>NC_087118.1:7123611-7433333 GCF_963855985.1 Ostrinia nubilalis | reverse complement strand
TTGTTGTTATTATTATTTGTAGGTTACAAAGCAATAAAAATAAGCTATGCATAACCCGTGCGCAAAAATGCTGTATACAGTTGTAATCTGTGTATTTTGATTTTAGATTTATGTCACACGATTTTGATGAATGAGTCACTGAGTTACCAACACCAGTGACCTGAACAGTGGACTGTATTAATGGAACGTTTAATTTTTGACATAATGATTGACTAATGAAGCAGTGCTGACTACCATTATCTAATAAAGCGCGAGTAGTGTGATAGGTATTATTTGCATCTGCTATTTCAACCAAAGCTGTGGATAACAATACATTCTCTAATAATGAATGAGAAGTATTAATTTTATGCGTATTTGATGCGTGTGCTGCTGAATGCAATAAGTTTGTGTTACTAGAATGCGAACCGACTGCATTCTGTGACTCTGAAACTTGCACCATAGCTGATGATGTTGAAGCGTCATCACTATGAATTAAGCTGTTGTGTTTTTGATTACATAATTTACACGGGCCGAACCAACATTCAGATAAAATATGGCCGGCGCGTAAACAATTAAAGCATAGCTTTTTTTCCTTTAAAAAACTAATTTTATCTTTAACTGACAAATTCAAAAATGAATTGCATGCGTATAGTGGATGAGTATCGTTACACATACTGCAATTACGTGAACGCTTTGAATTATTTTTGTTTAATGTGTTTGATTGTTTATTTTGTGTTGTTACAAAACTATGTGATTTATTTTGAGTATTCAACCGGTTTTTAATGTTGTTATCAGACGTCGTGCTACCTTTACTGTGAGATAAATTAATCGTTTCTAAGACATCCGCCCTATTTTTAAGAAAATCCAAAATATCATTTAATTTTAAACGTGTGCCAGACTGTGTTTGTGTGAGAGTACTTTTGTAGTATTCCCATTCACGCTCAGTGCATGAGTCTAATTTAGAAGTGATTAAATAAATAATTAAAGTATCCCAAGACTCAGTTGGCTCACCTAAGGTCTTAAGGGCACGCATATTTTTCAAAATGTTATCAATCAGCTTACGAATCTGCACTGATGATTCCTTATTTAGTGATGCAATATTAAACAACGCCTTGACATGATTTTGGACAAGTAAACGATTATTGTTATATCTATTTTCCAATAGATCCCATGCTATGACATAATTTTCAGATGAAAACTCCAATGATTTAATAACCATCAATGCATTACCCGTGAGAGAAGAACGCAAATAATGAAATTTTTGAACATTATCTATTTCTTTAGAGTTATGTATCAGAGACAGATATGTATCACGATATTCCAACCACTGGTCGTATGAACCATCAAATGAGGGTAGTGAAATCGTGGGTAGTTTAATTGCACAGGAACCTTTAGAAAATGATTTATTATTTTGTGTTTCCACTGAATTTTCGTTAATTATGCATTTAGACTTAGCTACATAAGCATAAAACTGATTCTCGAAGGCTTCTCTCTCTTTTAATTCTTTTTCAATTTGAATTTCAGGTACGTTAACGTCTATTTCATCTTGTATTTCTGAAAAACTAGATAGAAACGATTCCGCCCTTTCTAAGCGTGTTTGTAATTCTGTTCGAATTGCCTCAGTAATTGTGATATTTTCTAAGGAATCGACAAATTTTAAAAATAACGTTAGTTTACCGCGAATAACGCCCCTTTTTCTAGTCAAATCTCTTACTAAATTATCATCTAAACTTTCAAAATGAGTGAGAGAATGCTTCTTTTTAGTCATTTTGGCGTTTGTGGAACACAAGAGAACAAGATAACACTGATTTTATGTGAATAAAATGCACGGCAATACTTACGTGACCTTGACCGTTTCAACGTCACTTTCACCGGTTTAGTAACTTGTAATACGCACTGATATTACCACTATTAGCACAAAACACTGCGGATTATGAATAATGATAGGAAAATGAAAGGATGATTGACCTGACCGTGTATTCAATGCTGCCTTCTCTGCTGGTTTCGCGTGTCCGATTTATGCAGTTGATCACGACGATTCCTTGCTCTGCATCCGGCGTAGAAGTACCATGTAGATGGATGTGATGTATTTGTGATTGAAACTCGTTTTCTTCGATACTCAGCGTTTATAACATGAAATAACGTATACAAATATTTGATGTTCGCGGTTAGAGGAATGGTAGTCAAGTGGGGTAGGCGCCGGGCGCGATCGCAACCGTTAATCTGTTAGCTTCGTGCGTAGTGATGTGCGCGCTCGCTAGTGATGTCGTAATCGATTTCTGAACACTTATGATGAAAATACTAAGACAATCAAGCAGGTGCAGTCTAATTTTAAAAAAATAATTCTAGGCGTACCGCAAGGCAGTGTATTGGGACCTCTCCTATTTCTGATATATATCAATGAGCTTCCCTTAATAGCCAGTCACCTGTGCGTCATGTATGCTGATGATGCCTCAATATTTATATCTAAAGAGGGATTGGATGATGGTGGTTTTGTTGATGAAATATACAATACGCTAAATAGGGTTATAAATTGGTTAGCATCTATAAATTTGAAAGTAAATTTAGGAAAGACCAAATTTGTTGAATTTAAGAACTACAAAAAAGAACCACTACAATTTAATGTTAATATAAACGGAACGAAAATTGAACAAGTTAGTGATACACGATTTTTGGGAGTCACTGTTGATACAAATTTAAATTGGAAAGCACATATCGAATCCATTAATAAAAGAATCTCTAGTAGTTGTTATGCTATCTCAATATTGACAAATATATCATCAATTGACGTTGCGAAAAACGCTTACTATGGATATGTGTACCCCCTCTTGACTTATGGCATAATTTTTTGGGGTAACTCTGTAAATGTTGAGTCCACTTTTATACTCCAAAAAAAATGTCTGCGTATTATGTATAATATAAATAAATATGTATCATTAAGAAATGTATTCAAAGACTATAAATTCTTAACTGTGACGTGTATATATATACTAGAAATATGTGTTTTTGTCAAAGACCATAAATATTTGTTTTGTAAAAAAAGTGATACTAAGCACAATCTACGTTCGCAACATAAATATAATATGTGTGTTGTAAAACCCTCTAGTTACATTTATGAAAAAAGTACATACGTAACTGGAATAAAAATATTCAATCGATTGCCAAATAATATAAAACAATTAGAGGGAATCAAATTTAAACGAACGCTCAAAGACTGGTTATTTGACAAATCTTTTTATAATTTAAAAGAATATTTTAATGTAATGTAATGAATAATTTTATAATAACTGACATTGCAAAATAATAATCCAATTAATTAATTATGTTTTTGACAATTTATATTGTACGTCCGAAATGGATAAATTGTGTACTTTAGCATTATGTGCCTTTTATGTAACACCACTGTATCAACACAATTAACAATAAATGCTTATCTTATCTTATCCAATTAGTATGCTTAGAGTTCCAGTCTCCTCCAGCTATGAAACGACAACCCAACGTACTGAAGAATTGCGTGAACATAGCGTCGGTAATTTTGTGCTTTGGCGGGCAGTACACTGCTGATACGTTGAAACTGCCAGAGTTGTCCTCTATGGCCACTGTGGTTGCTTGGATGGGCGCTGTTGCATACTCTTCTAGAAGATAGTATTTGACGCTATTGCGAACTACAACGGCAGTTCCCGCATGTTCCGTTCCATCCGGGTGGTTTGTGCTGTACGTGCAATATCCCTTAATACTCACTTTTGAGGAGCTTGTGCAGTGAGCTTCAGAGCACAGTAACACGTCAATTTTGTGTAGATTCAGGAATATTTCTACGTCATCTTTGTTGGGAGCTAGGCCGTTTATGTTCCATGTAGCCATTCTAAGTGTAGCCATTAGGCTAGCTTACTGACAAGTGTTGTTATGAGACTCAGCAAAGTACTCATTTGTTGTAGGATTGCTTCAAATTTTTGTGTTTGGGCTGCAAGTATTTTTTCTTTCTATTGTATAATTTTCAGAGTCCGATTCTGATTTTTTTCCTGTGTTCTGATTGTAATTACTGTGTGGTTTATGTGTGTTATCTCTGTTTTCCAATTTACAATTTTGTCGCTGTTAGATTCGTAAGGAAGGCGAAGGAAGGGCGCGCGTAAGAACAACACGGTAGCTAGTTTCACACTCGTTTATTTCAAACGTCAACGGGCACCGTCGCAGCGGTGCGAAGTATATACCTACATACATAACATCCCTCCCCCATATACTTAAGACTACAAGAACAAAATAACTATAGTTAATAAAACTGCTTATAATCTACTTTGGCGCGTGGACGTCTAGACCTAGTCATGGGTGCGCCCGCACAATGTTCATTAGCGTCGCTTGTGTGCGTGTGAACACCTGTGTTAGTAGTTCGGGGGCATTCGGGCGACTTCGCTGCCGCCGAGGAGACTTCGGTCCCACTCGTCCCCTCTCCGATGTTTACGTTATCGTTTGTTGATGTCGTGTCATCAGCTGATTCTGTAGCAATGCCCGCGGAGATACCTGCTGAGGGCTGCGATGATAATGCGCCGTCTATGTCTGGCACTATATCTGGATCCCAATTATGTTCTTTGTTTTCTATAACTGGTACATCTTGTCCGCCTTGAAACCTTAATTGGTCTACGTGTCTGTTTACCTCTAAATTATATTCGGGTAGGTACACCGTATACATAACGGCTCCAATCTTTTTTATAATAACTCCTTCGATCCATATAAATTTTTGGTTAGTGAGATACTTCTTTACCCATACACGATCTTGTGGTGTAAAGTTAGGTCTAACTTTTCCACGGAATGTTTAGCCTGCGAACACTAATTGCGCGCCACATGGACAATGAGGTCTGTGGATGACGGAGTGACGCGAGTGGGGTTCAACAAGTCCAGTCTAGAACGTAGGGGTCGGCCGAATAACAGTTCAGAGGGTGATTTACCTGTGGTGCTATTTATAGAATTACGGTAATCGAATAAAAATTTTGAAAGCTTATCTTTAGAATTTTTTCCATACGCAGTGCTCATTAAAATTCCCCGCAAACCTTTTTTAATTATTTTAACAAAGCTTTCGGCCTGGCCGTTACTCGATGGATGGTAAACTGGTGAAAAAACTTGCGTTATTCCATTCAATTTACAAAAAGTTGCGAACTCTTGTGATGTAAATGATGTACCGTTATCAGTGACCACAGTATGCGGAACCCCAAATCTAGCCATAACATCAATAAGTTTTTCAATTACAGTTTTAGACCCATACGACGAGCTCACATCATAGCATTCAACCCATTTTGAATAAGCGTCTACAATAACTAAGTACATTTGATTATTAAATGGCCCTAGAAAATCCAAATGAATCCTATAGAAGGGTTGCGGTGGGAAGGACCACGGCGCGAGCGGGGCGTGCGGCGGGGACGGCCGCAGCCGCGCGCACACGCTGCACTCGGCCGCGAGCCGCTCCAAGTACCTATCTATGCCTGGGAACCATATACGTTTGCGAGCCTCTGCTTTCATTTTCACTATTCCGAAGTGTGAGCTATGTAAATCATTGCAAACTTGTTCTTGTAAGGACAACGGAATCACAACCTTATGCCCTCGCATTAAACATCCATTTTCTACTGAAAAATCTAAACGACACAGAAAATATGCTTTTAATTGTGTATCTTTTATCTTCCGCGGCCAGCCGGTCATAACGTAATGAATAACTTTACCTAAAAGCGGGTCCTTCTCAGTCTCTGAGCGCAGCTGAGGGACCGTGACGGGGAGGCTGCCCTCCACCACAAAGTTAACGTAGGCCGCTCGCTCCTCGTAGTCGAGTTCCCCTGACGCACTGCTATCGTTTTCGCCTAACGGAGCCCGCGATAAATAATCGGCGTTATTGTCAGCGCTACGCACATATTCGATGTTGTAATTGTAAGATGACAAAAACATGGCATACCGCTGTAACCGATTCGCTGATACTTCTGGTATACCACGGCTAGGGTTAAATATTGCCAACAAAGGTTTGTGATCGGTTTTAAAAATAAAAGGGTCGACTCTGCCGTATAAATATTGATGGAAACGTCTCACACCAAAAATAATGGCAGTAGCCTCCTTCTGAATTTGTGAATAGTTTTTTTCCGCTGACGTTAGCGTTCTAGACGCGAATGAAATAGGTCTCTCAACACCGTCATCACAAATCTGAGATAGAACTGCACCCAAACCCGTGGGGGATGCGTCTACGGTGAGTATTATTTTTGCATCCGGGTCGAAGTGGGTGAGAACCCGGTCGGAGGTTAAAATGGTTTTAATTTTTGTGAAAGCTTGTTGATGTTCAGTTGTCCAGGTCCACTTACTTTTTTTGTGTAATAAGTTATATAATGGACTTAAAATGGAAAAAGCGTCTGGCACAAAATTACGATAATAATTTACGAGACCTAAAAAAGACTGTAATTGCAAGACATTCTTAGGTATTTGAGATTCTACTATAGCTTTGACTTTTTCAGGACATTTTCTTATTCCATTTTTGTCTATTACATGTCCAAGATATTGGATTTCGTCTTTGAAAAAATCGCACTTGTTAGGTTGTAACGTTAAACCTGCCGACTCTAACCTGTCTAAAACTGCAATTAATCTATCTCTATCCCTTTATAGGACGGCCCATACAAAGTGGCCAGTAAACTGGACAGTCACTTTACGGCCGATAATTCAATGATTTTTGTAACAATGTCGAACCTTATGATCATAAACGATTGCCAATAAAGCACACTGGCCTAGAAACGAGCCAGCGCTCAAGGACGTCGCACACAATCAAAAATTCGTGCTCTTTTTTAAGGTGGCCTGTCAACTGGCCACTGTGCACACCCGTACTAGTATTTGCTGCCATTGAAAGCAGACGATACATATTTCCGAGTGTAGTTCAATGTAAAAACATGTCTTCGTAAAGAAGATGAGTAAAATAATAATGTTATAGTATATACTTTATCATCACGTGAAAATATAGTCGAGAACCGTAAAAAAATCATGTTATTTTTGCAATTAAAAACAGACTAGTGTGTTGAAAAAGCCTTATGTAGAAATTACACATGTGAATTTGAGATCGTCTCATATTTATATATTTTGATTTTTACACACAAATTATATGGTTTTATACTGAGTATATTATTAATTTTTATAATACAATAACATAATAAGCCCAAATATACGGGTTCGGTAGTTATACCCTATTATTATAACTGTTTAGGTATTTTTTCATACAAAATTATGTATATTTGTGGATAATGTATATAATAATCCTGAGTTTATTGAGTTTTCATTCACATTTTTTTATTTTATAACATAATATTGTCTCTAAATTATTATTTAATGTTTCATTTAGTTGACCAAACTTTTAATTTTGTTTGTTTCATGTTATTTTTGGCTCAGAAGAAGAAATACAATCATTTTATTTGATACTTTGTTGAATACTATGTTTTTAGGCTAATTAAAGATTGACAACTAAATACGCAATCATTTTATTTAGTTTAATATGTTATTTACATAAAAATAACCGGTTTTTTTTATAAGTGTACAGTTTACTGGCCAGTGATTTCACAGGAATAGTGGTGATTTTAGTGATGCAGAACGGTCAGTGGTCAGTATACTGACCACTAGTTTTTTTGGATTTTCTCGTAAAATATCTAGTTTCTGATAATTTTATTATTACATGTTGTTATAAATAACGCTATAGAATATATATCCACTTAGAAATATAGCGAATTCAAAAAAAAGTTAGGGTGTGCGTTAAAGGGCTATGCTCAGCCTTAGTGCCACTTACTAAAATATCGTCTAAGAAACAGACCGTGCCCTCTATGCCTGACAAGATGCATTCCATGGCCCGTTGGAAGATTGCTGGAGCGCAGGCTAAACCAAACACTAATCTGGTATATTTAAACAAGCCGCGGTGCGTATTAATGCAAGTTAGGTCTTGCGCGTCCTCGGATAAGATCAGCTGATTGTAAGCCATCGAGAGATCCAGCTTAGTAAACTGCTCCCCCCCGTGTAGCTTGGCGAACAACTCCTGCACAGTGGGCAAGGGGTACTTGTCAACAATCAGCTGTTTATTTATCGACACTGAATAGTCAGCGCAAAGTCTAACTCCACCATCTTATTTTAATACTGGCACCACAGGCGAGGCGTACTCAGAGTGTTCTACCGGTTTTAACACGCCCAGGTCCAGCAGACGGTCAATCTCCCTGTCTATCTTTTCCTTCAGGGCGAACGCAACCGGGCGCGGTTTAAAGTATATTGGATGTGAACCTGGCTTGAGGTGAAGTTTAATTGCATATTTATTGAAACAACCTAGTCGGCCGGAAAACAACTTGGGAAATCTATTAAACAAATTCTGCGTAAATGAATCGTCAGAGTCCGTAATTAGGTACTGGATTGCCGGCGCGAGCTCGAGTCCGAACGCGTGAATAAAGTCGCGGCCCAGCAGCGGCGGCCCGCCGCCCGCCACCACGAACACGTCCAGAGCCCCGATTACAGTAACTTTTAACGTCAACAATCCAGACACGCTTCTCGATTCTGCGATACGATTGGTCAAAACAGCTGACGTACGCTGTTGAACGACCAATCGTATCGCAGAATCGAGAAGCGTGTCTGGATTGTTGACGTTAAAAGTTACCGTAATCGGGGCTCAGCTCGCGTGCGCGGCCCTCGTATGCCACGCTCAGTCGCGCTAGCCCGATGCAAGCTATTTTGCCACCCGTATAATTCACGAGCTGCCTGTTTGTCGCTAATAACGGTACACTACTAAAATACGAGTCGTACGTTTTATTTGAAATTACACTAACGGCTGCACCGCTATCAATCTCGAATTCCAAATCTCGACCGTTAACCGTTACCAGTGCTGTCATCGGCTTACCCCTCGTACAACGAATATTGTATAATGACTCACCATCATCACCGTCATCCACCGACTCTTCATCAACGTAATGAACTTTATTTGACGAACACATTCGACGCAAATGGCCTTTTTTACCGCACTTTTTATATTTATAACTTTTAAAACGACACTTGTCAGCTTTATGATTGCTGTAACCGCACACACTGCACTTTTCGCCGTTGGTGATGCTGAATACCGGCGCGCCGCCCGCGCCGACCGCCGGCGCCGCCGCTGCCGCTGACCGGGCGCCGCCCAGCGCTGCTGCCGCCTCACGCGCGCACCGAACGCTCTCCGCCAGCTCCACCGCCTTGCTGAGAGTTAACTCTTTCAAACTCTGCGCAAATAGCTTGTCCTTCTCGTGGCCTGCTACCATACCCATGACAAATCTGTACAGTACGGCCTCCTCGAGACTTTTAAAGCTGCAGTGTGCTGCCAATCCCCTGACTCTGGCCGCCCACATTGAGTGACTTTCGCCTGGCCTTTGTACCGCAGAATAGAAGTGAAATCTCTCCGCAAATCCACACTTTTTCGGAGTGAAATGCTCATCCAATATTTTAATGATGTCGTCGAATTCCACTTCATCTAACTCTTTCGGTAATACCAGGTTACTAGCTAATTTGTACGTTGCTTCTGAAAACGCGCTGAGCAAAATTGCTTTCCGCTTGACCTTGCACTTGTCCTTGACATCGTCCACATCATTTGCGATGAACCACTGATTCAGCCGGGATTTATAACTATTCCACTCTTGTGTTAAGTGGTCAAACCCCGATAAAAGCCCGAAGGACACGCCTGCAGACATTTTATTTCGCGTGGAATCGCCCGTCGCCACGTGTTAGATTCGTAAGGAAGGCGAAGGAAGGGCGCGCGTACGAACAACACGGTAGCTAGTTTCACACTCGTTTATTTCAAACGTCAACGGGCACCGTCGCAGCGGTGCGAAGTATATACCTACATACATAACAGTCGCGGGGGTAGTTTCGGCCATGCCTCCGTTTTTGCTGGATTAACTATAGCTGCGTCCTTGTTGACAGAGTTCACCTCGTTTTTCCTCCGTATCATGTGAGAGGGGGCTGACTTCCTTGAAAGAATTTCTTGGTACACTTCGTAGCCCTTATAGTTTGCTGGATGTGCCCCATGACACAGTGCGCATTTAGCCGGAGTGTTTCTGTCATGTTTAGGGCATTCGGATGTTTTATGTGGTTTGGCATATTTGACACAGCGGTATGGTCGCATACAGAAGTTTTTTGTGTGCCCATATTGTTGGCATCTTTGGCACTGTACCAAGGTTTTTTTTCTTTTTGGGTCCTCTATTATGACTGTTTGGTGATATACAGGGTGTTGATTTCAATACCCGCCATATTTAGGGAGTTGATTAAGTAGCTTATTCTGATCACGAATCAGCAAAAAAACTGACTTCAAAATTTTTTAAAATTATTTTTTAAATATCTACGATTTCCATAATCGACCACTACAGTGCAGAATAGTCCCCCAACGCAAACGGCGCGCGGCGCTCACCCGGTGACCCGGGCAAACGCTGCGCCCCCCGTCCCGCGCCCCACTACCCGCGCTCGCCCATGAGTCAGTCAACTATCAGCCACAATCAGCTGTGAGTTCAACGACGACTACTGGACGGAGCTTAATCCAAATCTACCCTAAAAATGTAATGAGTAAATTAGTTACTTACACCTTATCATGTTACGAGTTTATTTTTTGTTCTAAAAACTAATTAATTAAGTACTCTTTAATAAAAAAAACCTTTTACACGAATTTGCTTCCTTCCGCAAAATAAAAATTTTTACAGAACCTACATTTTTTTTAATTAAACCATGCTTTTATGTGTGTGATAAGCTTGTACCTACTTATCATTCAAAAGTACTGTAAACAGATGACAATAATGCTCTTCCATACAGGTTCGTTATTCCTTACATTTCTAGCTCTCTACCTTAATAACTTTTACGTCTTTACGATAGTAATTATTAAAATAAAACTTAACTTACTTAAAACCGCAAACTGAACACCTAGAAATAACACACTGGCAAACTCTTGTTCCTTCACTTTCGATAGGAGATAAGACAAGATTTTGTTTTTAAACTCGATTGATTTCAGTATCTAAACAAAATTTCTATCATTTAGCACTTCTTTCATTTAAATACAATAATACCGCCGCACGGATATCGGGCTCGCACTGATACAATACAATACATACTTCGCTCATCTTCGTGTTTCGGGCGTCATCGGCGCTCAATCGTGGATCATCGATTTTCTCCATTCATCAGTCCGATTTTGCTTCCCACGTCGAGAGGCTGCGCGCACGCTCCGCGAAATCTAGCTCGTATTTAGAATTCCTAGTACTCAATCGCTATTTCTTTATTTCTTGCCTTGTAATTTCAACTTTTCTCTTCCTCTCTGCTTGATAAATGTTTTCTAGTACATAAACTTCTAACTACCGTGTTCTATCTCTGTAAAAATTTGATTTAAAATAATAACGTAATTTAATTTCTATCGGCGTTTAATTTAAATTCCCTGAACGACTGTTAGGCTGTTAGTTAGGTTCAGGTTAAACTGCCATTCTTCATAACTTACATAAAATAATTCATCATCATGTTCGTGATTATTTTAAATGAACTTAATTTCATTACTTACACGAAATACCTATCAAAATGTATTGATATTCTTATCGTTTTAATAATAATGATTGAGCTACTACAAATCATTTGCATTTGAGTATTTTGGAAGCTTGCTATAAGAGCATTAATTATGATAGGACGGATCTTTAGTTAACAAAGATCTTCGGTCATCGAATGTGCTTTTTCGAATTGTTTTCTCGTGCGGTTTTGAGTAGTTAGTGTGTGAACGTGTGATAGTGAGTGTGGTAATAGTGAGTGAGTGTTAGGAATATGCCTAACCATACGTACAGTGCTCGTGAGTAGATACGTAAACATGGTTTACTGTTACGGGAGGGCACGTGGAAACGCATCTGAAGTCGCATCGGTAAGTACCTAGCTCTAAACTTAAAAGACATTCCTTTTTAATGTAGGAAGTGAATAATCTGGTAATTTTGTGTAGAAAATACTCCCGCCGTCGCGGTAGGTAGTGGCGGAAAGCGCTCCAATACACTATTACACTCACACACACATAGGAAACAGCAAACTAATTTAAAACGAACTTTAACTTTAGTTAGTCAAAGAAAAATACCTATTTACACTACCTACTTTACGTGGCTTCCTTCAGTAGACTATCAAATATGATAAGCGAGCGATCCGCGTAGCTCGATGGGTGCCACAATGTAAACGTATTGCATTATTGCGAGCCATAGTACAGTTGATGTTGCACGGAAAATATTCGCTAAAAATTCCAATTTGTTTGTAATTTTTTTTTTGGGACAATATTATTTGATCCTCTAAAAACTAATTGATCTTTTTTGTATGTGCACTTTTAAAAATAAATGATGTTTTTTATTATATTTTATCTTTATATTAATTATTGGGTCTATATTAGTTGATCTACGGCTAAATTATGAATGATCTTCATTAAAGGTAACATAATATTTATGTTTATCCTACTCTTTTAATATTTGGTAAACAAAAATAATATTTGATCCTCTTTTTTAGTTATTGATCTTTAATTTTGTTAATTTGATGATTTTTATATCAAGTTTGCCTTTTAATATTGATCACCTAATAAATACATTTCGATCTATGTATAACTTAACTTTAAAATATGTTTGATCTAACAAAAAATATTATTGGTTAATATTTTTAATTAAAAAATATCTTTTAATTTACGCGGTACTTTGTGGTTGAGTGACAATCGTCCGTCATTGGTTACTGAGTTGGCCATGGGCTTAGCGGCCAATAAACAAGCAGAATGGTACATTGCCATGTTTGTTTAAATTACAAGCTTTGCTTAGTTTGGGACTAGAGGCGCTATGTAAAATAATTTCTTACTTCTAACATCCCTGAACCCGACATCATAATTTTTACATCTTTATTTTTTTCAAATCGCAAGGTTGATTTTCTCTTAGTATACCGATCTCGACCGTGATCAGTGACCATAAAGTCATCTGTCAATGGGTCGACTAGACACGATAAAAGCACTAAACGATATTTGTTTACTTTTAGTGCGACATCGGGTCGTAAGGACCTGATAAGTTTTTTTTTTCCAAATATTTACTGTGTCAATATTTATCTTTCGTACTACTGAAAAGACCGAATATATCCATCCCGCACCAACGCATCCAGCACCTAAGGTCAATTCGACCCGATAACGCAGTGTGAACGTGTTAAGTATGCTTTTTTAATAAAAAAAAATCTTTGAACATCAAGTGCCTTTAAATAGTTTCCATCCTTTGACTACAACTTAATAAAAATAAGTACCATAACATAAATAGTTTGAAGATTATTTGATACTAGCGGCCGCCCGCGACTTCGTACGCGTGGATCCCGTTTTACCCCCTTCATCTATCTTACGCGGTTTAGATTTTTTCATACAAATGTTTTTTCCCGCTAACTCCCGTTCTCGTTGGAATTTCGCAATATCCTGTTGTAACTAAGCTTTAAGTTTACTAAGGGACCTGCATGCCAAATTTCAAGCGTTTAACTTACGCGGTTTAGATTTTTTCATACAAATGTTTTTCCCCGCTAACTCCCGTTCCCGTGAGAATTTTGCAATATCCTGTTGTAGCTAAGCTTTAAGTCTACTAAGGTACCTGCTTGCCAAATTTCAAGCGTCTAACTTAAGCGGTTTAGATTTTTCATACAAAAGGATTTTCCCGCTAATGCCCGTTCCCGTGGGAATTCCTAAGTATCCTTTAACCTGCCCAGGAGTATGAAGAATAATTGTACCAAGTTTCGTCAAAATCCGTCGAGTAGTTTTTGTTTCTATAAGGAACATACATACAGACAGACAGACAGACAGACAGACAAAAATTTTACTGATTGCATTTTTGGCATCAGTATCGATCACTAATCACCCCCTGATAGTTATTTTGAAAATATATTTCATGTAAAATAATTTATACAAATCTAATTATTTAAAAAAGTATCACAATATTGAATATTTGGTGCTCATTTCTTTTATTTTTGAGGACCAACAAGTAACGATCAGATATAATTTTTACATCTCAATTTTTTTTTGCGTAGTTCAAAAGAGGTTAAAATATCGATCGATTTTATTTATTTTATGTCTCAAAGAAAGAGGATCAATCATTAAAATAGATGACCATTTAGATTTTTTTATTTGCCGTTTTTGCTAATTTAAAAAGATCATTTAAATACATGCCTTTTTTTTTGGTGGATAATGCGTTTATGTAAGTCATAATAGATCACCTAAATAAATATGGCGAGTATTGAAATCAACACCCTGTATGTATTTAATATCTTATACGGCTTTGTTGTTCGGTCCAGGTTCAATATTCACAAAGAAAGTTGAAGTTGGTTTTTTATCAGGTCCATACGTTGCATTTATTATTTCGCCTGCTACTTTATTTCCAGTATCCTCTATAGCTTCTGAAATTGCTATGTGCGGAGTTGAGTGGTGTAGATTGCGAATAACAATTCTGTAGAGTTTTTGGTCCTTTCTGTTGAATGTATGGCCTATAATTCCCTTTTCACGAATAAGTGTAATGAGTTTTTTGTATACATCCAGTTCTTGGCAACTGATTCTCAATTGGGTTTGGTTGACAATCTTATAAGTGAATTGGTTTCTTTCAGCAACTGTTTCAAGCAGTTCTGTCAGCTTTCTAACATCCTCCACTCCATATAGTACAATTGGTGGGGGCTTGCTGGGCTTGTGAATCTTTGGAACCACATCATCCTCAGTGAGATCAACTGGTAAGTTGCTGAACCTGTTTGAGGTCTTGACCGCCTCAGGAGAAGGGCTTTGTGCTATTTTCTTCCTCTTACGGTTACTCTCTTTGGGAACTTTTTGCCATTCTGGTGGACACGGAGTGTTTGATCCTGTAGGGAGACTATGCATTTCATTTGAATCTGCTTTTGTTGGTTGTAGGTAGGATCTACCAGGTATGGGAGAGTTTCCAACTGACGAACTTCTTGGTCGATTGTGAAATAAGCTCGGGTGGAATGCCTGCTGGACAAATTTTCTTGTGTTACCAGTAGTAGTAACTGACACAGAAGCCTGGTTACCCACTTCTATGCAGTCTTCGGTAACCAATTTCACACTCTCCGGCCCGGGTACCAGAGAGCGCCGGGGGTCAGCCGGGGCGCATGACAAATCGCATTCGTTTATAAGACCTTCCATATTTAAAAAAGAGATGGGAGAGATCTCATGGTACTTTCCCAAGGTCCCATTGCCACACTTTGAGAAGTTATTTAGTTCTTCAGGGCCTGTGGTGGCCATTGACAGGTTAATTAACCGCCGCCCGTTGCTCGGCGTTGTTGTTCGTTTGGCGCCACCCGGGGGACACGTGTAGGGTAACAGAGGGCAATCTTCCTACGGACGCGAACAACTACACCCCCAAATAGCAAAATGTAAAAATTGATTTGTTTGAATTGTTTGAATTTAATTTATTTAAAAAATATGATATGAATTGAAATGAAATTTAAATATTTGTCGGAGAACGGTCAGAAGGGGCAGGACATTATGTTTCACCAGCATAGGTGTTAGTGTAGCTCTTTGTTATGCCTGGCGGAAGGTAAATAAAACGATGCATAGCTTTTACACTATAGATTGTTGTATTTCGGTGAGAATACAATAATAACAATAATAATATTCGAGCAGTCTCACGACAGCACCGAGGCAACAATACCGAGCGGCGGGTAAGGCCAGAATGCCACGACTACGGTCGTGCTCGTTCTTTTATACAGCCATCCCAACCCAAACCGGCTAGCAGGTAGCGCCCGACCTGTCTCGGTGCAGTCAATACAACTCCTTTTACTTACTAGAAACTATTTTATAACTGTTAATTATGAAAAATCTAAAAAGTTAAAATAACGGTATCGTTGTGGCCAATGAGATGCTGTCATAGTGACATTGACAATACGTCAATGTCACGCTAGCATCAAACGTTAGAATAGAAGGACGCGCGGAGATGACTCTGTATTATATGTAGGTCTGATATTTAAATAAAATGCTGCTTTTATTATTAACACTTGGGGTTTTATTCTTCGTAAGATATCACAACTTGTACAATCAACAATGTCTGTCCTTCGCTTCTTCTCAGTTCAGATTAAATATGGCTGCCGCAGTGTTGCCAACCATTACATCATATCCCTTTTCCAAAAAAAATTACAAAAAAAAAAGATAATTACATATTATGCAACTACAAACTTAAACATTTATATACTTTATCATATATCAGACTTTTAACTATTTATGGAATATTATGTAACATTGTTTATGTTTTACAAACAAACTAAGACTTAAGTTTACTTACTTATATTGTCACTATGTACTTATACTTCTATAAACATAAAAGTTACTATCATTGTAGTAACTGAATAATTTCTGTAACTGCACACTCATACATAAAACAGTACCATCAGATTATTGAGAGCGAATATGATATGAGGTTCTAGTATAAATACATCCATTACAATCCTTGACTACATAAGATCTATAATTATTGTTACATATCACTATACCTTGTAACCATTGGTCACTTTTTGGATCTTTCTTAAACCATATCTTTTGGTTTAACTTAAAAGCTAGGTTTTTCCTTTACATTTCTATTATAGTTTCTTATATTTCTATTGTTAGTCTTAGCCATCTCAGTCTCTACATTATCATTTAACTTTGGTATTAAGTACTTATAAGTGGATGGTAACTTTGTTTTTAAATTCCTGTTCATCATCAACTGTAAAGGTGTGAAGTGCGTGCCTGATACTGGTGATGATCTATATTGTAATAAGGAAATCCTAAAATCTGTTTTATCTACATTACACTTTTTTAACATTTTTTTAGCTATCTGTACTCCACGCTCAGCCATACCATTTGATTGAGGATATCTTGGGCTAGAGTATGTAAATTTAAAACCCCATTCACTAGCAAACTGTTTACACTGTAAGAAATCAAATGGAATGTGATCTGCTACAATTTCAGATGGTATGCCAAAGCAAGCAAATATATCTATCAATACATTAATTATAGTGTTTGCAGATTTATTATTAATTAATTTTATATCTAGCCATTTTGTAGTGTAGTCATAGATTATCAAATAACTCTTCCTTTTAAAGTCCATAATGTCAATGCCTATCTTTGAGAATGGTAATTTAGGTACATACATCATGTGATAATAAAGGTTCTTTAGTGTTGTTATTCTGGTAAGTTTGACAGGTAATACATTTCCTAACCAGTGCTTCTATGTGTGAATCAATATTGGGCCAATAATATAAAGTTCTAGCCAGTTGTTTCATTTTTGTCATTCCTAGGTGACCTTCATGCATTTTATGTAGGAGTTTTAATCTAAGAGAAGTCGGAACTAATAATCTATCATTCATGAACAAGAGTTGTTGATCAATTGTTATAATGTCTCTGAATTTATAGTAATGTTTTAAGTTATCTGGTATGTTTTTATCTGGCCAGCCATTCTGGGTGAATTCTAATAATTTTGACAATTCTACGTCTTTAAATGTTTCTATCAACAATTCTTGTTTTTGTTCATCAGAGCACTGTAAATAGTTTGCAAGACCTATACAGTGTATTACCTCATACATGTAAGACTGATCATCGTCAGTTTCCTCTAAATATGAACGAGACAATAGATCTGCTATATGCATTAAACGACCTTTTAGATATTTAAATTCAATATTATATTTTAACAATTTTAGTTTCATTCGTTGCAATCTAGCTGACGGAATTTCATGGATACCTTTCTTTAATATGCTCTCTAAAGGTTTGTGATCATTAAGTATAGTGCACTTTTTACCATAAATAAAGTAATGAAATTTCTTTGTTGCCCAGACAATAATTAGTAACTCTTTTTCTATTTGGGAAAAAATTCTTTCTGCACTAGTGAGAATTCTTGAAGCATAACATACAGGTTTTCCATTCTGCATTAAACAGCAACCCAATCCATCCTTACTTGCATCACATTGAATTGTAATTGGTAATAAAGAATTAAAATTTTGCAATACTGGTGCTGTACTGATACACTTTTAATGTTATTAAAAGATTTTTCATGCAATTCCGTCCATAACCATGTCACATCTTTTTTCAAGAGGGTATTTAATGGTGCTGTCAAGTCAGCTAGTTTATTAACAAAGTTTCTTAAGTAATTAATCATTCCCAAAAATATTTGCAGTTCTTTTTTGTTTAATGGAGTTTTAATGTTCAAAATGGCTTTAATTCTGTCCGGATCAATTTTCATTCCCTCTTTAGAAAAAATGTGACCAAAATACTTTACTTCACTCAGCTTATATTGAAATTTTCTTTTATTAAATTTAACATTGCTTTCTTTTGCTCTTTCTAGTACACATTTTAATATTTTATCTTGTTCAATTTCGTTTTCAGCACATATTAACAAATCATCGCAGTATATTACAACACCAGGTATGTCACCAAAGGTTCTTTCAGTGTATTTTTGGAAAATTTCAGATGCTACTGACAAACCAAATGGTAATCTGAGAAATTTGTAACAGCCAAAGGGAGTACTAAATGAACACAAGTCTGTTGATTTTTCTGTTAGTTTAATATTATAGAACCCATCCGATAAATCTAGTACTGAAAAAATTGATTTATTACTTAATTTGTTTACTATTTCATCCAAAGTTGGAATGAGGTGAAATTCTCTTATTAAAACTTTATTTAAGTCTTGAGGGTCTAAACAAATTCTCAAATCACCATCACTTTTCTCAATTATGACAAGATTACTTACAAATGATTTTGGATGTTCAACTCTCTCAATAATCTGATTTTCTTCTAAACTTTTTAGTTTTTGAGCTAGGCGATCCATTAGTGCCTGTGGAACTCGTCGCGGTGGTTTCACTACAATTTGTGCATCTGGTTGAGTGTGCAGTTAAAGCGGTGTGTCAAATTGTCCTATGCCCTGAAAAAGTTCGGGATATCCCAACTAATATTATAAATGCGAAAGTAACTCTGTCTGTCTGTCTGTCTGTCTGTCTGTTACGCTTTCCCGCTTAAACCTCGCAACCGATTTTGATGAAATTTGGCATAGAGATAGTTTGAGTCCCGGGAAAGAACATAGGATAGTTTTTATCCCGGTTTTTGAAACAGGGACGCGCGCGATAAATTTTTTCTGTGACAGACAAAATTCCACGCGGGCGAAGCCGCGGGCGGAAAGCTAGTTGATTAATAATTATATCTTTGCTTTGAGCATTTACACTGTTTATGCAGTTATTACTTGTTTGTGATAGATTGATATTATTTGAATTTAACAAGTTTAATTTTAGTAGTGAATTAACACCGAGTATTGGACAAACATTTTCTTTTATTATTAGAAATTCAGTGGGTATTTTACCCAACTCATCATTCAAATAATATTGTTAATATTATTTTACCTACTGGTTTAATTTTGTAACCCCCAAATGCTTCTAATAAAATGTTTGTCTCAGACCACTTAGGGTTCTCATCATTGACAATTTGTTGCAAGTGTTTTAATGAGATCACATTTACTTGAGCCCCGGTATCACATTTATAAGGAACTTTTTTATTTTCTGTTCTTAATATTACTTGCCACTCATTTCCACCAATTAACTTTTTACTTCCAATGGAGTGACACGCTTTAACTAGTCATAAGTTATGAACATAGTTATCATCAGTACTGGTTGTCTCAATTGAATTAATTTTTTTGTTTTTGCAACCTTGAGCAAAGTGATTAAGTTTATTACATAGTGAACAAGTTTTACCATAAGCGGGGCATTGCCGTGGGCCATGTTCCCTGTTACATTTTTTGCAATGATAAAAAGTTTTGTTGTAATTATTTTGTGAATTGTACCTATTGTACTTAACTTTAGGGTTTTGTGGGACAACTGCATCGACCTTGAGTGACTCTTCTTGCTTCTGAATGATCTTGATATGTTCCCGTGATAGTTCCGCAGCTCTGCATTGGTCCAGTGCTGATTCCAGGGTTAAGTTATTAGTTTCTAGGAGTTTTCTTTGCAGGTTCCTGTCTCGGATACCCATGACAATTCTGTCTCTTAGCATTCTGTTTTCTTGGTCTTCATAGTGACAGTTCTTTACCAATTTCCTTAATTCAGAGTAGAAACTGTCAAAGGATTCCCCGTCTTCCTGATTTCTGCTGTTAAAGTTGAAGGTGCTTATGATCACGTTCTGCTTTGGTTCAAAGTAAGTATCAAATTCTCTTAGCAAATCTTCATATTTAGGTGTTTCTTCTGATTTCTTTAATATATTGAAGTAGATGTTTTGTCCCTCCTCGCCTATGCACTTCAGTAAAATGGCGGACTTTCTTTTTTCTGTGACTTTTTCCAAACCGGATGCCAATAGGAATACTGATAATTGTTGCTTAAAATTTCTCCACCTCGTAAGCACGTCACCTACAGAGTCCATCTGAAGTGGTTGAGGCATTTTGAATTCGAGAGGAGTGCCCATTTCTTCGGTTTCTTGCACGTGTTTGGAGTGGTTTTTCGTATCGTGATTTTCGTCAGTTTTCATAACTTCTTAATGGTTCTTGAAGACGACTGCGCCATGTATTATATGTAGGTCTGATATTTAAATAAAATGCTGCTTTTATTATTAACACTTGGGGTTTTATTCTTCGTAAGATATCACAACTTGTACAATCAACAATGTCTATCCTTCGCTTCTTCTCAGTTCAGATTAAATATGGCCGCCGCAGTGTTGCCAACCATTACAGACTCCGCGCGCTTTTGTGCTAAGTGATGAATTGTATCTAAAATAAGGCAATATAATGTGAAAGATGAGTATCCAGTGTTTTATTTATGAGAATAGATCTACCGGCCTCTAATAGTTCAGAAGTGAGATCTGAAACCTATGATAGTAAAAACGTGATTTCAAAGTGTTCCAGGTGACCAATGTTTCGTGTTATTTGTCACGAATGTTATCACAAAACGCCCACGATTCTATGGTTATAATTGAATATGATGAAGAGAGAATGTCAAGGAAACCACGCTGACAAAGGTGTGAGATGCAGAAAAGTATTTAAGTACGAGAAATGATGGACGCAAATTATGAAGATACTCCCTCTGTAACTTGGCTTGTGGTCACGTAAGTGGTGAACAATTTGACTAACGATGGCCCCAGAGCAGGTACGATTCATTATTGCTATCGAATATTCTAACAGCAACAATATTTCCTTTTGAGCAAAATAATGCATGGAAGTGAATGATGCAACAAATGTTATAAGTATTGAAAGGTGTCGTTTAAGAAAGAACTTCGTTTGGTTATACCACACCTTTTATTTTCACAAAATCATTCAATGCCACCCAGTGTTTCACAGTATTTCACTTACGACCGTACTAATCGACCGCCAGTGATCGAATGCCCGAGCAGCCAGAGACTATTGAGTCTAAACAGTGATATTAGGAGGGGAGAAAGTGTTACCAGTAGTGAAATAACGATAACGGAAACGTTATCGTTATTATAAATATTCCGCAACGCTATTTTGTTACAGTTGCCAGTAAAATAAATTGATAGTGGTATTTGGAATACTAATGGAATTTGACAACGATATTTAGTAACAAAGGTATTTTTGTAACAACTCGGCCATCCGATCACCAACGAGTCCCTTCGTTGGTTAATAAACTTTAAATAAAAAATAGATATTATATTATCAATATAAATCTATAACCTTACTAACTTATAATTATATAAACATCTGAAAACAAGGCTCCAAATGAAAATATTTCATTTATAATAAATATTACTAAACACGTACGTTGATGTACTGATGTTGATGTACCCACTGGATGCGGGCAGCGCAGGACCGTTCATTGTGGAAAACCTTGGGAGAGGCCTTTGTCCAGCAGTGGACGTCATTTGGCTGAAACGAACGAACGAAACACGTACGTACCGTCGTCACTACATCCTAATAATCATGTCCTAACAATCAACCAACAATCATAACCAGCCTAACAATCATGCCATTGTTTATATTACTTTAAAATGGAGATATTATCAATATAAATCTATAACCTTCATCATCATCATCATCAACAGCCCTTTACAGTCCACTGCTGGACCTTACTAACTTATAATTCTATAAACATCATAATTAAAATAATTCATTATATTAATCATTGATCCCTGGGCGGGACGTCCTTGTCCCAATTATGGCCATAGTCTCTAAAATCAAAAATACGAGACACATCATTGTTCCCGACCTATATCATTCATTAGCTTAGGGACTCGATCCCATGTTTATCACTGGTGATTGATTTTCCTTAGGCGGCACATCATAGTGCCCGGCATGCCCACAATAACCAGTCTAACAATCATGCCATTATGTTTACATTAAGCTCGAATCCTTTCGGGCTCACTATAAACACATGGACTTAAATATTGAGACTCGATCCCACGTTTATCACTGCAAGGACTGGCTATTGATTTTCATTAGGCGGCACATCCTAGTGCCCGGCATGCCCACAATAACCAGCCTTACAATCATGCCATTGTTTACATTAAGCTCGAATCCTTTCGGGCCCACTATGAACACATGGACTTAATTATTCACTCGATCCCACGTTTATCACTGCAAGGACTGGCTATTGATTTTCATTAGGCGGCACATCCTAGTGCCCGGCATGCCCACAATAACCAGCCTTACAATCATGCCATTGTTTACATTAAGCTCGAATCATTTCGAGCCCACTATAAACACATGGACTTTTAACCTTCTGTGATGGCTGCAATGTTCACTCTGACTCCGGCTCCGCGGCTCGTCTTGTCGTGCGCTGCGACACGCAGTGCTGTACCTGCCACGGCGTGGTAACGGATCCCGGCCACGGCTACGGCTGCGATCCTCGCGGCTCGACCGCGCGCCCAGCCGCTTGCTACGGCTGCGATCCTCGCGGCTCGATCGTGCGTCCAACCGCTTGCTGCGGCTGCGATCCTCGCGGCTCGACCGCGCGCCCAGCCGCTGGCAGCGGCTGCGACCCTCGTCCCATGGAAGACGATCGTGGTGACGCCTTCTTACTGGACGACGAAGATAGCTTCATCGGCTTGGCTCGCTTATTTCGTCGTCAGCTGACGGGCGTCCCGGTTGCTGTACCGGTTTCATCTTCAGACGTCATTGTCCTCAACTGTGAAATAAAGTTCTCGACGGAATAAACTGTACGACAAGCATCAACTCAACATTTTATTGGGGCTATGTTCACATCATATTAAACTCAAGTTTGATCCAAGATCAACATAAGAATCTAATAATCTATTGTTGGACAATTATTTTATGCTCTTTGTGCAAATCATGGTAATTCTACTGTTACATGTAACTATTTTACTGATTCTTCACAAATAAAGATGTTATGTTTGTGTTTTACTCAGTGTAACCTTCATACACAACTTTTATGTCGACTGGATGGCTCGCTTGACATACCAGCAAAATCTTACTGGAAGTCTACAAGCACACCCAGTACGTCTCCTAAATGGGCATACATAGCCCTTCAATATTAGGCGGGTATTCATTATATAAAAACTAAAAAGGCTAAAAGTTAGTCAGCAAGTTAAAAATAGAAACTAATACCAACTATGGACGCACCTTCACGCTTCATAATTAAAATCAAGGACGCATTAGCCCATCGGCACACTTGGCCGCTAACACTTCATAATTAAAATCAAGGACACATGGCCCATCGGCATTAAGACTATTTTATAAATCATTTGAAGAGCGCCGAAAACAGAGCCAGTGGTGCTAGCATTACAAAGCTTAATGCCAAGTCAGCTATCATACAGGCCGCTTGCCGACGTGACCTCAATAACCATCTGAGTAGGATATGTGATGAATTGGAACAGCACTCCGATAAATATCAAACCAAAGATCTGCATGATAAGGTGCGATACATTACACGTCAATTTAAACCTAAGTCGTGGGCTATTGAGGACACCGTTGGGACAACGGTTACGGAGTTATAGGATATCGTGAATGTGTGGAAGGAATATTGCCAGTCACTATTTTCCAGCAATTTAGCACCAAAATTCACATGTTTTTCCCACAACATACATGACCGTGAACCCGAAATCATGCGGGATGAAGTACGAGCAGCAATTAAACACCTTTAATGCAATAAAGCCATAGGTTGCGATGAAATCCCAATCGAGGTCCTCAAGGCGATGGGAGAATCTGGGGTTGATGTCTTATAATATATCATCTGCAGTAAAATATGGGAGACCGGAGAATTACCAAGAAGACTAAAGTCAGATTGATGAGATGCCTTGTGTTCCCAATCTTTCTCTATGGAGCCGAAACTTGGTCTCTGAGATTGCAGGATCGCTGTAAAATCGATGCATTAGAGATGTGGTGCTGGAGACGCCTCCTAAAGATCCCGTGGACGGCATTTCGCACCAATGTATCCATCCTCAAAGAGCTTCATGTTAAAGATGCTAAAGACAGACTATCGTCAACTGTGCAACTACGAATACTGAAATTCTTTGGTCACGTCTCTACAAATGAGAACTCGATGGAGAGACTGGTAGTTCAGGGCCAGCTGGAAGGCAGGAGAGCACGCGGTCGATCGCCAACCCGCTGGATAGACGCCATCACAAGTACCCTTGAGAGCACCGATCTTGCACTTGAGATTACAAGTGAGTACACTCATTCTATACCAGCACTGCTAGCATAATTCTAGTCGTAAAGTGCTTTATTCAATAATACAAAGGGGAACGAACTCTCTCTGTTGAACGAACTATTGAGCTGTCATGTGCAGAACTGGACGACTATGTTATTGTATGTGTATATAGACCCCCATCTAGTAACTATGAATTATTTGAAACCACAATGGAAGAGGTACTTAGAAGAGTGTGTAATAGTTCAAAGAAAGTAGTTGTATGTGGAGACTTTAATATCAATATAATAGAAGATTCCTCTCTTTCAATACGGTTTTTAAATTTATTCAAATCTTTTAACTTGTTAAATCTTTTCTCTGAACCAACTAGGGTGACTCCAACATCAGCTACTTGCTTAGACAATATATTCTGTAACTGCTTAGTGCTAGAGAAATCAATAATAAATTTTGTTAATTCTGATCATTGCGGTCAAATAGCGTCATTTCAACACCATTTTGTGCCATCGAGCAAGGAAATAGAATATAGACCAGTCACTGCATCCCAGAAAGACAAATTTAAATCTCAAATATCTAATAAGGTCCCACTTTTGCATTACTTTAACTGTAGTATAAATATTTTATATGAGCAATTATTTGAATTAATTAAAAATGAGTTCAATAAAACTTTTCCTAAGAAAACAATTATTATTAAAAACAATAAAACTAAATTCAGTGACTGGGCTACAGTAGGTATTTATATTAGTAGGAAAAAAATGATTGAATTATATGGTAGAAAAGCCTATAGTAGCGACCCGGACTTTATACAGGGTGTTTCAAAATACCCCCTAAAGCCTGAAAGGGCACAGAAACTGAAACAATCTGAAATAGAAGCCGTTGTTCCTATTGTCATATCTTGAACGGTTTTGGAAATAACGTACATCGAAAGTTTCCAAAAATATCGATATGAATTCCCTCACTATCGATCAGCTGCAGCGGGGTTCATCGAACGCAAATCATAGACTTTGTATTTTTCAGAATGTCAATTAGCCGCATTTTTTGCCTACTTCCTTTATCGATGTGTTCAAAGCATGTTTGTTCGTTAAATAAACATTTTAAATAGGTACTCACTAACACTTTACATGTGTACGTGTTGAGTAATGACAACACTAAACATTTATTTATGGTTTAGAGTTTAAAAAGCTAGTTCAAAGTCTATGGTCACTCTCTGTGGAAAAATGGCCGACTGAAAAGTTTTGTTTTGATGTGCTCCGTTGTAATTTATATTTTGCATGTGTAAGATTGCAATAAACAAGCAAGTTGAAATAAATAATCATGGCGCTTTATTAATTAAACCCCATAACAACAATAGTTATGGGCCCAGAAGAATTTGTCACAAGAAATTAAGTTCAATCGCATCCACGAGTGGAGGACATTGTTGGAAAGGTTTATGGTACCGAAAATTACATCTACGAATATCATCGTCATCATGTCGTGTTCGAAAGACAACAAATATAACATTGCACAATTCAATGGGGAAGGATTTTCGAATTGGGCTTTTAGAATGAAAAGTATGCTAAATGAGGCAAATTGCCTGGGCGCTGTGATTGACGAAAATTTCTCCAAGAAAGCCGAAAATAAGAGCCTCGAAGCAAGGGCACAGGCTCTAATAATTAGCGCAGTGGCTGATAGTCATCTTCAATATGTACGCCAAGAAAGTGCATTTAAAATGTACAAAAACTTAGAGGAAAACTTCAAAGAAAAAAGTACAAGAGGAAAATTGTTTTTGAGAAGACAGCTGAACGAAATAAAGTATCTAGAGAGCAAACCACTGAAAGAACATTTTACCAAAATTCAAGAAATCTGCACTCAGTTGGAGGAGGCAGAATCAGTTTTGTCAGACGAGGAAAAAATTAACTACATACTTTTATCTATGCCAAAAAGCTACGAGGGCGTAGTCACCGCATTAGAGACAATGGGAGACCTGAAACTGAGCACAGTCATGGAAAGACTTCTCGCAGAGGAAGAAAAGAAGAAAAAGTTTAATGAAAACAACAAAGAGACGAGCTCGAGTGCCTTCAATTGTTACAACTGTGGGAAGCCAGGCCATAAGAAATACCAGTGCAGAGGTCGAGGACAAGGAAACAATTATTCTACAGGGCGAAATTATACTACTGGATCGGGACAAACATATAGAGGAGGAAATAACAATTCAGGAAGAGGATTCTACAATACAGGACGAGGATACTATACTGGACAAGGATACAATACAGGACGAGGACAAGGATACAACAATACAGGACGAGGACAAGGATGGAGCCATGGCCGAGGGAGAAACTACCAGAGTCAAGAACGGAGAGAGGAGAGTAATTATACGGAAAATAATCCTAGTGCATTTGTGAGTGAAAATAATCAGTGTGAAGAAAGTGTGCAAAAATATAAGTGTGCAGAAAAGTATTGCGAACTACAATTTTGTGTGGACTCAGGGTGTTCAGATCATTTAGTTAACACAAGAGAACATTTTGTGGACTATATACAATTAACAAAACCACGTCTCATTGCTGCTGCCAAAAATGGTATTAATTTACAAGCAATAGGAATTGGCAACATAGAGGTAATTAGTAAGGTAGGCAACAGGCAATATAAATGCATAATTAAAAATGTTTACTATGTCCCTGACTTAAGAAAAAATTTATTGTCTGTATCAAAAATGGAAAATGCTGGTTTGACTGTCAGTTTTTCTCAAGGTAAAGTAAGAGTTTTTGAAAAAGATTACATACTAATGATTGGTAATAATTCTGGAACTTTGTACACAGTGAATGTTTTAGTAACTTCAGTAAAATCTTGTTATTTAATTAATAAACCTGATGTAAATCTTTATGAATTGTGGCACCGACGTTTTGGTCATTTGGGTTCAAGTAATTTAAATTTATTGGCGAAAAATTGCATGGTAAAAGGTTTATCGGACTTAAAAAATAAAACGACACAGAGTGATTTATGTGAATCTTGTTTATTGGGTAAAAGTACTAGACAGCCATTCAATCATAAAGGCTATAGAGCCAAGAAACCTTTAGAGTTAGTTCATACTGATGTATGTGGTCCAATTTCACCAACCACTTGGGATGACAAAAATTATTTTGTCACTTTTATTGATGACTTTACACATTTCACTATGGTATTTTTGATAAAACATAAATCTGAAGTTTTCAAAAAGTTTTTATATTATTATAACATGGTAACTAAACATTTTAATAGTAACATTTTAAAATTGAGAATGGATAATGGGCGCGAATACTTGTCTAATGAGTTTAGGGATTTTTGTAACAGAAATGGAATAGTCATGCAGCATACAGTACCTTATAATCCGGAGATGAATGGTGTGGCGGAGAGAATGAACAGAACCCTCATGGATAAAGCGAGAACAATATTGATAGATGCAGGAATGAAAAAAGAATTTTGGGGAGAAGCAGTATTATATTCTACGTACGTTACAAACAGGAGTCCAGTTGCAGGAAGAGATACTACACCTAGTGAATTATGGGAAGGAAGAAAACCTGATGTTTCGAATTTGAGAGTATTTGGATCCATTGCTTACAATCACGTTCCTAAAGAATTGAGGAAGAAATTGGATGACAAAGGCAAGAAAATGATAATGATTGGATATAATGTAGGAGGATACAAATTATTTGATGAAGAAAATAACATGGCAGTGACGGCAAGAAATGTGATATTTGATGAAAACCTAAAGAAACCGGAAAAGACAATTTTTATCCCTGACTATACAGAGTGTGAAAATGAAGAACAGAAACCAGACAGAACAGGAGGAGAAACTAGTATAGAGAATGAAGAAGAAAAGAACCAAACTTCTGAAAACAATGAAAATGAGCAAGAAAGTGAAGAACTGGAAAAGGAAGAACAAGAAAGACAAAAAAGGAAAAGACAGAAACCATTATGGCAGAAGGACTATGTTGCGGATTTTGACGAAGAAAGTGATGAAGCTCTATTTGCATTATTAAGCAGTCAACATGAAGATACACCGGTAAGATATGAGGACATTGAAGAGAGAGAGGACAAAAATGATTGGTTAAAAGCTGTAAAAGAGGAACTTAAAGTTTTAGAAGAAACGGAGACATTTGAAATCGTACCAGAACCGAAAGATAAGAAGATATTAGATGGAAAATGGGTATTTACAAAGAAAGAGACAGAAAGAGGTAAATTATGTAAAGCTAGATTAGTCATTAGAGGTTTCCAACAGGAAGAGAAATTTGAAGACATCTATTCACCGGTATTGAAACTACAAACGTTAAGGACATTGTTATCAGTAGCTGCTAAGAGGGATTATACTATACACCAAATGGACGTGAAAGGAGCCTTTTTGTATGGGAGGATTGACGAAGATGTATACCTAAAACCACCAAAAGGAATGAATGTTAAAGAAAATTGTGTACTCAAACTCAAGAGATCGTTATATGGACTGAAGAAATCACCTAAATATTGGTATGAAAAATTCAATGAGACTATTACTTCTTATGGTTTTAAACGCTCGGATAATGACTATTGTTTATATATTAAAGGGGAAACATACTTACTTTTATACGTAGACGATCTATTAATTCTTGGACAAAATATTAAAGATATCAATTCAGTAAAAGACTTTTTGAAAGCTCAATTTAAAATGAAAGATTTAGGGGATAATAATTTAACTTACTTGGGTATTTCTATAAGAAAGAGTTCTGAAGGAATTTTTATTGATCAGTCAAAGTATCTTAAAAGAATTTTAAAACTGTTTAATATGTCAGATTGTAAAGGCTGTAACACACCTATGGATCATAACTTTAAATTTGATGAAAACTTGGAAATTGACTTGTCTTATGAAAAACAATGTAGATCTCTCATAGGTTCTCTCATGTATGCAACTGTAGGATCAAGACCAGATTTAGCTACATCTGTCTATTATTTAAGTAGATTTCAATCAAAACCTAATGCCGAACTTTGGCGTGCTTTAAAGAGATTATTGAGATATGTTAAAAAGACAATTAACTTTGTATTACTTTATACTAAAAATGACTTAAGTGAACCACTTGTTGGATATGCAGATGCTGATTTTGCTAGAGATAATGATCGAAAGTCAACATCTGGATATTTATTTAAAGTTTATAACAATACTGTTGTATGGAAATCTAAAAAGCAAAGTAGTGTTGCACTTAGTACAACTGAAGCTGAGTATGTTAGTTTGTGTGAATCTGTAATGGAAGCTTGTTTCATGATTAAATTACTAAATGACCTAAATGTAGATGTTCCAACTGTAACTATTTTTGAAGACAACCAGAGTACAATTAAATCGTTGAAAGGTTGTGATATAAAGCGATTAAAGCATATTGATGTAAAATTTAATTTTGTTAAACAAAAGGTTGAAGAAAATTTGATAAATATTGTTTATGTTAATTCTAAAAATCAGTTAGCTGATATCTTAACTAAGCCTTTAAGTAAAAATGTATTCTATAGTTTAATTGAAGGTTTGGGACTGTATGAATATGTAAATAAATGTTTATGTTGAGGAAGAGTGTTGAGTAATGACAACACTAAACATTTATTTATGGTTTAGAGTTTAAAAAGCTAGTTCAAAGTCTATGGTCACTCTCTGTGGAAAAATGGCCGACTGAAAAGTTTTGTTTTGATGTGCTCCGTTGTAATTTATATTTTGCATGTGTAAGATTGCAATAAACAAGCAAGTTGAAATAAATAATCATGGCGCTTTATTAATTAAACCCCATAACAACAATAGTACGTACATTTGAAAAATTTTGTGAAAACTTCATCTATCGAAACCAGGCCACTTGATGGAAAAAAAATCGTAAGTAAATAACTTTTTCCGATAGCAACATCACTACTAATGATAGTTTTCAAACATTCTTAGACAACAGAAAAAAAATAAAAAAAATCCGTGAAATTCCAGGTAGGTTACGTTACCGTACCTTTAGTCGAATTCTGTTATTATTTAATCTTTGAAATTGCATTTCCGCCCATCTTTCCGCCCCTCTTTAGCTTACTCCTAGTACCTTTCCTGGTACCACCAGGAGTAAGATTGAATTGTGTTCCGTATAAAAATAAGCATTTAGTAACCCGTTTGTAAGTTCACCATAAGCACCAATAAGGCCTCATAATTACGGAGCCGCAGCGCATGGTAAACACAAAAAATATTGATGCGAGTCGGTAGAAGTGGTGGTGCCAGCCTCTCTTCCCGCGGTGAATCCTTCAGCGAGTATTGCCACGGATGCCGCAACAATAAACGCCGTGTGAGACGCATCGAAGCCATCCGCAGGATTCGGCTGCAAATAACGTTCCATTTCAAGAATACGCGTCTTAAATCGCTTTTCCGTAAAAGCACTCAAGCACACACAATGCCAATGTTTGAACTCAGTTGGTCGCACAGCGTAAGATGCCCGGCGTCTCCGTAAATGAGGCCTTAGTTTTATTTCATTTTTTTATTTTAACAATTTGTTGAGTAGTCATTGGATACAGAGGCGTTCACATCATATTTTACAAAATCCTTGCAAAATGGGTCTTATTTAAGCAGCAAAAGGTTGATGTGAACGCATCTGTACCATTATTATTATTTTGTAATAATTTGCCAATAATAATAACATTAATAGCGGCATTTAAAAAAATGCTGAGAATTTAAAACAATTCTAAAATAATAATAATAACAACAACAAAAAAACGTAGGTACATTTTGACAAACATTTTATTTAGTAAGGCAAGTGCTCAAAGAAAGGCCAACGTGGAAGCAAAAGTACTAGGGAAACATCAGTGCTTGAGCTTAAGCATTTTGGGTTTTCAGTTTCTTTTACGAAACCCTAATAGACAGTGATTGTAAACATTTTTACTTAGAATTTTTTTTGGTGGCATGTTTTGAGTTTGCACATTTGCATAGTAACGGTTGGCACCTTTTAAACCCGCGCGTTCGCGGGGGCGAGTGGGGCGCCTTATTACATTTTTCAAATATCCCAAAAATGAAATTTTAAGTTGGTATGAAGAACATGACGTCATACTGCAGCATCGTATCGTACAACTCCGTGTAAGTTTTTCCCTCCATTCGATAAAATTTGTCGTAACAGAAAATCAAAAAACATTAACTACTCACATCCATAATCATTATTTCAAAACGCATAAATGCCTAGTCTACTAGTCAGGCATGATTCATGCATGATACAATATCGTAATACTAACTTACCATCAGGTGAGATCGCGGCCAATTGTTAAACTATTCATTTAAAAAATATGCTTTTGTTTACTCATAAACCTTTCTTTAATAAATTTCAAAATCGTCTCGTACTTTTAAACTTAAAATCTTAAAAATCAATGAAAAATTAAAATAATACCCAAAGAAAATGTTGGCAACCTCATTAGTGAGTGGGCTAGGGAACACCCACCCCCCGCCCTGGAGCCCACCACCCCCCGCCCTGGCGCCCACTCTAACGGCTAACTCGTGCGCAGCGCTGCGCGCCTGGTACACAATGGGCCGAAATATGCATTGCGTACTAATTCCGGACCAACAATATTTTTTTATACACAAATAATTTTAAACATTATGCCTTTTGTATGTTAAACTTTTGGTGGTACAAATACTCTTAAGATTGTGTATGTAATTCTAATTCAGCAAACTCTTACTGTAAACGTAAACTTATTACAAAGGTAATGCTAGAACATAATCACGGGATGCCATTACTTTAATATGCTTAAACTAAACAAGGCGGCTGAATAATGGTATGGGAGAAATACTAAGTAGGTGCGCGTTATTGACACTGCACTGATATCAGAACGTGTAAACATTGAGGCTCAGTCAAAGAGAAGGTGACCTTTGTTCCTTAACTCGCCGAGCCTATTATTTACTTTGCGTGTTTGAACACATTCACTCAATGTTTTGTTAAATTTAAGTTTAGCCACTACCTACTTAATGGCATGTATTTAATCGTTTTGTAATTATCTCTTTGTCAAACAAAATAAATCAAAAATAGCAAAAAAAAACTGACCTTTACACGAAAAACGCAATCTATGTAATTCAAACTTGGCATCAGCTTTCGTCTAAGCACAACTATTTGAATTGCATACTCATCTGTTTTCGGAATGCATATTTGGCTAGCTGATTCTGGTTTTACATTAATTGTAGAACAGTCATGTTTCTGATGTTGCAGTAAGTTTAAGAGGAAAGTTTATTATTAACAGAGATGCAATTAATGTTCCCGTGTAAACACGTTTAGGATTATTATCTAGTACAATACTGTCTAACAAGTCTGCAATGCAATGTCTTTTCATGATTGTAATTTGTAGTGTTTTTCTTAAATGAATAAATTAAGGTACTATTTGGAACCGAGCTGCCGACTGTAACTGCTGACAGCACGTGCAGCGTCCCGTTGTTGTCTACGTCACTCACCATCAAGTGACAATGGGACGCTGCATGTTTTATCATATTATTATTAAGGAGGTTAAAGATTAGTTCGGTCCATTGGGGCTTCGGTAGCTCAAAGGTTAGCCACCGGGATTGCGGAAAACGCGGGTTCGATTCCCACACGAGATCATCAAGGTTCGGAATTTGAATAGTGTTCTATCTTTAGATATTAGTAGGTACAGAGGCGTTCACATCAAGTTTTACAAATGATTAAGGCTGATTTACACGTAATAAGTAGGTAACTAAATTTGAATTTGCATGTCGTTTAAATGCAATTTAATCACTTAAAATTAAGTCTTAAAGGATGATTGATGATGATAAGTAGATAACTAAATTTTACCTTCATTTTTCGGGTAAGTTGGTGGATGGGGCTTATCACTTGACACCTTTTGATAAGCAGTTTCATACTAATTATGAGACATTTGGACATAGACTTAAAATTAAGTTAAAATTTAGTTACCTACTTAACTACTTAATACGTGTAAATCAGTCTTAGGCTGCTTTTGTAAAAGTGAAAATTATTAAGGGACGCTTTAGAATGTTGATATGAAAATAAATCTGAGAATTCATTAACATTTCTTCTATTTTAAAATGAGACGTAACTTGGTAGACAAAGTAGGTACATAAACGACATTGCGACATTCCTTTACCTGCGAAATAAAAATTAGCGTACTAAAATCATTGTTAAAATGTTGTTGAAATGTTGCATTGTCATAATAAGAAGTTGCAAAAATTTGGCATGTGGCACGATCCCGTTCGCACCACTTTGCAGTGTGCAGAAGCGCCGAAAGATCGCGACACCGGCCGTCGGCTCTTCTTTGATTTAGTCGTTCATATGCTTCGTGCGTGATCGGTGTGTTTTCCTATCGTTTAACTACTTTCGAAAGCTTTGTGTTTTGTGTTGTTTTGCTACAATGGCAATGTTTTCTAATTCCGAATATTATGAGATGATGCTGTGTGTGGCTCGAGCTGATGGAAATTTAACTCAAGCCCGTGAACTTTATCGGGAACAGTTTATCGAAGGTAGACCGGCGGCTGACCAGCGACGGCTTCCGTCGTATCAGTGTTTCCATGATATGGTAACACGTCTCCATTCTACGGGCTCTTTTCATCGATCGGGTTCTAGTGGACGCCCAAATACAAACGAAATGCGTGCAGAAGAAGTTCTGCAACTCTTTGAAGACGAACCGACGACCAGTACAAGGCGCGCCGGGGCGCGACTTGGAATGAACCATGTTTCAGTTTGGCGAACACTGAAAGAAGATGGTCAACATCCGTACCACTACCGCCGCACACAGGAATTGATTCCTACTGACTTTGCGCCGCGAATAACAAAACGGGCAAGAATATGCGTGCAGCAAGGAGGACGTCATTTTGAGCCACTTTTGTAGGTATGTACCTAACCATAATTTTGAATGCTTGTTGTTTTGTTAACGACGTGCGTGTATTTTTTTCTCCGTAGGTATTAAATAATAATAATACCTAGTAAATACTAGGCGCACAGAATGTTTTAATGAGGCGTGGCCGGGGGCGTGAACATAGAAAGTTGCTCCTGGTCACTCCTGGTAGGACAATGAACCCAAATTAGTGATGGGAATTTTTATAATCGATATTTTTATTTTACATAAATTTACCCGAAATTTGAATATGTCGCTATGACTGTAAGAAATTAACAAGGGACTCTTTATAGACGTCTATTAAATACCCTTCAGTTATTAGGGGTTTTTTTGAAACACCCTGTAGAATATGTAAAAAAATACTCAAAAGTTTTTAAACAAGTTTGTACTATGGCAAAATCTATTTACATACGTGAGTTTTAGTTCTGTATTCTTTCTTATTGTATAAGTAATTTCCTCCTCGCTCTCCTCTCTTTCCCTAATGAGTTGGTTACAGCTTTCTTGACTCTGTTTCAGTTTCAGCTCAATGGCTTGTGCCGCTGCTCTGCGTGTGAGCATGTTGAATGTGGTTTTTGTCTGAAATTATCCAAAGGAAGTGTATAGCGGATATTTATGCAAAATAGGGGGTACGAGTTATAAGTTATTATTTGAATTTTTAAACTTTATTTCTAATCTAATTCCACATAATTTAACTCTCATGAAATCCTTTTTATAATTATTATTAGTCAAATAAGCAATATTAAATACTTTACTCTTTTTTTTTCTGCGGGTAATATTTTTAGTTTTCATTCAACAAGGATTAAAACTACATTTTACTATCTGGGGGCACGGCAGTGCCCCCGCCAAGTCGAGCGCGAAGCAAACACTGCCGTACCATCCTTTACTGGAACCATTTCGCCGCATTTTCAGGCCTCTATTTGAGAACCTTTAGATAAGACCAGAACGCAGAAATTTTCGTCATCTAGTAAGCTATAATCACACACTTAAAATCCAAAATTTCAAGTCTGTAGGTCAATTAGTTCCGAAGTTAAGCGAAAGCAAAGTTTCGCATTTATGACACTCACTCACTGATGATCATCAAAATAGAACTAGTACTTCCCATTAACTCAGAGAGCTGAAATTTGGTACAGAGTTAGGGTTTAATGGCCACATAAAGGGAAAACTATAAAAACTAGGAAAATCGAAGATCTGGAGTAACACCACATTCATAATAATCAATACTACTAGCGCCACACCGGCGCCGTGGTGTTCGCCTGTACCGCTCACCGCTAGATGGCGCTAGCACTTTGAGCGTCGATTTTCTGCACCGCGGTGTCCAGATTTTTTTTCCCCTCTAGTTATTATTAAATCAATTCTGATTCGTTGTCCTTTTTAAAGATGTGTTTAATATCGTAAAAAAAATGACGATAATATTAAAGGACGACGTTAAATAATTATGCCACATTCTACAAAAAGAAGTGAAATCCCACCAAAAACATTCTGTAAAAAACTAGCCAAGTCTCGATGGAGCTGCTTGTTTATCTCTAAAAAGTAATGAAATCTAGACAAAGTCGTGCCAAGTCTATGGTTCTTTACTGCGATTTCTTTTTTATTATAGTTAATGTTGTGTGACTTGGCCGTTGAACAATCTTTATTAAGTTAAGATAATCAATAATTATGCATAAGTATTATTGAAATACGCAGCTTTATTAAGCCTACAATTCACTGGTTATTAAATCAACGTTTTCCAAGTGGCAATTTTCCATCGTCAATGGGTAGTGGTTCTGGCAACAGATTAGTGCAATGGTGTCATGGAGCACCTGGTTTTGTACCCTTCAACGGCCAAGTCACACAGCATTAACTATAATAAAAAAGAAATCGCAGTAAAGAACCATAGACTTGGCACGACTTTGTCTAGATTTCATTACTTTTTAGAGATAAACAAGCAGCTCCATCGAGACTTGGCTAGTTTTTTACAGAATGTTTTTGGTGGGATTAACAATTTACACAATCAAACAAACAAAAGATGTGTGAGGTGTCAAAAGGTATATTGTTGAGTGTGTTGAGTAAGTTTGTCTGCGGCCAAGGTGTTGTTATCTTCAACTTTACTTCCACTTATTGTCAAGTAAAGAGAGGCACAACAGAGCCGAATCGTAATGAATTGTGAAGAATCTCACTTTCGTGAGGTTTGTGGAGTGTTTTGTTGTACTGTTTGATTGCAATTTACTTCCCATAAAGAAAGTGACAAAGCAATGTTAATTGATTGAAAACCACAAAAACATAACCTCCAACAGATTGCAACACTAATTATTTTGAAATGTTAAATTAATATTTTAACTATTTACGCCTATAAGTAAACAGTATTTTTGAAAACAGTACTCCCCTGGTTTTAACGGTGGCTCCGGTTAAATTTTGTACGTTGTCGTAGCTGTCAATTTGGTCGCCGATTTTATCTCCTTATAACTATGTGTTTACACAAAGTCCAGTTTTGCAAACACTTGTACACGATATTTACACATTTATATCACTAATTAAGTGTATTTTGATACATTATTACGGCTATTTATGTAATTAACTTAAAATTAATCTAACAGCTGATCTATGTACGTCTGACAGGCAGGGCTGCCAGACGAAAAAAGTGACACACGCATGCAATCGATTAGATTTAAGAAGTGTTTGATATGAATTTCAACTTTAATATCTCTACGCGTTCATGTGAAAAAGGGTAGGTAGTAAGTTTATAATTATTAAAAAAATATTTTATGTCATTGTAAGCAAAAATAATATTTTAATATTTTATGTAACTTCAAATTTATCATTTTCGCAATTTTTCCTTTATCCAGGCCTGGCTCACTCCGCGCGGTACATCCGATAATTACCTACAGCGAAGCGCCCCGCCGGCGGGTATTATATCAGTCGAGTGTCACGCGCGCGCCCGTCAGGACGCTGGCGTGCGTTGTAGTACCTAATTCTATGATCGAAGTATTATTTAAAAATGTACATAAAGAGAAAGAAATATTATTGTGCGGCGTTCGGGTGTTTAAATTCGAAAAGAAATCTACCGGATTTATCTTTTTTTTCGCTTCCCAAAGATGCTGAAAGGTATGTTGGCCATGTTGGTAATCAATAATTCTTAGGATAGTATAGGAACCTAACCTACCATGACTACTGCTCAGAATGCGTTCGTTCGTTTAAGTCAAAAATGACGTCCACTGCTGGACAAAGGCCTCTCCCAAGGTTTTCCATAATCAATGCGTACTTACCTACATACGCACCTCATTACAAATAAGTAGATTAATTATTTTTTTACTAGACACTAGTAGACAGCAACCCTAACAGCGTAAGAAGAGTTCAGAGGCACGCGATAGAAAGAGACAAAACTTGTAGGTGAATAAAATTGTAGGTACTTAGTGCTGTGCGAGCTGAATTCCACTGTATCGCGTCGTAGCAAGACTCGCATTTATTTAAATCGTCTTGCGGAGTAATCCTTCTGTACCTGTACTATTACTTATTCTGTGCTTTATCTGTACTATATAACGTTGCTTCGTGCCGAATTTCAAGATTCTGAGTTCACGGGAAGTACCTTGTAGGTTTTGATTCCCTAGCGTGTGACGGAAATTCGTCTAAAGTGTCGGTATAAACTGCTGTATCTTTTGATCGCGTTAACTTAGAAATTTGATTTTTTCACTGCTTTGATAGATCGCCCGGAGTCCTGCCAGCAGGACTTAAAGTACTTCCGGTAGGACGCAAAATTAAAAGATCACAGTTTCGTAAGTATACATTGTACAAATTTCAAATTTACACGAAAAAATAGAGTGTTTCTCTCTCTTTCACCCAATAGTGCCCAAGATCGAAAAACGCGACTAACCGTTAGTCGGAGCCCGATGGCGCACGAGTATACACGGGGGCAGCGCGTTCGCGCTCGCGCGACACATTTTGACGCGCCGGGCGTGGAGTCGGCAACATTTTGGCGATAATATTATAATGAATGTGAAGTATTCCAGCCTAATCAAACATTTATAATTTATTTCTTGTTTTTGTTTTTAATTTGTAGTGTATTTGTAAGTGATAGGTGTAATTTCTAATACAAAGTGACGTACCAAAGTAATTAATTTAAAGTTCCTTATTATAGTTCCTATTAGTTAAGTTGAAAGAAGATAAACAAGTTTATAATATATTAAGAAAAGTAAAATACTGGTTAAACAAAATGATTCTACGACATGACTTTTTATTTAATAAACACTAACCAAGTGTTTACTACTTCTGGTGAGGATGAGTTCAAATTTGAAGGTCACCGTACTGCTGGAAGGACCAGCAAGCAAACACGTACAAATTGCGTACTGCGGGCAGGACTTGCGATAATCTTCTGGCAGGACGTTTAGAACAAAAGACCAGTCCTTCCAGAAGAGCTTCCAGCAGGACAAAGCACCGGGCGATCTATCATTAAAGGGACAATAGACCTAGGTATTGGTATAAATTTCAATTTGATACCTTTATTCGTTCGTGAGAAATTAGGTAGTAAGTTTCAATTTATTAAAATATTTTATTATTAGCTCAGGCATGACGTAGCCGAGCCGTAGCAACAGCACTCCCCACCATTTTCTATAAAAGGACTGCGCAGACCGGCTGCCAGTCATTTGCTTGCTGGCGCTCGGATCGTGCACATCGCTCTCGGCGTGTTTCCTGGTATTCGTGAGTTATTTTTATTTGTTATTTTGTGTAAATTCTTTTTGGTTAATTTGATTATTGGTGTATCGTTTTTAGACTGATTTTGTAAATGTTAGAAGTGTAATAATTATTATTTAAGGTTTTTGTGTTGATTTGTAAAAATAAACTGTAAGTAGTCGAATAATTGTTTTTTTTTTAATAAATACCTACTTCTGAAGCTAAATTCAGAAGTGGGATTGCTTAAAGCACCCAGGCCCATTACATTCAAAATCAGATATTTCTCAGACAATAGCAGTTTTCCGTTACTATCAGTCTAAAAAGTGACACACCAATCTTGTAACTTTTGTTGTTTTACGTAACTTTTGTTGTTTTCTTTGGATTGCTACAATTTTTTTAAAATATGTCTGATCGACAACGGACCCCGGGCGACAGGACACGCCGAGACGATTGCATGCGTGTGTCACGTAGTAAATCACGTGAGCACAGTAAACGTAGGTCGCGGAGTAGGTCCCGCAGAGGAAAGGCAACGCGTAGGTCGCGAAATACGTCACGTCGTAGGTCGCACCAACAAAATAACGCGAGTACACCGCGTAGCGGGTCTCGTAGACACGATCACGTACGTAGATCACGTGGTGCATCGCGCAGCAGGTCGCGTAGCAAGTCGCGTGATATTATGTCGCAAGATAGTGCGCGTGCGTCTCGTAGTAAATCGCGCAGACGAGATCATGTACGTAGGTCTCGTAATCGAACTCGCACACCGCCTATGCTACGGAATTCCCAGGACTGCAACTCTCAAATGCAACAGACATTGAACTCGATTCTGTCTCGTCTTCATAACATTGAGAATAACCACTCAACTAACGTACTATGTTAGGGTCCTAACGAATATTAGTATAAATAAAATAGTGGACTGTATAAAAAATAGGTGCTGTAATTCTCGCCAGCCTAATTACAGAAAATTATCTAAGACTACGCGGTATTCGTGTGACGACGGTGGTGTCCCAAAGGCGAGTGTGTGACCCGAGCGTAGCCGATGATGACGCTGTCGGCCCGAGGTGACGTTAGTCATTGTACGCCGCCCGCACGTCTCCTCCCGCGCGTTGTTGGGTTCCCAACATGCTCCCCGGCTTGAAGTCTGAAGACGAGAAGACTTCAAAAATCTGGAAGAGGGCACAAATTAATGAGGGCTCTTCGAATGGTGCCACCCTTCGTCTTGAGCTCAGCGACTCTAGACACATTATCGGTGCCAGGATAGAGCTTGATGACTCGGCCCATAGACCAGAGCAGTGGTGGAAGAGCTCTATCTTTGATGAGCACAAGAGCGCCAATCTTTGGTTCTGCCTTCGATGATTGCCACTTCACCTTCTGCTGTAACAGAGCCACATACTCCAAGGAGAAGCGTCTCCAAAAGTGCTGCTTGATGAGCTCTATTCTCTTGAAGCGCTGCAGCCGGTTGATGTTGGTCTCCTCTGGGATCTGTGGATGAGGCACAAAAGACAGTGATCGTCCAATAAGAAAGTGAGCAGGAGTAAGGACAGAAAGGTCATTGGGGTCTGAAGAGAGAGGAGTGAGTGGACGGGAGTTTAAAACGGCTTCAATTTGAGCGAGGCATGTAGCCATCTCTTCGAATGTGAAGTTGGTTGTCTGTAGCAAGCGTCTAAGGTGGTATTTGGTTGATTTGACCGCTGCTTCTGCCAGACCGTTAAAATGAGGACTATGTGGGGGAACGAATTTAAATTCGATGCCCTCCTGAGCCACACGGCTTTCAAGGTCAGACTGAACCAAGAATCTCGACAGTTCATTGTAAGTGCCTACAAAATTCGTTCCGTTATCGGAAGTAATGCTCTGGGGTTTTCCCCTGCGAGATATAAAGCGGTTCAAAGCAGCTAAGTAAGCGTCAGAAGATAGAGCCGTAACGAGTTCAATATGACAGGCTTTAATCGAACTACAAATGAAAATTGCCAAATATGACTTGATGAGTCGACATCCACGACCGCTACGGTCTGCTATCAACACTGGACCTGCGTAATCAACGCAACAATGTAAAAAAGGGTACTCTAACTCAGTTCGAGATGCTGGCAGCTGTCCCATGATGGGTTGGATAGTATCTGCCTTGAATCTGCAACATCGAACACATTTATAAACTGTGGCCTTGGCTAGGTTTCTGCCACCTAATGGCCAATAAGTTTGCCTAATGTTGGCTAAAAGAAGCTGTGGACCAGCATGTATAAATTTTAAATGAAAATAATTAAAAAGAATTTTTGTAAAATGATGTTTAGAACACAATAAAATAGGATGTGGGTATTTCGCCAAAAATGGTCGATTTTGCCTAATTTCCTTGGCACGAAATTTTTTTTTGTTTTTAACTATTTTTATTTTCCCATTGCATTAAGAAGCAAAAACTAAGCCAATGTATCTAAAAGGGGTGTCATAATTCGTTTTAGAAACAAAGTTATGAGGTCATGAATTTTTGGTAGCCAAGGAAATTATTATAAATATTGTTTTCTCTAAGTTTTTTTTTTTTTTTTTTTTTTATCCACAACGAGGAAGCTCTTGGCCTGTATCTCACCTGATGGTACTTTTCTTCTGTGGTTTGCTTTTTTTTAATTCGACCCATTTTAGTGTACCTTCGCAAGCAAACATACCAATGAATATTATATCATTATAACGTTTTTACACAACTAAGGAAGATAAATGCAGTAGATTGAGTTAAGAGTTAAAAACAAGTTGTGCTATATCTATTCTGATACCCATTTCTTAAAATGTAAATTTTAAACTTATTCCAATAAAGAAATACTAAAAATTTGACTTTACGCCTAATTAAAAAGGGTCTTTTATAATTTCCTAGGCCATTTTAAGCCACGGAAAACAAGGAAATTAGGGCCAAAGAAATTAGATTTATGCCTAAAAGACACCACAAACAAAAACCTATTTACCCTATCCATTTACTATTTAAATTATGGGTTAACCCCTACAGACACTACATTTGTGTAAATAAACATTAAAATTAATCCATTGTTTAGCTGCAAAAAACCGCCCAAAGAAATTGACTTTTTAGTAAACAAAAACCCAAGGAGGGACCTACTTACGCGATTTGTCGCGAAACTGATCAACGATGTACTGTCCTGCCTTGATGGTCTCTTGGGACGTAATGGCCGAGTTGTAACGGTGCAGTGCGTTACATACTTAGTTTTTTCGTTTCGTTACTACAATGGTCGAAAAGAAGACCCAGGGAAATTATACTTTTGACCTGGACAAGAACTTAACTTCACTTTATTTTCTTCCTATAAGTATTTGACATTTAAAGTTTTTATTTTTCGATAGCCAAACGTTTCTCAAATGTAAAGAGAGTGCTATTAGAATTAAATTACGCTTCAATTTGTTATAATGTGCCTTCATTTTGGCAAACAACAGTAATGGACAGAACAAGGAAATTAGAAAAACGACTTTTGATTAAGTTTTTCTACGGTTTTATTTGTAGTTTCTGCTATTGTAATAGCAAAAACAAATAAAACTTTTGATGAACTTTCCCATAAAAATAGTTTTATACAGATAGATATAAAAAAACATGTGTTCGCCTGCCTGGACACAGAAAATTTACTGTTTCGGCGAAATACCCATGTTTGGTATCGAAGCTGTATGGGGAATTTTGTATTCTCCCACCAACTCTAATAATGTCATTTTTGTCTAAAAATGGGGATAATGAGATAAGACGGTTTTTGATAGGAAGTGCTTTTCCTGACTTTAGAATGGCAAATTCAGAAGGAAACATTTCCATCTGTGCCTTGTGTATGATAGCATTTAATGAATTGTTAAGCTCTTGTACAGTTAAGTAACCATTTAATTTATTATTTTTATTTTTGCAATTATAAATGAACCTTTGTAAATATGCCATTGATCTTTGTAAATATGTAAAATTTGATTTGTTTTTTATTAATTCAGAGATGGGGTCAGAATTTGAATCAGAATTGAGATTGAGATCAATTGAACAAGCGACTAATTCGGGTAGATCATGTTTCTCATCATATCTGTTATTAGGATTTTTAGGCCAGTTTGTCTCGTCTTTTAATAAAAAGCTAGGACCTGTCCACCAAAGAGAAGAAAAGCAGATGGAATCGGCCTTCAGCCCCCGAGAAACATGATCCGACGGATTGTCCTTAGAAGGTACGTAGCGCCACGTGTAACTACTCGTACTGTCCTGGATTTCGTTGACACGATTGCGGACGAAATTTTTAAGTTGAAGAGGTGGAGTTTTTAACCACCCTAACACAATAGTAGAGTCACACCAAAACATGCAACTGTCAATAGGAATACTTAAAGCAGCCAACACTTTACTGCACAATCTTGTGGCTAATAAGGCTCCACAAAGCTCAAGACGCGGCATCGTAGTTGGCTTGATAGGCGCTACCTTACTCTTTGACGTCAAAAGGTGAACTGTGACGGACCCTGAATGACTCACAGAACGAACATACAAACAAGCGCCGTAAGCTCGTTCCGATGCGTCTGAAAATACGTGGATTTCATAATGATCAGAGCCGTCGCTAAGAATCCAACGAGGGATTTTCAAATTGTTGAGGTAAGGTAGAGTAGACGAAAATGAACTCCACAACTCTTTTATTTCCGACGAGACATCATCATCCCAGTTATATTTATCCACCCATAACCTCTGCATAATGATCTTGGCCTCAATAATGCATGGACTGACAAGGCCCAGAGGGTCGAAGATCTGACTGATGACAGATAGTATGTGTCGTTTTGTAAGTTTTTTGCATGTTTCTATATTAATTGAATAAGAAAGAGTATCTTTATAGCAATTCCAATGTAAACCAAGAGTTTTAGATGAAATGTTTTTATTTATATCTGCAAATTCTAATTTATTGTTATCATTGTTATGTGTTTTTAATTCTGTAATCTCTTTTAAAATTGTGTCATCATTTGATTTGAATTTTCTTAAATTAAATTGAGCTGATTTTAAAGTTGATATTACCCCTTTACAAGTTTTAATTGTTTTTTCTTTTGTTGCTCCTCCCCCCAAGTAATCGTCGACATAAAAATCTCGTTCAATCGATTTTTTTACGTCACTATCCTGAGCTGTATGTGCTAAACTTACTAAGCACTTGGTGGCCAAATATGGAGCTGATGATGTCCCATAGGTCAATGTATTGAGTGTGTATGTTTGAATGGGTTTTGAAGGGTCTGATCTAAAAAGAATCTGTTGAAGAAAGCGTTGACTAGGATGTAGTTCAATCGCTCTATACATTTTTTCGACATCGCCAGTTACAACATATTTATGTTGGCGAAAGCGAAACAATATGGAGGTCAAATCTTCCTGTACTGTGGGGCCTATCATCTGGATGTCGTTTAGTGACACACCAGTACTGGTTGCGGCTGAAGCGTCAAATACAGTACGGAGCTTCGTTGTAAGGCTCTCTTCACGAATGACACCGTGATGAGGCAAAAAATAATTAATATTTTGAAGAGGGTTGGGTGAAGGCTCCCTATTAAGTGTCATGTGACCCAAAGACTCGTATTCATTTAAGAAATCCACGTATTTTGCTTTGAATTCGGGCTCACGAGCAAATTTTTTCTCTAAAGATAAGAAACGGACTTTAGCCTTTTGAAAAGAGTCGCCTAAGACTGAAGGATCTTGCTTCAGCGGCATTTTGACCACAAAGCGCCCGTCATCTTTACGAGAGGTATTTTCTAAAAAATGCTGCTCACAACTACGTTCCTCAGAAGACAGGGCATGCTCGTCAGAAACACTATCAAGCTCCCAGAATCGAGTTAAGTCGGGGTCAGATTGTTGGTTGATAAAATGACATACAGGAGAAGATTGTTGTGCCTTAAGGCGGGTAACATACCCTGACACCAGCCAACCCAGTTTGGTTTCGTAAAGTTTAGGTTGGTTTTTCCCTAAATCAATGAAATTGTTACATAAGACTGACCAGAAAACATCGGTGCCGACCAATATGTCGATCGCTGAAGGTATGTTAAAAGACGGGTCAGCTAAATGAATTCCCAATGGAAGGTTAATATGATCAATATTAATGAATGAAGAAGGTAAAGATTTAGTTATTTGCGGTAAAATATGACAGTCAAGAGTAACTTTGAAACTATCATCGTGAATCGACATAATAGTTAGGCTGCAAGATTGTGTGCTAAATGAAGTGTTGTTATTTATTCCCGTTACCGTGGCGCTAGCACTCCGTTGAGACAAACCCAGCTTACCGCATAATGACTGCGTGACGAAGTTCGCCGTGCTACCATTGTCGAGCAGCACTCGAGCCTGGTGCACGGCGCCCTTGCTGTCCAGCACCTTCACCATCGCTGTGGAAAGCAAAACATGTGGCGGAGTAGTAATCTGCTTATTAATGTCGGTGGAATTTGCAAAATTGTTAATTGGGACAGAAGGTCCAGGCGTGGGGTTTGATTCATGTAAATGCAAAAGAGTGTTATGCATTTTTTTGCAATATTTGCAGTCAGATCTTCGACCCTCTGGGTCTTGTCAGTCCATGCATTATTGAGGCCAAGATCATTATGCAGAGGTTATGGGTGGATAAATATGACTGGGATGATGATGTCTTGTCGGAAATAAAAGAGTTGTGGAGTTCATTTTCGTCTACTCTACCTTATCTCAACAATTTGAAAATCCCTCGTTGGATTCTTAGCGACGGCTCTGATCATTATGAAATCCACGTTACGGCGCTTGTTTGTATGTTCGTTCTGTGAGTCATTCAGGGTCCGTCACAGTTCACCTTTTGACGTCAAAGAGTAAGGTAGCGCCTATCAAGCCAACTACGATGCCGCGTCTTGAGCTTTGTGGAGCCTTATTAGCCACAAGATTGTGCAGTAAAGTGTTGGCTGCCTTAAGTATTCCTATTGACAGTTGCATGTTTTGGTGTGACTCTACTATTGTGTTAGGGTGGTTAAAAACTCCACCTCTTCAACTTAAAAATTTCGTCCGCAATCGTGTCAACGAAATTCAGGACAGTACGAGTAGTTACACGTGGCGCTACGTACCTTCTAAGGACAATCCGGCTCGAAGGACCATTGTTAGGGTCCTAACGAATATTAGTATAAATAAAATAGTGGACTGTATAAAAAATAGGTGCTGTAATTCTCGCCAGCCTAATTACAGAAAATTATCTAAGACTACGCGGTATTCGTGTGACGACGGTGGTGTCCCAAAGGCGAGTGTGTGACCCGAGCGCAGCTGATGATGACGCTGTCGGCCCGAGGTGACGTTAGTCATTGTACGCCGCCCGCACGTCTCCTCCCGCGCGTTGTTGGGTTCCCAACATACTACCTTCTCAAACGGCTAGGCACGATCAGGGCGAGTTAGACCTTTCCTCTGGTGCAATTTTAACGACACGTTCTCGTGAAACTTATAGTGTGAATTCTCATAACGATTCTCACCTAATTAATACCCCGAGTGTACAGGTTTCGGGAGCCACAACGGACCAGACACCTCAACCGCGTTGTAATAATTCATACCCTGACCATGAAGTTCAAGTGCCTGAGTCTACTCGCATATTAGCTGAGGCAATTAAATCCTTGAACTCTTCACGTTCGCAGAACTATTTTGTTTTGAACTTCGATCCCGCGTTACATGATATCGACGTTTGGTGTGACGAGGTCGAGAGAGCTAGGCTCGCAAATAACTGGCAGGACTCAGAGTGTTTATCGCGCGTGTCAAACTGCCTTAAGGGCGACGCGCGTACTTGGCTAGACGAATGGGTAACTAACGACCGTACGTGGTCGAGCTTTGTACGCGAGTTCAAACCACTGTGTCCACGAAAGTTGGACTATGCTAACATTCTTTACGAGGCAATGAACACCACCTCGGATAAATACTCTTCGTACGCCGAGTATGCGCGTCGCACTATGTTACGATTACGCATCGTTAAAGGTCTGAGTGCAGAGTTGATGGTACTAATCGTCATTAGGGGCATAACGGATCCGCAAGTCCGGGCGGCAGCAGCAAACGCTAATTTGACCGCGGATGACGTCGTATCGTTTCTCTCCATTTACACTAAGCCTGTTCGCAACAAACAAGATTCACGACCCGGTGTGAATGTAAATAAGAAACGTCCGCAAGGTAGTACTAATTACGCTTTAAAGTGTTTTGGTTGCGGGCAGACTGGACACAAACAAGTACAGTGCACGAAAAAAGCTAGATCCGATACTCATTCACCGAAACCTAGCACAGAGGCGGGTAACAGTTCTAATAAGCATATACCACGCTGCGGTTTTTGCAAAAAGTCGGGCCACAGTGAGGACGTTTGCTTTGCCAAGGAGCGATCTCAGTCTCGAAACAAACGCAACGTTAATTTGTGTACGGAGCCTTCGCCTACTACCTTAAAGAACAACGACATCGTTACCGCGGTAGTCCAAGGTATCCCTATTGATGTGTTGATTGATAGTGGCGCTTTAAATATTTCGTTGATTTCTGCGGACGTCCTTAAGCATTTTGCTCGTGACAAAAAACCAACGACTTGTATCTTGAAGGGATTAGGTGACGGTGTTATCAAAGCAAATACGTTTGTTACTTTGACTCTCGAGTTTGACGAAATTTCTATTGAGGCCGACTTGATAGTAGTACCGGGATCTTCTATGTGCTGTCCGATTATAATAGGTACAGATATTCTCAACCGCGACGGTGTCACTTACGTACGCACTAAAGATAAACAATATTTGACACGTTCCCTTCAGAACGCAGTTTCAGTAAACACCGTAACGGCTGACGAACCAGTAACGGTAAACACACCTCTTCAAGGTGAGGAACGCGATTCACTTCTGAAAGTGATTAGTGATTTTTCCAAATTCTTTATAACCGGGACAGCAACTACTACTGTTACTATGGGAAAAATTAATTTAACGGACAGCACTCCGGTAGCGTACCGACCGTACAAACTCCCTCATCAAGAGAAACTTAAAGTGAGGGAGATAGTTAGCGACTTAAAGGACAAGGGGATAGTTCGGGAATCCAACTCGGAATATGCGAGTCCTATTATCCTTGTCAAGAAAAAGGATGGTAGTGACCGCATGTGCGTTGACTACCGTGCCTTGAACAAGTTGACTGTTAGAGATCGATACCCCTTACCACTGATTGACGACCATGTAGACCGGTTGGGCAATTTCAAATATTTCACCAGTTTAGACATGGCCACTGGCTTTCATCAGATCCCCCTGGATGAGCAGTCCATACACAAGACAGCCTTTGTTACGCCCGAAGGGCACTTCGAATATCTTCGAATGCCGTATGGCCTGACTAATTCACCCATAATTTATCAGCGAATCATAAATAACACCTTACGGAAGCACATTGAATGTGGCAATGTCCTTGTCTACGTAGATGACGTCCTTATAATGAGTAATTCGGTGGATGAAGGTATAAGTACGTTGCGCCAAGTGTTACAAACCCTTACCGAGGCAGGATTTTCCATAAACCTACGTAAATGTACTTTTCTCGCCACTGAGGTGGAATACTTGGGTCGTCTTGTCAGCCAGGGTCAGGTGAAGCCGAGCCCGCGAAAAGTCGAGGCATTGGTTAATGCCCCGATCCCCACCAATGTGAAACAGGTCAGACAATTCTTGGGTTTGGCCGGGTATTTTAGACGGTACATTCCGAATTATGCAACTCAAACTCGTTGTATCTCTCAATTAACGAAAAAAGACGCCAAATTTTGCTGGGGATCGGAGCAAGAACAGACTCGGCAAAATATCATTTCGCGATTGACCAGTGAGCCCATTCTATCCATCTTTGACCCCACACTCTCTACAGAACTCCACACTGATGCCAGTAGCAAGGGTTATGGTGCAGTTTTAATGCAGACCCGAGCTGATGGCCAAAAACACGTAGTGGCATATTTTAGTAAAACCACACAAGGGGCGGAGAGCAGGTACCACTCATATGAGTTGGAAACGCTGGCGGTCGTAAGGGCATTGCAGCACTTTCGTCATTACCTAATTGGTTTGAAATTCAAAATCGTTACTGACTGCAATGCTCTTAAGGCCACCGAGAATAAAAAGGACCTGCTTCCACGTGTTGCCCGATGGTGGGTTTATTTACAAGATTTTTCCTACGACATTGTGTACCGTAAGGGTGTCATGATGTCCCACGCTGATTATCTCAGCAGAAACCCACCCAATCAAGTTTACCAAATTGCTAGGCCCCGCAACTGGGCACAAATAGCCCAATGTGCCGATAGTGAGACCCAAAATCTGTTGCGACAATTACGCGATGGTCAATTGGATTCTCGCCGGTATGTTGAAATTAACGATGTCTTATACTATCGCTATGAGCGAACCGGCGAGGAACCAAAACCATTGTGTTATGTGCCAAAGGGTCATAGGTTGAGCCTGCTCAGAATTTTTCATGACGAGCACGAACACATTGGTGCTGACAAAACGGTTGATCTTATCCTGAAGCATTTTTGGTTCCCTGGACTTCGCCAGTTTGTGGCAAAATACATAAGCCATTGTCTAGTATGCATTACAAAAAAACGGGTGCCTAGAGAACCCCATCAACCCATCTCTTCTTGGGAAAACCCGATGTCCCTTTTCACACCCTGCACTTGGACGCATTGGGTCCTTTGCCAGAGTCCGAAGGTCATAGGTTCGTACTATTGATGGTAGACGCCTATACAAAATTTTGTCTTCTTTACCCGATATATAGGCAAGACGTCAGCGAATTAAAGCGCACTTTTACAAATGCAATTTCTCTGTTTGGAGTTCCCAAACTTGTAATAACTGATCGCGGACGAATGTTCGAGTCTGCCGAGTTTACTAAGTTACTGTCGGATATTGGCTGTGATATTCATTACATCACTCCCGAAATGCACAATTCCAACGGGCAGATGGAAAGATATGTGCGAACCGTCCTGAACATGATCCGAATTGAAGCCAACCACAAAGGAGTTTCTTGGTCCGAGCAGACATGGAGACTTCAACTTGTCCTCAACATGACGAAGCAGAAGACGACGCAAGCCTCACCGTTGAATCTCCTGGTAGGCATTGACGGCGCGACTCCAATTATTCAATCACTTATTCGCGATATCTCGATTGATTTTTCTCAGGACCGGGAAGCGTGGCGAGAGCTGTGTAGGACCCGAGCCAACGAGCTGCTGAGGAGAAATCAATCTTAGCAGGATGCTCGTGTCAATCGAGAACGACGAGCGCCTCGGAAATTCTCTGTCGATGACCTGGTGTTTGTAATAAAATATTCCCAGTCGACAGGTAAGCTGGACTCCGGTATGCGCGGGCCCTATAGGGTGGTGAGGAGTCTGCCGAGTGACCGCTACGAGCTGAGGCTGCTGAGTGGATCCTACGGGAAGACCACGCAAGCAGCAGCTCAGTACATGGTGCCCTGGCGTGGAGAGTGGTGCCCCGAGACCTGTGCTGCTTTCTTTGAACGTAAGTTGAACAGGCTGGGGAGTACAGGGTTGTGATTTGGCTTGCCATGAGTTAAATACCCCAACTTGGTCCCTTATAAGTAGGTTAGACAAATACACGCACACATAACACACTACATAGGTACTCATTACTTTAACATTCGATAAAATTCTATCTATTAATAATGACATCAGCTGACTTGGCAAGTTAAATCATTTACGCTGTAGTGGTGGACGCCTGCTATGTGTTCGACCGTTTTAGAACACTGTGTAGACATGCGGACTTTATGCCTCTGTCGAGCTGCGTGGACATGCGGACTTTATGCCTCTGTCTACATGAGACATGCGGACTCTATGCCTCTGTCGACCTGTGTGGACATGCGGACTTTAGGCCTCTGTCTACTTGAGATATGCGGACTTTATGCCTATGTCTCGGACGGCAGTAGGGGACGCCCACTGTCCGTCAGGTGTGTTCACAGGTGCAGTTCCTGAACAGCCACCTGAGTTCGAGGTTCGAGAAGCTGGAACCTGGATGGGTTTGGTTTGAAAAACAAAGAGCTCTCTATTTTTATTTTCTTTATTGATTTACATTAATAACGATACAGTTGGTATGAAAGATGATGCGTGATTGTGTTTACTCCGTGGCCTGAGTAGTTCTACTTAACAACTAGTTCGTTTCTTCAGATGGAGAACCGTATGACTCTGATCAGGGTCAGGCACCAGCAGCACGCGAGACGGACGAGCCCATTGCTGGACCGTCTTCGGCACTACACGGAGGATCGGCACGAGACGCATCAAACCCGTCGCAGCCGCCCCAAGATGTCGTCGAGGACGACTCCACGTCAGGAGAGGCCGTATTAGCTCAGGCATGACGTAGCCGAGCCGTAGCAACAGCACTCCCCACCATTTCCTATAAAAGGACTGCGCAGACCGGCTGCCAGTCATTTGCTTGCTGGCGCTCGGATCGTGCACATCGCTCTCGGCGTGTTTCCTGGTATTCGTGAGTTATTTTTATTTGTTATTTTGTGTAAATTCTTTTTGGTTAATTTGATTATTGGTGTATCGTTTTTAGACTGATTTTGTAAATGTTAGAAGTGTAATAATTATTATTTAAGGTTTTTGTGTTGATTTGTGAAAATAAACTGTAAGTAGTCGAATAATTGTTTTTTTTTTAATAAATACCTACTTCTGAAGCTAAATGTATTATATTATATAACTAAAAAAATGTGATTTTCGCAATTTTTCCTATATTTGCATTAAATGACAATGCTTCATGCCAAATTTCAAGATTCTGAGTTTACGGGAAGTATCCTGTAGGTTTTGATTCCTTTGCGAGTGTCGAAAATTTGTTGAAAATATCGACATAATCGGCTGTATCTTTTGATTGGCTTGGCTTAGAAGTTTGATATTTTCACAGCTTAAAGGGACAATAGACCTGAGTATTTCATGTGAATTTCAGCTTGATACGTCCACGCGTTCTTGAGATAAAGGGTCTTGACAGACAGACAGACGGACAACAAAGTGATCCTATAAGGGTTCCGTTTTTTTCCTTTTGAGGTACGGAACCCTAAAAACTAAACATTTTTACGAACGAATTCTGTGCCGTAACAGTTACTGCGATATCGAAATCAGTGGTGATAAAAATTCTAACACACTTGTACATTGACGATTTAGTTAGCAACCACTTTGTCATGCTCAACTACTGCGCAATGTATTTAATTTCTTCCGATATCCACTGTCGTGTGAAAATACACAGTACGGCCGCATGTGCCGGTCGTAACATAGTGCCGTGCTCGTGTTCTAATGCGGTTTCCTATTATCGATAAATAGAAGTTTTTTTTCCTTTTGAGGTACGAAACCCTAAAAACGGAACCCTTATAGAATCACTTTGTTGTCCGTCTGTCTGTCTGTCAAAACCCTTTATCTCAAGAACGCGTAGACGTATCAAGCTGAAATTCACATGAAATACTCAGGTCTATTGTCTCTTTAAGCTGTGAAAATATCAACTTCTAAGCTAAGCCAATCAAAAGATACAGCCGATTATGTCGATATTTTCAACAAATTTTCGACACTCGCAAAGGAATCAAAACCTACAGGATATTTCCCGTAAACTCAGAATCTTGAAATTTGGCATGAAGCATTGTCATATAATGCAAATATGGGAAAAATTGCGAAAATCAAATTTTTTAGTTATATCTATATATAAAAATGAAACCCGTTTTCCGTTGTCACGACATAACATGAAAACGGCTTGACCGATTTGGCTGATTTTTTTTTGTAGTTTTCTAATACTCTGTACAAGGTTTTTACGGAAAAAAATATAAAGAAAATCTCTACGCCAAGGCGGTACGAAGTTCGCCGGGTCAGCTAGTAATATCTATACTTATAATAAATCTGTAGAGAGGTCAATTCTGTACATGAAATATATTTTCGAAATAACTATCAGGGGGTGATTAGTGATCGATACTGATGCCAAAAATGCAATCAGTAAAATTTTTGTCTGTCTGTCTGTCTGTATGTTCCTTATAGAAACAAAAACTACTCGACGGATTTTAACGAAACTTGGTACAATTATTCTTCATACTCCTGGGCAGGTTATAGGATACTTAAGAATTCCCACGGGAACGGGCATTAGCGGGAAAATCCTTTTGTATGAAAAATCTAAACCGCTTAAGTTAGACGCTTGAAATTTGGCAAGCAGGTACCTTAGTAAACTTAAAGCTTAGTTATAACAGGGTATTGTAAAATTCTTACGGGAACGGGAATTAGCGAGAAAAAACATTTGTATGAAAAAATCTAAGCCACGTAAGATAGACGAAAGAGTTTGTGTGTTTGTGTGTGTGTGTGTGTTTGTGTGTGTGTGTGTGTGTGTGTATCTCTCTCTCTCTCTCACACACAAACACACAAACACACACACACACACACAAACTCTCCGTTTCTCTCACACACTAATAGGTAGGTATATCAAATTTAATCGTAAAGTAAGAATCACCACTGTGGTCTAGTGGTAAGACCACCTATTTAGGACAGTCAATTCCTCTGTGGCTTAAGATTCCGGGTGAAGCTCGCTGATCATCCATCAGTTTCCATCAGGTCAGATGAAGGGCAAGAGCTTCCTCGTTGTGGATAAAAAAATGTTCTGTTCAGTTATTGTCTCTAAATGTGTTCTACGTAACGTAAACTTAGGAGATTGCAAACATTAGTTAGTCCTAAGAAAGTCAAAAACATGTAACGGAATCTCCGACTTACCACTTTAGTGGAGCGATTACAGAAAATAATGGCCTATTAAGTACATGTTTTTTTGTGTTATTATGAAAGTTCAGAAAACTGCGCAGTTTTTAAAATTATTTTGGACCTATGGAAGTTATTTTTTTTTTCGAACTTTTCAAGTTGAAAAACTAAAACTAAAACTCATTAAAACTCATTTATTTCTGTAAATAGGCTTAAAAAAAGCACTTTTACACGTCCCAGTATTAACCCTACCACTGCTTCAGGACAATAAATGGGCCAGTGCTGAGAAGAAGCAGCGCAAGAAACTCAGTCACTATTGTCAGCCTCTTTTTCAAAGGTTTACATGCTTTAAAATGTACAAAGTTATAAATATTTATGCGAGCTAGGCAGTAACGTATCCCAAACATTTTTATCTTTTAAATAATCATCGACTTTAACGTAGCCCTTTTTCATTAAGGTACTTTTAATATGTGCTTTGAATTTATGAATGGGTAGTTCTACAACAGTTTGTGGTAATTTATTAAAGAATTTAATACATTTTCCCATAAATGAATTACCAATCTTATGCAATCTGAAATTTGGAACGGCAAGTTTATTTTTGTTTCTTGTATTAAAGTTATGCAAATCGCTCTTTTTCGTGAATTGCTCTATATTTTTGCGGACATATAAAAGGTTTTCATAAATGAACTGTGAAGCTACTGTCAGTATGTTTATTTCCTTAAAAAAATCTTTCAAGGAAAATCGGGGTCCAAGGTTATAAATGGCCCGCACTGCTCTCTTTTGCAGAACAAACACAGTTTCAATGTCCGCGGCTGAGCCCCACAACAATATGCCGTATGACATTATACTATGAAAATAGCTAAAGTATACTAGCCTTGCCGTTTCAATGTCAGTTAATTGCCTTATCTTTCTCACTGCAAAAGCAGCCGAACTGAGCCTTTTTGACAAAGTTTCAATATGAGGACCCCATTGAAGTTTAGCATCTAAAGTGATTCCCAGGAATGTTGTGGAATTTATGCTATTTAATGGTTCATTCTTCACCATTAATTGCGTGGAAACCTGCCTCACATTAGGTAAGGTAAATTTAATGCACTTAGTTTTGTTTGCATTTAACAATAAGTTGTTAACAGTGAACCAATGTAGAACCTGTGAGAGTGTGTTATTAATATCGTCAAAATTTACTTTACCTCTATCAACTTTGAAAATGAGAGATGTGTCATCAGCAAATAACACAATATCACACAGATCTTTTACAAAGTAAGGAAGGTCATTAATGTAAATAAGAAATAGCAAAGGTCCCAATATTGATCCCTGCGGCACACCCATAGTAAGAGGTGCTCCAGAAGACTCAGTTCCGTTAATACAAACTTTTTGTTTTCTGCCTGTGAGATACGAGTTCAGCAGATCAAGTGACTTATTCGAAACACCACCAAAAATTTTAGAATGTTCTGCTAAAAGCATATTTTTTATGTTTCCAGCAAAAATTTTGTATCTTGCATCAAAGATAGGAAGGTGATTATTTTTTTCAAACATCTGCAATTAATAGGGAATCTGTCAAAAAAAAGAAACCTGAGAAAAGTCAACCTAAAAAAAAGATAAAAAAAAATTAAAGCCTACTAGGTCATAAAATTTGAAAAAATCACAAAATTAACGATAACTTCTAAACTACGAAAAATCGTAGAACATACATGGGGGTGAAATCGATAGGTCTAGTCCTCACCTATCACCTGCCTTCGGCTTGACACCTTACAAGAAACACCCTGTATATAGGGTCCTTCTAAATCAGCTACGTTCCATTTAATGGGAGCATGTATACGTCACACTGAATACGTTCCCAAAGTTTGAGCCAAAAATTCAGGCTAGTTTCCGAGATAATTAAGGAAACAACTTCATTTCTTATCAACCCAATACAACACCCTGTTCAGCTGATTCACTACTACACTGACAAAAATCCGCACGCACACGAGCTTACGTAATGGCCGCCATTGCGCTTGTGCTGCCGTTGAGCCACTGGCCGCGAACACAAGAGTGCCGCCGGACGACGGACCGGCGGGCGGCGCCACACAAGCTATTCTAGGGCTACTACTAGTTATTTAAGGAATTAAATTAAGCAGAAAATTAAAGTTTATTTATTTTTGGTAACATAAAAAAATCTTATGTGGTAAGTACTTATTTAGTGGCCTTAATGGAATGATGTTTATTCAAAAGTTCGTTAAAATACCTTTGCGCTTGCAAAAATCTTTTATTTCAAACGTAGCAACGAAACGAAGCAAAAAAGTTAGTTGCCGAAATCAATGACTTATTTTTATGCCATACACAAATGGGATAGTTACCATGACTATGAAATTTAGAATTACGGTTATTATTACCATAAAGCAGGCACATTTTTCATGTTAATTTTAATCGCTTAATATCCCCTTAGCAAATTAAAAATGTGATTCGTAATTGACTCAATCATAGCAGAAACTAAACGCTATCGAATTATCTACCTGTGATTATCGGCAGTCTTTAGTATTCCGAAGTAAATAATTGTTCCCAACTATCAATTTTAAACTGAAATAATAATCATTAAAAACATCGTAGAAACAAAAAAAAATTATAAAAGTAAATAATGATAGTTTTATTATTGTTAAGATTAGAAAGAATTTTGGAGTTGACATCCTTATTTATGCGTGGCGGAGTCGGTGGTATCAAAGACAGCCGTCCCTCACAATAGCCGACCGCGCTAGTGTTGTAAGAACCTCGAGTCTTTAAAGTCTTTATTTCGAGACTTGAGTTTATTTTTAAGACTAGGACTCGTTAGTCACATGAATAAGGGAATAATTGAGTCTTCCGAGTCTTTTCGAGTATTTTATTTAAGTTCTTTGAGCTAGACTGAATCATGACATGAACTTGAGTTGGTGTATACTAATAGGCAATAATGAGTGATTTCATATCATCATCCGTATGTTATATCCTAATTGAAAATAAAATAAATCGCACAATACAAATGTAATATCAATAAAATTGCATTAAACGCAAATAATCGAATCAGAAGTATCCATCTAAAGACTGACGATTTTCGTAATCAAAAAGTTAAAACGTTCCAATAAAATAATAAACACACAGTCTTAATTCATTGCTATTTTATTTTCTTCAAACTTTTAATAAGTAAGATTCCAAGACTCGAGTGTCGTATCGTACAACACTAGCCGGCGCAGCAAACGAACTTGCCGCCGCCTTTAGACACGTGCCGCCGGCCGCCGGCTAGCGCAATGTACACTCACCAAAATAAAATTAAGAAATGCAACAAACTTTTTTTTACTATTCAAATTAAAATTGTGTTTATTGTTAAATCACAGGTACATAAGATAGGTCATAAATAAATACCAAGTTGGAACGGAAATGATTCGGAAATTTTATTTAACTAATTAGGTACCTACCTACCTCATCTACTTTTCTATTGTAATAGAAATGATGACATTAACGATTAATTTAAGAATGGACTTTGATTTAGGATAAATGGACTATCAATACAAACAAATTGAAGAGTTTTATTTGCTTCAATAGTCTAATTTAATGTTTCTAAATAATTGACTAGGCCATTGAATTACCTTCACAAAACAATAAGTTTGATTAATTTTTAATTATTATCTGTTATAGGATATTTTACCATGAAATACTCAACACCATAATTTAGATTCGAATCAATTGAAATCGAAAGCAAGCAGATAAAATAATAAACAAATAAGTTTCTTTTTTGTCGACTGTACGCTTATGCCAACTTTTCGGCTCTTGCTTTGGCGGCGTCGGCGTCTTTGTGTTAACAAAAGGCGTGCGGCTTGTCGGCATTTGTCGGCGCGTGCGCTTTGATTTAATTCAGTTTTTGACTAGCTTTCTTGTGTGAAGGTGCGTTTTGTAGTGCTCGTGAAGTGAACTATGACGCACAGGTGCACAAATGCAAATAAATTTACTAAGACGCGCCTTAAAAATCATGGCCTTTGCTGGTTGATTTTTCGATGGTATCGTGAGTCCGTAGGCCTGCAACATTGAAGTGATAGCTCGCCCAATCAGTCGATGAGCTAATCGGCTATCAGCTGTGACGACTGCTGTGAGTTGTTATGACGTGAGTGTAAACAACAAAAAAGTGTGCAGTGGTAGTGAGCGTTGTGTGTCTTGTGTCTCGTGTTCCTGTGCAGAATGAATACACTACAGCTTTGTTGTGTGAGTAAAAAATACAGCATGTTCCATTATGTAAGACGAAATGAATTTTTATTTTTGTTAGAAAATGTAACTTTGTAAAATCATTATAAAACACATACTCAAATTTGGTGAACTTGTTCAGTGTACCGTATAGATGCCCCCATTAAAAGGAATGTAGCTAGTTTAGAAGGACCCTGTATTTCATGTACAGAATTGACCTCTCTACAGATTTATTATAAGTATAGAAAATGAAACTTACTACCTTATTTCTCACGAACGAATAAAGGTATCAAATTGAAATTTATACCAAATACCTAGGTCTATTGTCCCTTTAAGCAGTGAAAAAATCAAACTTCTAAGTTAACGAGATCAAAAGATACAGCAGTTTATACCGACACCTTAGATGAATTTCCGTCACATGCTATAGTCCTTTTCACCTAAGATGATCCGTATGACGTTTCGAGTTTGAAAGATTTAGAGATGTCACATAACTAAACCATAGCGATTTATCTATCGATTTTTTTCGAAGAGTTAGTAAAACCTACTTTTAGATAAATATTTTGTATAGGTGTTATTTAACAAAAAATATGTTTTTTTAATTACAAATATTATTGTAACAATTTTTTATTTATAATATTCAAATTTCATGGTTCGTGTTCAAAAAAACGATTCCTAATAAGAACTGGTTCTGTTTCTCTAAATTAAAAACTATTAATTTATTTTCAATGCGTTTATTAAAGTCAATAATCGAAAAATATAGTTGATTTTTGTGATGTTTTTAATAACTAAGTATTCACTGCAATCGATTAATGAACCGCGGAAATAATCGATTTTATTATACAAGAAATACCCCAGCACTAAATCTATTCCGTTTCACACATTGGGTACATTAAATAAAAAATATTTTTACATCGTATTTAATTAAAATATAATCAATAGACTCAGATTTTACTATATATTTCAAGACAAGTAGTTATTTTTTTTTTATTATATTGCTAATAAAATACAAATATTTTTTCAAATATATTCTGCATATGTAGTATGCGTAATATGGATAACCTTGAAGTGTCATACGGATCATCTTACGTGAAAAAGACTATAGGGAATCAAAACCTACAAGGTACTTCCCGTGAACTCAGAATCTTGAAATTCGGCACGAAGCAACGTTATATAGTACAGATAAAGGAAAAATTGCCAAAATTATAAATTTGAAGTTACATAAAATATTAAAATATTATTTTTGCTTTCATGACATAAAATATTTTTTTAATAATTATAAACTTAATATCTACCCTTTTTCACATGAACGCGTAGAGATATTAAAGTTGAAATTCATATCAAACACTTCTTAAATCTAATTGCCTCTAAACTGTGACAAATTCTAAATCAACGCAAAAATTCAAAACGCTGAGGTAGGTACCTACCTATAATCATACCTCATATTTTGAAATTCGCCACTACTCGCAACGGAATCAAAACTTAAAGACTACTTCCCGCTGACATTGAATCTTGAATTTTGGTATGAAACAATAGCTTAAGGTAACCTAACAGAAAAACCCGAAACCTTTTAAAATTTTTAGGCACAGTAACTAGTTAAACCAAAACAAAAACCAACACAATCGTCATTCAATCTAAATATTTTGGTGAATGTAATTCTGTATATAACCTAAATGCGTCCTAACTGCTGTGTTATACTTAGTACTTATAAATATATTCAAAGATATTAATTGTAATTTCCTATTGTTGTCGATGATTATCAGACAGCTTGCTTCCTACTGGCGAAGCGGGACGGGGGGGAGTAACGAACGAACGCGCAAGCACTAGCCGCCCGCGGGCGCGAAGGCAGGCGGTTGGTCAAGGGAAGGGGTATCGCGGCACAGCGAGCGGCAGCCGTGCACCATACGCACGACCGCACGAGCGCCTAGATGCTGTTCGCACGTGTACCGAAATTAGTAAAATTTGCGACAATTTCTCGTTTATTTTGTTTACTTCAGCTTTGTTTATCAATTGCAAAATTTTGCAAAGATACAATTATGGCTACAATTGCATTAATCGTCAATGAAAATAATATTTTACATCATATAGTTTCTATGCCTCCAAGTTTCTATGCCTCCAGATGGAAGTTGTTTATTTCATGCAATAGCGTTTTCTATTTACAATTCCACTAATTTGGATCAAACACAATTACTACGAACTTCAATAGTTAATTATATTTATGATAACTGGGACGAGTTTAATTTGTATACAAGCAATGCCCGGGGAGATCCTTTATCTTCACGACAAGAGTACAAAGCTACGATGCTCCAATCCTCCAGTTATGGCGGTACTGCTGAGGTGAAGGCAGCAGGATTTTTGTATCCAGCGAGGTTTGAAGTATATGAACGTAATACGGGTATTCTGAGGGGTGTATTTGGTAGAGAAGGATATCCAATAAAGCGATTACTTTTTTCAGGTAATTTATCATCGGGTCATTATGATTTTTGTTCACCAATCGGGTCCGAAGAATTACTGAGTAATACATACGATAATACGCAGGAAAGCTTCGTAAATAAAACACAAGATTCTAAGGTTGGTCGTCCGAAACGTAATAAAGGTGGTCGTCTAAAAAAGTATAATTCATGTTCTCGTCTGCTTGTTGTGGGAGACTTCAATATCTGGCCTACTATTTTAGTTATATTATAAAATAAAAAATATTAACTATGTTGACTCTCACGAAATTACCATAACTGAAATGAAATGAAATGAAATGAAATATATTGAAATGAAATATATTTATTTGCTTCAATCTTGAGTAATACAGTAAGGTGTTCTTAAAATGGTTTGTTCGTCAAAATCTACTTATATAAAAGCATGCAAACATTTTACATAATAATTTTATAATATATAATATTCAATTTAATACATTAATATAATTTACATTTTACATTTAGGTAGGTATTAATATTCAATTCAATAAATTAATATAATTTACATTTTACATATACAATATTTTTTTAATTCATTAATATAATTCTAGTCATTACTTAGTTTTGTCAAGAAAATCTCTGACTGAATAAAAACAATTTTCTACTAAGTATTCATGTAGACGTCTTTTGAATAGTGGTCCATTTAACTGTCTAAGATTATCAGGCAGGGAATTAAATATTTTGACAGCCATTGAGCACACATTATTATTTGCTAAGCTTAATCTATAATTAGGTATTACTAGTTTATTTGCTGGTCTACTACGAAAATTTTTCAAGTCAGATGTTTGTTTAGTGACATATTGTCTTTGACAAAAAAAACTGCAGATTTGTTTTATGTAGAGTCCTGTCAGTGTAAGGAGCTTATATTTTTTGAACAAGGTCTCACACGACTCTAAACGGTATGCACCAAATAGGGATCGAATGCATTTCTTTTGGCTTCTAAATAAGGTCAGTATGTCAGTGCAGTTTCCCCATATCATGATGCCGTATTGTAGCACTGAAGCTACGTGAGCATGATATGCTAATAGGGCAGTCTCTACAGTAGACACTTCTCTAAGGCGTCTTAATGCAAATGAAAATCTGCTTATTGATTCACTAACTATGGTTATGTGATTTTTCCAATTACAGTTTTTGTCAATATTTAATCCTAAAAATTTTGTCGATTCTACCATGTCAATTTTTTTATCATTGTGTTTAATGTCAAGTTGCAATTGGGTTGTCTTGTATGTGCCAAATTGCATATATTTAGTTTTATCAATATTAACTTTTAGATTGTTTATAGTCATCCATTGAATAATTTTTTTTAGAGTTAGGTTTATTTCATTTTCATACTCTTTTACGTTAAGGTCTCTTTGTTTTACAGGGCCTCGGACGAGAACTGTAGTGTCGTCTGCAAATAGTATTGATTCATGTTTGGTTGCACGTGGTAGGTCATTTATATAGAGTATGAATAATAGAGGCCCTAAAAGCGTACCCTGAGGCACTCCACATCTATTGATTTTGTACTCTGATTGGAAGACTGATTTACAATAGGTATTTTTGTTTTTCTTACATGTTTTAGTTACTTGTACACATTGGTATCTATCATGTAGATAACTGGTTATCCAATCAAGCGCCGTGCCTCTGATTCCATAATTGTAGAGCTTTGTACATAGTCTTTTATGGTCCACAAAGTCAAAAGCTTTACTCATGTCAAGGTAGAGAGCAACGATGGGTATTCCATTGTTCAAGCATTCCATTACTGTTTTAACCAACTATGATTGTTCTAAACTGAACGGTTTGCGCGAGAGTCACTTCCAAAGTATTAAAATGTGTCCCCTCTCTATAAGTTTCAAAATAAGATAATATTAAAACTAAAAAAAAAATATGTAGGAATGTAAAAGAAAACAAACTTTAACTTTTATTTTTTAATTTAACGGTAAAATAAACCGAATGATAGGATTGAATGAAAGGTGAGAGGCTCGCTCTCTCTCGTCCCAACTGCCATGGCGTGCAGGTGTGCTCCGCTAAATTTATTGGAAATAAACGGTGTTTTTTCACGAAACTGAAAGCTGAAGTTTCTCTTGAGAACCCCAGCCCTACAACTCCTCGTCCGGGATAACGACTTTCATCAGGGCTGGATCTCTTGAGATTGTACGACGGAAATAATCGTGGAGCGTGGCGTGGACGGCGCCATTACCGGCAATCACGAGCGGCAACGTGCAGAAATTGGCAACGCAAGGCGGCAGAGCACCAACGACGACGACGGCTTATTTTACGACGCTTTTGAAGAAGACAATATTACGACGACGATGGCTGAAGAAAGAAACGAAGATTATTCTAAAAACGACGACGCAAAAACCATTACCGGTCACTACATAATGGACGGTATACCTAAATTCACCGGCGACGAATTAACGTACTCATCAATGAAATGGGTGCAAGATATTGATGACAACGCAGAAATTTTCGGTTGGACAGGCCAACAGAAACTCATCATCGCAAGGAGGTCGCTCGCCGGAACGGCACAACTCTGGCTGAGAACTGAAAAGGTATTTAAGACTTACGACGAGCTAAAGACTGCGCTACAGAAAGAATTCCCTGAAGCGATCAACGTCAAACAGATGCACGAGATGATGAGCGCGCGAAAAAAATGTGCAGATGAGACGTACTATCAATACATGCTAATCATGAAAGAGCTTGGCAGAAGGGCGAAGTTCCCTGACCTGACGTGGCTATCCAGTACATTATAGATGGAATATCCGATTTCGAGTCGAACAAGCTACTATTTTATGGCGTGACGACGTATCCAGTACTTAAAGAGAAAATTACACTTTACGAGGCGTTCAAGCAAAAGACAAAAAAGCAAGATGCTACAAGACGCGATTCAAGACCGAAACCTGCGAAAGTGATATATCCTGTAACATCAAAAGTGCAGCCACGATGCTACAAGTGCGGCGAGTGTGGACATTTGTCGAGTAATTGCACGAGAGGCGTCAAATGCTTTCGTTGCAATTCATACGGCCATATTGGAGCAGAGTGCAAACGGTCGTCGAGCGTGGAGGTGAGTCATCCATCGACAAGCGGAACAAAGACCGAACGAAAATCGATGTTCGTTCACGGCTTCGATCGGACGACGCTAGGTGGCGCTGACGCAGCGAATGAAGCAAGTCGTATTTCCGATGACCGAATGACGAATCGAGAAACGTCAATGTCAACGAACGACGCTGACCGAATGATGAACCGAGAAACGTCAATGTCAACGTCAACGTCAGATTACTCAAGCGGTACTTCACTCATTCAGTGTCAAGATCGGCGTAGTGTCATGAACATAAACAATTGCGATGTTTTCCACAATAAATCAATTAAAAATGCGAAATTATGCGGTCACGAGGTAAAGTGTTTAGTGGATACGGGCAGTGATTTAAATTTAATCAGTGATAAACTGTTTAATAACATAAAATGTCACTTACCATCAGGTGAGATACAGGCCAAGAGCTTCCTCGTTGTGGATAAAAAAAAAAAAAATGTCATGTTTCAGATTTCGAAGGAGAGAAAATGTCTCTCATAGGATTGGGATCGTGTAAGGTGCACTCATTTGGTAAGTTTACAGCTAGTTTAGTTATCGATGGTCACAAGTATCATGTTTCTTTTCACGTGATTCCCACAGAGGTAATTCCATATCAGGTTATTTTAGGTCAACCGTTTTTAGTAAACACAATAGTTATTGTTGACAGAGGTGAAGTTGAGGTTAGGCCACAGTTTTATGACAGTTCATATCAGATGTGTATGTTTTCTAGCTGCGAGGAACAGAGTGAAATCCCAGTTATCCAAGAGATTATAGACAGTTACAAACCACTGAAAGTGAAAGAAGCACCAATCAAGTTGAAGATAGTGTTGAAAGATGACATCCCAGTTTCACAACGACCACGAAGATTGGCTTTGGCCGAAGAAGCATTGGTGAAAGAGCAGATTGATGAATGGCTAACAAAAGGTATTATTCGACCAAGCTATTCGGAGTATGCTAGTCCTCTTGTGATAGTGAAGAAGAAAGACGGGAAAATAAGAGTCTGCGTAGATTAGTTATTAAATTTTTAGCGTTAAGAGTCGCATCTCAAACTAATTTGAAAATTATAAATAACTTGAAAAAATCGAACTGCCTATGGCGGGAATTGAACCCACGATCTGCGTAGATTACCGGAAGATAAACCAAAAGATGGTCAAAGACGAACATCCATTGCCAGTGATTGACGATCATATCGACAAGCTGAGTAAAGCGAGAGTGTTCAGTACGTTGGATTTAAAGAACGGATTTTTCCACCTGCCAATAGAAGAAGAATCAGTGAAATATACAGCTTTTGTGACGAGCAACCCAGAAGGACAATACGAATTTCTACGTGCACCATTTGGGCTTTCAATTTGTCCAAAATATTTCACTAGGTACATCAACATAATTTTTTCTGATCTGGTAAGACGAGGCATAATTCTTATATTCATCGACGATGTAATTGTTTTAGCAGAGAACGAAAAACAGGGAATCGAGCGACTCAGAGAAGTACTGAAAGTTGCAGCTGACTACGGACTCGAGATTAATTGGAAAAAGACGCAGATACTGCAGAAATCCGTCGAGTACCTCGGACATGTTATCGAAAATGGAACCGTAAAACCATCTCCAGAGAAGACGAAGGCTGTTTCAAAGTTTCCTGTGCCGAATAATTTGAAAGAAGTACACAGTTTTATTGGACTTACATCACACTTTAGGAAATACATTCAGGTTTATGCATTAATCGCAAGACCCTTGAGTGACTTACTGAAGACGGGTAATTTCTACTTTGGTGAAGAACAAAAGCAAGCATTTGAAAAGCTTAAAGCGAAGTTATGCTGTGAACCTGTGCTGAGAATCTTCGACGTGCATCTCGAAACTGAAGTGCATACAGACGCGTCTAAATATGGTTATGCGGCCATATTGCTACAAAGAGACCCCAATGATGGAGGAATGCATCCGGTTCATTACATGAGTAGAAAAACAACAGAAGCTCAACAAAAGTGTAGCAGCTATGAACTAGAAGCGTTAGCGGTGGTGAAAAGTGTGAAAAAGTTTAGACGATACCTAATGGGCATACCATTCAAGATCGTTACAGACTGCAAAGCTTTTCAAAAGACTTTGAACAAGAAGGATGTTTCTGCTAAGGTGGCAAGATGGATATTGTATCTACAGGATTTCGACTATAAAATTGAGCACAGAGCAGGAGAGAAGATGAAACATGTTGACTCACTCAGCAGGAATATTTGTTTTGTTACTCTAGAATTGCAAGCAAAGGTAAAGAAAGCACAAGAAGAAGATGATCGTTTGAAAGCAATAAAACAAATACTCAGAGAGAAAGACTACGAATATTATTATTTGGAGAATGATATTGTTTATAAAGGAATTGAAAAGAAATTAGTATTACCTGAAATCATGGACATGGAAATGATAAAAAGAGCTCATGGAATAGGTCATTTTGGAAAGAAGAAAATGAAAGATATCTTGGAACGAGATTATCACATTGATAAGTTAGATGAAAAGATGGAAAAGATTATCACGACATGCGTACCATGCTTATTGGCTACTAGAAAATCTGGAAGAAAGGAAGGATTTTTAAATGTAATTGACAAAGGAGACCTACCTTTTGATACACTACATTGTGATCATTTGGGACCATTGGATGCGACGAAGAAGCTGTACAACTACATTTTAACTGTAATCGATGCGTATAAGACAGTTACAGCAAAAGAGACAGTGGAGAAATTGAAGTTACATCAGAAGGATTATGGTAACCCAAGACGTATTGTGACAGACCGCGGTACAGCCTTCACTGGAAGTGAATTTCAACTGTATTGTCAGGAAGAAGAGATCTCACATATTACCATCACGACAGGAATTCCACGTGGCAACGGTCAAGTCGAAAGAATGAACCAGATTATAATTTCAACTTTAGCTAAAATGTGTATAGAAGAACCCACACACTGGTACAAATGTGTCAGCCAATTACAGAGAGTAATTAATAGTACCCAGCGATCTATCAACACTTCACCATTCGAACTACTTACTGGAACTCAGTTGAGATTAAAAGAAGATCTGAAAATATTAGAATATCTAGAAGAAGAGCATCGGAAGGAGTTTATAGAGAAGAGAGACAGTTTACGAAAAGAGGCAAAGGTACAAATTCTGAAAATTCAAGAAGAAAACAGAAAGACATTCAATAAAAAGAGAAAAGAAGGGCAGAAATATAGCGAAGGTGATATAGTGGCAATACAAAGAACACAGTTTGGAAATGCTTTGAAGCTAAGACAGAAATTTTTTGGACCTTATAAAGTGGTAAAACTACTTGGAAAAGACCGCTACGAGGTGGAAAAAATAGACAGAGGTAAGGAAGGGCCCATAAAAACTACAACTGGTGTGGACTACATGAAGAGGTGGCCTTGACTTCGCTTTACCTGTGTCTGACTATTTTGTTTTTAGTTTATTCACTTTGAAATAATTATTTTAGACACCCCTCTTGGTGTAGTAAATTGCATTTTTCAAAATTCTTAACAATGAGTGCCACTTCCACGATGTCAACCTGTATGCTATTTGTTGTACTAATATTTCTTCTATATAACTTTAATTTTATTGTGTTTACACAATCCTAAGATGTAATTTTCTGTGTCATATCAATTTCATAAACTTACCTTATAAACTTTTAAAAAAGTTGAATGTAACTTACCTTTTTTGTAGGGTTGAGTTTTTCGGCTGACAAGCGGGGTGAAGGGCTCCAAATAACAACACCGCGTTGATGCAAAAATGGGGTACTTTATTGCAAAGTACGGCAGTAGGTACAAAAATGAGGTGCGGGGCGTCTCCCGTCCGTCGACCAATTCCCGCAAGGACGTTGGACACAGACGCGGGAGAATCGCTGGCAATTTGTAATTAGGCGTTCGGAAGTCCCAATCTGTGATTCCCCGAAAGAACGTCACAGTCGGATGCAACCTTGGCTTATTACTTACTTCTCACAAATCTTACAATATTCAACATAATCGTCGGAAGGTCTTTAAGGGAAAAAAAATCTGGACACCGCGGCGTAGAAATCAACTCTCAATGTGCTAGTGTCATCTAGCGGCGAGCGGCGCAAACACTTACTAGACTGGATAGATCATGCAATAAGTACGGTGATCCGCGGACGCTTGGTAATGCAGGCGAACACCACGAGATGGCGCCAGTAGTATTGATTATTGAATATTATTACATCCTCCCCCTCAGATCATGAAGTCGTCTCGACGAGTAGATCTGGATTATTTTCTAGGACGGCCCCGGCCTCTCCTCGGAGGTTGTTGAACAATGGGTTCCACAATGATTTTCTTCGGTCGCCCTCTCTTACGTAAAGGTCGCACCGGCGCAGGCGTAGACACTTCATCATCCTTCTGGAAGCGGGTTAGTGCAGATGCATGATAGATACCGAGAGCTTCATGTGGAGAGTCCAGTGAAGCCACCTCAAAGGACGCAGGTCCATGTTGTCGGACAATTTTGTAAGGCCCATCACGTCTCGGAGCGAATTTGGCAGTAACTCCGCGTGAGGCTTTGCTTATGGGATGCAACTCGACCAACACTAAATCACCCACTTGGTACCCCGGATGACGACGTCGGTGTTCATCGACTATTTCTTTCATTTGTTCACCTTTTTTCTCTTGTATATCTCGGGTCCGTACAATGTCATCCGCGATTCTTTTGAGTTTTGGAGTTATTTCCGGCATAAAATTCTCGGATACCATAATTTGGCGAAAGTCTATTTCATTATCGCAAGGCATTCTTAGCTCTCGGCCGAAGGTTAAGTAGGCAGCGGACTGGTTGGTAGCAGAACAAATAGTCGTGTTCATGGCAAATCGTATGGCAGGCAATGATTCTGACCAATCATTGTTATCTTGCACGAGTATGGCCAACTGTGTCTTGAGGTCACGATTTTTACGTTCTACTGGATTGGCTTCGGGATGATAAAGGGGGGTGAAGCTGTGTTTTATCTTCAGGCAGTAAGTAACTTGTTGCATTACTGCACTTACGAATTGAGTTCCGTTGTCACTAGTTAGTCTTCGTGGTACTCCATACCGGAGGAAAACCTCATTGATCAAGGTCATAGCGCAGTTTTCAGCGGTGGCCGTTTTCAGGGGAAACAGTTCTACCCAGCGACTGGCTACATCCTCCACAACAAGTATCCAAGTGTTCCCATCATTGGTTTCTGGTAACGGTCCAAACAGATCAAATGCAACCACCTCAAAACGTTGGTTCATTGATGACGTCTGAAGCAGACCTGCGGGCTTTTGGTTAGTGGGTTTGAAACGTTGACAATCGACACATTTCCTTATGTAACTTTCAACATATTTTCGCATACCCGTCCAGTAATATCTTCTAGCTATCTTTTTATACGTTTTATCGGCCCCATAATGTCCTGCTAGGGGATCGTCATGATAGACCATTAATACATTTGACCATTCGTGCTCTGGGACCAGCAACTGCGCATCATCAGTATCGGAGTCGGGATGTAGTCTATACAATAATCCATTATTTATGAAATAACCTTTTCCACTCCAGTATGCAGCATTTTCGACACATTCACCTTCCAATGCCTCAATAATACTTTGGAGATGTTTATCTTTCAGTTGTTCCTGTCTAATCTCACCAAGGCTTCTTGTCGGCATATCAACAGACACTTTGCATACACCACAGTCGGGGGAATCGTTGGAGCAAATAGGCCTAGATAAAGCGTCTGCAACTCTATTCAACCTTCCTGGTTGATACTGAATGGTGACATCATATGATTGCAACAGCAAGGCCCACCGTGCGAGTCTTCCTGTAGGTGACTTCAAGCTCATTAGCCAACGTAGAGCCTGGTGGTCTGTGACTACTTTAACTGGTAGTCCTTCGATATATCCTCTAAAACGATCCAAAGCCCATATTACTGCAAGAGCCTCCTTTTCAGTAGTATTGTAATTCCTTTCGGCAGGATTGAGCAAACGACTTCCATATTCAACCGGATGTTCATCGTCCCCCTCCCCCTGCTCAAGAACTGCTCCCAAAGCATAATCGCTGGCATCTGTCTTCAATGTATAAGGGAGTCGTTCATCAGCTTGTCGTAATATGGGGCTTGTGGTCAGACGGTGCTTCAATTCAGAATAAGCGTTCTCTTGGTCCAGTCCCCAAGTCCATTTCACATTTTTCCTTGTGAGCCTGCTCAATGGTTCTGCGATGGCCGAGAAGTTTTTGATAAATCGCCGATACCATGAGCACATTTGTAGAAATGATACAAGCTGTTTCAGATTTTGTGGTGCTGGTTGTTCAATAATGGCTTTAACCTTCTCAGGGTCCATCTGTACGCCCTCAGGTGTTATCAAATGTCCTAGGTACTTGATTGACGGCAAGCAGAACTTGCATTTTTGCCTATTGACTGTCATATTAAGTTCTTTCATCTTTTGCAGAACGTCTCGCAGATCGGACAAGTGGTTCTCATAGCTAGTGGAGAAGATTACCAGGTCATCTAAGTATGCTAGCAGCTTGATGTGTGGTAGGTGATTGACCTGAAACCTGTCAATCAGTCGCTGGAACGTAGCGGGTGCATTTCGCAATCCAAATGGCATTCTCTTGAATTTAAAAATTCCAAAAGGCGTTATGAAAGCAGTTTTATCTTCGTCTTCGCTACGCATCTTTATTTGCCAGTACCCGGATTTCAAATCTAGTGACGTCATATATGGCATTGGCTTGGCAGCATGTAACAGGTCATCTATGCGTGGTATAGGATAAGGGTCTGGTATAGTTACTGCGTTTAGTCGACGATAATCAATACAAACTCTAGTGTCGCCATTTGGTTTTGGTATCAAGACAACAGGTGCTGCCCAAGGAGATGTGGAAGGCTCTATTATACCGTTCTCTAGCATTGTATCAAGTTCTTTCTTAAGGATTTCCTTTTTACTAGGTGAGAGTCTATAAGGAGGTACTGAGATAGGGTTATTGTTATTCAAGGTTATACTATGTTCTCCTAACAATGAGGGTTGTTTGTTAGTGACAAAAACGGTATCCTTCCGTTTGGCCAAATTACTTTTCGCCAAATTTCACTTCGCAAACAACTTATCGCCAAAGTTTCATTTCCAAAATAAACTTTTAGCAACTGTACTTTTCGCAACTAATTCATTTGGTCAAATTAACATTTGGCCAAATTTTACTTGGCAAATGTTTTTATAGCAAATGTTTTATTTTGCCAAATATTATATCCCAAATAATTTGCTTGGTCAAATTGACACTTCACATACTTACGAGTACCCACCGTTACCCACAAATCAAAGCATAAGGCACATGGTCATGGTTTTCACAATAATTTTATTTAAAACAGAGAGATTGCAGAAAATAGTATGGTGTCAAAAAGTAGGTATTGTAGAAAATAGTAGGTTAGGTTAGGTTAGAACAGTGACCCTTAATGCGCGAAGGCGAGCGAAGCGTGCCGCGGCAGCGGCCGCCGAGCGCTAGAATCATCTCTATTGTTAATGAATCATTTGGAAATTTTGATAAAAAGAATGAAATATGAAAATTTATTTAGAAAAAAAATTATATTAACTACCCACTAAACAAAATAATAACCACAAGCTAATTTGTATTCCATTCTATGCACCAATAAAATTGTTTTGTAAATAGTTTATCGTGAAATATTTTTGCCAAATGAAACATTTGGCAAAACATACTTTGCCAAACAATAATTTGCTAAACAATAATATGCCAAAAACGACATTTGCGAATTAAAAGTTTGCAATAAGTTGTTTTGCCAAATGAAAATTTGCGAAACGTTGTTTGCGATGTGATAATTTGGGAAACGTTTTTTGGCCAAACATTAGTAATCCGACAAAAACGCTTTCATAATCTGACAAAATATTTCTTATTTCAGTAGGAATAGTAACATCAGTGGAGCCAATATCTATATTGGGTCCAGGAAACAGCTCTTGGGAATGTGGGGAGAGTTTCACTTGTGAACTTCCCATGACCTCTTTGGCATCAGCCATGATGTACTCGAGATGGGGCGCGAAACCATCAAAAACCGTTCTGGTTCTCTTTATGGGTGGTTTCAGGTCTATCGGGATCAGTCGATAAGGGGCGGCTGATTCAGGGAGTTTATTGCTTCCGGGACACTTAGCCCTTTCAGAGATGTTAGCCACATCCAGCGTTATCGCAGCGTCCCCACCTCGACGTGGAGGGTTTGCGAAGTTGACGAAATCCTCTTGGTACAGTTCATGTTCCACGTCTTCATCCATGAACCGAAAAGTGTATTGAGGTAGATTCAGCAGCAGGTGAGCATCTTGAATGAAACCAACACCCAATAGCGTGCGGTTGTCAGTGGAGCCGGGCAGGACAACGAAAGTTGTATGAACAGACTTGCCTTTTAGGTTGACAGTGGCACTAGTTCTAAGTATGCGTTGCTGCTTTTTTATCCCATCTGCCAGAGTTACCCATGCTTCCTCTTCATGGAATTGATGACCCTTGGATAGAAGCTTGTGGTATAGGCTAGTTGAAGCAATGCTAGTCTTGGCGCAGGTGTCTATGAAGGCTCTGCCCTTGACACCCTCAATGGAGATGAAGACCATTGGTCTAGGTCTTGCGTCAGTGCGTACGTTGACAGCACAAAACCCAATGTCTTGCTCTTGAGACGATGTCTTTCTCCTGTTGCAGGTTTCGCACTTGCTTCTTACGACTCCAGGAGCGCCACACCCATAGCAAGAGAAGCGTGGAGTGGAGGGTGATGGTGCTTGGGTGGCAACAAAATTTCGATGGGTTGGTTGGTGCTGCAAGGGCTTCTGGTCTTCCCCTTTTTCGCCCTCTTGCTGCCGCAGACGCCTTCTGCAGTTGTCAATGGAGTGGCCCAAAAAGTGGCAGAAACCACATCTCTTCTTGGCGGTGTTACGTCGTGGAGGCGGGACCGGAAGATCCTTAGTCGAGCTCACGTCAGCCATGAGCTCTTCCACTGCCCTTGCGGCGGCCAACAACTCGTCGTATGAGTGCACGGACCCTCTGGGTACCTTTTCCCTAATTTTGATGCTTATTTGGCCATAGATCATGTCCAATTGCTGCGTCTCCGTGTGCTCTGGTGCAGGTAGTTGCGCGAAAAGCATCCTTTTGTGGGCCACAAAGTTTTCGGTGGACACGCTCTCGCTCTGCTTTTCGCCGACTATCTCCTGGTACAGAAGGTATGCTGGCTTCTTGGGAGCGAACGCATATCGTAGACGGTCCTCGAACTGTTCCCACGTTGTAATTCGAGTCTGGACACCTTGCCACCAGGTGGCGGCCTCACCCTTAAGTAAGAGTGGTATGCCATCAAGAGCTTCTGCTTCTGGGATGTTTTCAATGCTCTTGTATACTCTTGCTGCCGCCAAGAACGCCTCAACCATCTCGGGATTCTTCGTGCCATTGTAGCTTGCCGTGCATTGCGCGAAGCTTCCTCGGCGGCCCGCAGAGAGTTTTGCGAGTAGTTGTTGAAACTGGTCATCCGTTAAGTTGACTGTCATCTTCTTGCTGCTTTGGTTGCTGCTTGCTGGACAGGTGGTGACACGGCCGAACTTGGTGATGTATTTGGGCTGGTGCTTGTCAGGCCCACCGTTGGTCGCCAGTTTTGTAGGGTTGAGTTTTTCGGCTGACAAGCGGGGTGAAGGGCTCCAAATAACAACACCGCGTTGATGCAAAAATGGGGTACTTTATTGCAAAGTACGGCAGTAGGTACAAAAATGAGGTGCGGGGCGTCTCCCGTCCGTCGACCAATTCCCGCAAGGACGTTGGACACAGACGCGGGAGAATCGCTGGCAATTTGTAATTAGGCGTTCGGAAGTCCCAATCTGTGATTCCCCGAAAGAACGTCACAGTCGGATGCAACCTTGGCTTATTACTTACTTCTTACAAATCTTACAATATTCAACATAATCGTCGGAAGGTCTTTAAGGGAAAAAAAATCTGGACACCGCGGTGTAGAAATCGACTCTCAATGTGCTAGTGTCATCTAGCGGCGAGCGGCGCAAACACTTACTAGACTGGATAGATCATGCAATAAGCACGGTGATCCGCGGACGCTTGGTAATGCAGGCGAACACCACGAGATGGCGCCAGTAGTATTGATTATTGAATATTATTACACCTTTTATAAACTTCAAAAAGTTGAATGAAACTTAACTTTTAAAGACTTCAAAAGTCGAATGTAACATATCCTTTAAAGACTTCAAAAAATTTAATATTGTATACTTTTGTGTATTTAGTTAAATCATTGAATTAAAAAAAATGTGTCTAAACTTGAAGCTAACAATAGTAACATGAATTGAGAATGTTACTAGGTATGCAAAATCACTTGAAACCTATGTTACAATTAAGCTTTTACATTTACAAATACATTAGTTTTTATTTCATTCAAAAATACCCAGTAGTTATGATTTTATAGGCATTCAAAGTTCGCTTAAATATTGAGTCCCGCCGACGGTCACGTGACCCCGTGTGACGTACATTCACAGCGTCCGCTCACTAGAAAACGGATATAAACATACTTAAATATTTTTTTTTTTGTAAATACAAACTTATTATACATATTAACACCCAGACCCACCACAGAAATTAAAATTGAACCAAACCCAAACTTGATGCGATTGTGTCGTTTTATTGCGAATTACCTTCCAGCTCCATCATTAGACCCCGATTACTATATAGAATTAAAATACTCATCAATACAAAACGAACGAGCCCAAACTCGATGCATTTAAGTCGTTTTATTATAGAGTTCCTATGGCCACCTTCCAGCTCCATCATCAGATCAGCTCCATGTCATCATAATATTGCATGGTCATCCAAATCACATGTGTTTGCGAAATTTCAGCTTAATCGGTTGCCTGGAAGTGGGTCTTAATTCAGTTTGCAAGATTCCACCCATACAAATATGAGCCAGTCGTTGTAATATGACGTCACGCGCATAAAATGGCGGGCCGGCCGCCGCCCGCACTTTTAAAATTCAATATCTTGGAAACTAATTAACGTATCGAAATAATTATTTCACGTGTATTTTTTATTTTTAACAGAGAATACAGAAAGCTAAAAAACAAAATTAGTGAACATTCTTCATTGATAAAACGTTTAAGCTTATTTGATAATAATTACTTGAGTTAAAACTAGATTTATTACCTGTGTAATACTGAAATTTACTTAAGTTTAGAATAAGTAACCATACTTTAACCTTGTTGTAGAGAGAGCTAGCAAGACGATGAATGAAAAGAGAGATTTTGTTTGTTAAAGTTATCTAAGCGGATGTAGTTTGAGTAATTATTTTATTTTAACTTGAAATATGCAGTTTTTCCTTTTGCAATGTATAATATAGAGTCATGTAGATTGTAGAGTCAATGTAAAATGTAGAGTCATGTAGATTGTAGAGTCAATTTGAAATGTAGAGTCGTGTTGAAATGTAGAGTCATGTTTAGATGTAGAGTTATTTTGAAATGTAGAGTCACTTTCTAATTCGTAGTCAATCTGAGGTCAGATTGAGTTGCAGGATGGCTGAGTTGTAGGAATGTAAAAGAAAACAAACTTTAACTTTTATTTTTTAATTTCGTTGAAACGTTCAAATAGTGAAACGGTAAAATAAACCGAATGATAGGATTGAATGAAAGGTGAGAGGCTCACTCTCTCTCACAGAGCAAAGTAATACATTGGGAATAGAGAGCCCTCTCACAGACTTTGTTGTAGACCGCTAATGTCAGTTGATAGCGCCATCTATTAACGCCATCTGTAATCTTTAGCTATGTATAGCTATATCTATAGCTATGTATCTATCTAGCTAGATACTATGAGTACAGGGAAAGAATGATCAGTCACTTTTTATAAATCGGAAGTTATTAGAATTTATAAAAAGTGACTGGATCATTCTTTCCCTGTAAGTACTCTTCATGTGTATTTATAGTATCTAGTCTTCCAATTGATAAAAATTATAATAAAAAAAAACTTTTTTAAAAACAAGCTTTATCCTGAAATGCAGTTGTACTAAAACGAAAAAAATAATTGTATGCTTGGTTCAAAGAATTTCGAAAGCTTGTATCGCGCATGGAATTTATTCCTCTTTTTTTCTGTTTGCGCTACAAGCTTTCGAAATTCTTTGAACCAAGCATACAATTATTTTTTTCGTTTTAGTACAACTGCATTTCAGGATAAAGCTTGTTTTTAAAAAAGTTTTTTTTTATTATAATTTTATTTTAGACTTTTTAGTTGTATCTCAATCTCTGGGTCATTATTTAGCACGAAACTGCTCGAAAAGACAAATCCAACGAACCCAAACTCGATGCGATTCCGTCGTTTCGTTTAGGAGTTCCTATGGCCACCTCCTGACTCCATCATCAGGACCCTGGCATTAAACTGCTCGAAAAGACAAATCCAACGAACTCAAACTCGATGCGATTCCGCCGTTTCGTTTAGGAGTTCCTATGGCCACCTCCTGACTCCATCATCAGGACCCTGGACATCATCTAGCACTAAACTGCTCGAAAAGAAAAATCCAACGAACCCAAACTCGATGAGTTTCTGCCGTTTCGTTTAGGAGTTCCTATGGCCACCTCCCTAATCCATCATAAGGACCCTGGACATCATCTAGCACTAAACTGCTCGAAAAGAAATCTAACGAACCCAAACTCGATGCGATTCCGCCGTTTCGTTTAGGAGTTCCTATGGCCACCTCCTGACTCCATCATCAGGACCCTGAACATCATCTAGCACTAAACTGCTCGAAAAGAAAAATCCAACGAACCCAAACTCGATGAGTTTCTGCCGTTTCGTTTAGGGAGTTCCTATGGCCACCTCCCTAATCCATCATCATGACCCTGGACATCATTTAGCACGAAACTGCTCGAAAAGACAAATCCAACGAACCCAAACTCGATGCGATTCCGTCGTTTCGTTTAGGAGTTCCTATGGCCACCTCCTGACTCCATCATCAGACCAGCTCAATGGTACCATAACATTGCATTGTCATCGTACTTACATAAGTATACCAAATTTCAGCTCAATCGGTTGAGGAGAAGTGGTCTTAATTTCAGTTGCAAGATTTGTCCCACACATACTAACAAGTGAAGTCAATATAAAGCTTGTAAAAAGCTTGTAATAATAAAAAGGTACTTTTTGATCCTCCTTCCCTGTACTCTATACATCTTTTAGTACTTTGGCAACCTTATGAGAAATGAAACATGCTATTTTTAGATTACTTGCTATTAAAAGATACATTTGACTAAGCCTATTTTCTTTCTCATTATATATTTACGAAAATACGGTAATACTTAGAAAACAAATAAATAAATAGCATGTTTCCAGAATAGTAGTATAGGAAAAATAAACAATATACAGGGTGACTATTGTATCAGTATCCAAATTTTTTCCTGACATTAGGTATCGTTTATAGATGACATTTTTAATAAAAAATAGGTAGGTAAAATTTTAACAACAACTATTTTTTTCCTAACCAATTAATAACGTAGTGTGGTTACCGCGCTTAGCGCGTAAACATTTTGCGGGAGAGCTGGTCGAGCGGAGAGCTGGCAACGTGTGGCAACGCTCGACCGGCCGGCCTGGCCGCGCGGCGCATCAATCAGTCGCCCGCGCAACTCATTACGAGACGCGCGTATCGCTGCGCGCGCCGATCGTTCCGTCGCGCGGTCATCGTAACGATGTATTCGCAGCGCGAGTGTTATGAAATGATTCGGTGCTACATTTTAAGTGGAAAGAGTTTGAACCGGGCCCAGAGGAATACCTCGACTTCGTAACCAAGGACTAAACCCAACAGTGCCAAACCGGTGAACGATTTTAGCGGCAAACTGAACGACGAGATCCGCGAGCAAGTAGGTAAGTACCTACACGAGACGCGAAGTGCGAAATGACACTGTAGTTTTAAATAAACTCAAAGACAATGTACAAAAGCGTGCAAGTCTGTCTGGAGAAAAATGGTATGCACTTTGGGCAATTATTAAAATACCTACTCATAATTTCTTAGTTTGTTGTTAGGTTAGGTAGGTTTGGTAAGCAATCTCAATTATTGCACATGAAAATAACGATAAATACCCCCGAATAGGTACACAAGAAAAGTAGTGTTACCGCTCTCGGTGATTTTATTTTCTTTTTGATAGCGTAATGAGGATCATTTCGATTTTTAGCTGTGAATGCAGATTTATAGGGCTAAGAAATCCTTAATACACAGTGCAAAAATTTTTGTTCTACGACAAAAATTGACGAAGTTATGGCCAAATTACTAAAAAAGTTCACTGACCGCCCGGCGCGGGGACGATGACGTCATTATATCCGATCCGAACGCTGCCGGCGTACTGCGTGGATAGAAAATATATTTTTCTAGCCAAATTATCAGTTTTAGAGAAAAACTTGTAATGACATTTATTCATCAGAATAAAGTAAGCTATCGATAGGTAATTTTTAAAAATGGAAATTGTGAAAAATAACGCAAAAAATCCATACGCTCATACGATTCAATGGCACGCAGAGACGCGATTGGGGTCTCCGCGGTGGTATATTTGGCGATTTATTCAAATAATGTGTACATAAGTGTTGTTAGAGTCATATCTTCTTCCAAGTAAAATATAAAAATGTATAAGTATTAATTTATTTACTTCTAACAATAAGGTATAACTTCTAACAATATGACATTGCTATGAAAATCATTTCGATGTACACTTAATACTAGAGATGAAACGGATATTATCCGGTAACTATCCGGTAGGCCGGATATCCGGCCTAAATTTACTATCCGGCCGGATACCGGATAGTAACTCACTATCCGGCCGGATACCGGATATTAAAAAACTACGACAATTTCCTATTAATAAAATGAAATACATTAAATCTTTGGGGTAAATAAATATCAATAAAATGGCTTATAATAATGACGGCTTTTATTAAAAGTCCAAAAAGTTACAAAAATGCCATATTAAGGCCTTTCAAAAAACTAATTTCTTTTTCTGGGCTATTATCTCTAATGACGAATACATAAATGGTAAATATCTGTTAATGTCAAAATATTGCCAAATAAATTTTCGCTATTCAATCACACACTCACGATGGCAACCAAAATCGCCCGAATTAATCTGCCCCCTAGACAAGTGGCAAAATCTGACATTCTATTCGGATGAATTCGATTTTCGAAAAGTGACTAGTCTAGTCTACTAATAGACCCACTGATCGCGTTCGAAACACCTGTGCGACGCTAAACTCGTCACGACATGCAACGAGACAATGGGCCAACTATCCGGCCGCCGGATATCCGGCTATCCGGCCTAGCAGCTGGCCGGATATCCGGTATCCGGTATCCGGCCAAACAACTATCCGGTATCCGGTATCCGGCCAAACAACTATCCGTTTCATCAGTAGCGGCGTAAGGGGGGGGCGGTGGGGGCGGTCCGCCCCGGGTGCCAAGCATCAGGGGGTGACAAGTCGCGCAGATTAGTACTCACTGACGCATCTGCATGGCAAGGACGGTCGTGATGTCATGACAGGGGGGTGCCATTCTGGGGTGCCTTAGGCTATAATTAGACGAGGGGGGGGGGGGGTGCCGCCCCGGGTGCCAACCTATGCTACGCCGCCACTGCGTTTCATCACTACTTAATACCTACCTGTTATTTAGTTTTTCTGAGTTAAACCTACGCACCTACCTATCTATTCGCCGTTCCCATGGGCGGGCCAGCTGCTGCAGGAAGGACAGCCGCTCCGTGCTGGAAATCTATTTAATCTTAGCCTAGAAGCTGGGTATGACTACCCCGCCCCTCTCCTCTCCCCAGGTCATAAACTGGGCATGACTTCCCCCTCGGCCAGAAGTTGGGTATGATTTACCCTCCCCCCCCCCCGGCCCGAAACTGGGTACGACTTGACCCCTCCCCCTCCCCCCAGGCCAGAAGCTAGGTAAGGCTTGCCCCTACCCCCAGGCCATAAGCATAAGCTGGATATGACTCCCCTTCGGCCAGAAGCTGGGTATGACACCCCCCCCCCATGCCAGAAATGCCAGAAACTGGGTATGACTTGACCCCCCCCCCCCTCCCCCAGGCCATAAGCTGGGTAAGGCTAGCCCCTCCCCCCAGCCTTAGAAACTGGTTATGACTTGACCCCTCCCCCCCCCCCCCACCCCCCTCTCCCCAAGCCAGATGCTGGGTAAGGCTAGCCCCTTCCCCCCAGTCCATAAGCATAAGCTAGGTATGACTCCCCCTCGGCCGGAAGCTGGGTATTACTTACCCCCCCCCCCCCAGGCCAGAAACTGGGTATGACTTGCCTCTCCCCCCTCCCACCAAGGCCAGAAGCTGGGTAAGGCTTGCCCCTCCCCCCAGGCTATAAGCTGGGTATGACTTATCCCCCCCCCCCCCCCCAGGCCAGAAACTGGGTATTAGCATCATATTAAGTATTATTATATACAAACAATCATTAAGTTACACTCACCCCAACCGCGTCTCCGCATTGCATCGAATCCTATGAAAATGTGGTTTTTGGACATAGCAATACTTATTTTTCACAATTTTTATTTTTAAAAATTACTGGTCGATAGGTTACTTTATTTTGAAGAATAAATGTTATTAAAAGTTTTTTTCTAAAACTGATAGTTTAGCCGGAAAAAAATATTTTCCATCCCATTAGTACGCCGGCTGCGCTCGATTCGGATATAATGACGTCACGCGGCCTTGCGTACGTTGACTTTTAGCGGCAAAAACGGCCTATGTTTACTACTTAATATCTTCGTAAGTAATGGTCCGATTTGGATAATTCAAAAAGATATATCTTTCTTATGTCTTAAAGATTAACGTAGATATTAGTTTTATTGAATTTTCTACAACAGTACTGATCCTCATTATTGTCGTAGGTATTTAATTTTTCTACCTTAAATTAGTAAGTCTGTTTAATTAAAACTAATTACCACTTTGAAATCTTTTGCATTTTGACGGTCCTAAGCCCGTGAAAGTATGAAGGGAAAATCGACAACTTATGAATCGTATCGCAATGAATGAAATGCGGCGCGGGCAGGCGCGTACGTGTGTGCGTGCGTAAGCGAGTGAGCCGTGACCACGGTGTAAGTGTTTTTTCAGACTGTTTCTGGGTGCTTTATTTTGACATTTTTGTACTGGACGATACGAAAATAAAAAATACGTGTTTTGTCTTTCGCTTCATAGATTATTATATTAAAATTTGGATACTGATACAAAAGTCACCCTGTATATTACTTACTGGATAACATTTATTTTCTACACTTATGTTTATCTCTATAAGCTTGTGCTGCTACCTTTGTTTCATCATCACCATGATATGTGGTTTTGCCTGACAAAATCCGGTTAATTGAACGGCACCAGCTATATAAAATAACATTTATTATTGTATTCTCAAAATAAGGTTTTAATATATTTTTATGAGTTTCACAATTGAAAGGGAAATCAACAAATATGTCTGTAAACATTTTGATTTTTTCTTTTAGTTTATTTTTCGGTATATCTTTTTTTAATATGTCTGACACTACATGTTGAATTTGTACAAAACATTTTTCCACATTTTTTGCTGGGTATAATAAAGAAGTTTTATGTTTTTTATACTCTTTGGCTTTAATATATTCATTAGTTTTGTCATTAGGGTCACCATGCATATCTTTTTTACAATTTTTGCATCCTTTGGAAATATGTTTGAGGCATTTCCCCAGGACCCACCCACACACATAATTACCTTGACCAGCATCAGTAACATCACTACTTAAATTAATTAAAGGTACCACAATTTCGTCTACATGTTCTGAAAATTGTGGTGCTTCTTCATCAATGGGACTGGGAATCTCAGAAGTCGAAACATTTTCTCTTATAAAAAAATCTAAATTTTGCAGGCAGCTGTTATCATCCCTTTCGCAATTAGCATGTAGTGAATGGGGCGAGTTAAAATTACTAATTAAAAGGGACTTAAAGGCCCCTTCAAACGCCATTGTGTCCGGTGCCGTATTTCTGGCCTCATAGCTTCTGATGTTCCCAAAAAAATTTTCGAGTGGGTCCTGGTTGAAATTTCGTGTTAGCATAGCATCCTCAGATCATAGAAGGGAATAGATGTGAAACGGGGGCGTGGCGCGTGTCTCCGCGATATGCCCAGAAACGAACATCGCCCGCGACGCCAGGTTAGTCGCGATTCAGTCGTACTGAGGAAATGTTCTCCGATATTGTTCGATAATGCGTCGTAACGTGCAATAACATAAGTGAAACGAAGAACTACAGGAACAATGAAGTCATTTACCACATGTAAGTATTGCAAATCCATTGGTATTTTGCTTATAAATAAAAAAAACTAAACATTTTTACGAACGAATTCAGTGCCGTGACATTTACTGCGATATCGAAATTAGTGGTGATAAAAATTCAAACACGTTGTACATTGACGATTTAGTTAGCAACCACTTTATGTCATGCGTAACTACTGCGCAATGTATTTTATTTCTTCCGATATCCACTGACGCGTGAAAATACACAGTACGGCCGCATGTGCCGGTCGTAACATAGTGCAGGGCTCGTGTTCTAATACGGTTTCCTATTATCGATAAATAGAAGTAAATTATTATTTTCTATTTTCTAATTTTGAATGAAAAAATCATGAGTTGCTTGCGATTTTTAAGTTTTTACAAAAACAATAACAATAGTAGAAGGGATTAGTAACTGTCAACTATGTAATTACTATAAGAGCTAGTTGAAAGCCTAATATAGGCATTATTTTTGATAAACATAGGCGGTACGAATTTCGCCATAATTAAAAAGTTAATGCGCGATAGTAGTTAATAATAATTACAGTGATCCTGTTATTATTATTAAAGTAAATAATAATATATTACCAATATTGTAAATACTGGTAAAAATCGCAAGTACCTACCATGACTTTTCATACAAACTTTGTCAGTCTATAACTTCTATACTCCATCGATAACGACATTGAGCTTTGGTTGGGGTAAATTAATTTAAGGTAACTTCATTTAGTCCCAATAATTGATTCTGAGTTTTTCGTCCATACAAAATGGAACTGACTCCTTTATGCAAAAATCGTTAAAGAACATAATAATAACGTATAATAATAAAAAGGTTTTCATACAAGCATTTTTTAAACCAATTTCGAGCCTTGCCCCCAGGATTTAAAGTATCGATATCTTATCGACTCCATTTTATCTTTCTTCTCTCTAATTGCTTTTTTCAAAGTGTGCGTCACGTCACGCGGCCATTGATTGGACATAAGGCACGCCTTCTGGCCAATCACAGCACTTTTAAGCCGGTTGCACATGTTGTCGTAGACTCTCAGTCGCTTTGTTTTTACACAGTTGAATGTGTGTGTGGGAGCTGTGGTGGGGGAAATGTGGGGACACTGGTTCTCGTTGTAGTTACGCGCGACTTCATATCTATTCTCTTTCTATGATCTGAGATAGCATCAAATGAATAAGTTCGAGACAGCAATATCCATAAATGTTGCATTCCTTCAATTGTGCGTATGAAGTTTTTGATAGATGGTATCGCTTTAGTTTCAATCACACGGATTTTATTATTTTTTCCTTAATTTTCTTAATAAATGTTACTGTTTTTAAAATTTTTATGGCATTATTCCACAAATCATGGTGCGGTGTAGACCTGCGAACACATCCTTTATAAATTTTGCCATTAGGCACATTAAAAGTATTTGAATTCAAAGAGTCAAATAAATTGTCGATCAGTTTTGTAAATTTGATTAAATTTCTGCATTCTTCAGGGAGGTCTCCTCTTGCGGTGAGGTGTTCTGCTACCACAGCTACGCTGTGACTGAACACTTGTGTAGCTGCTTTCACTTTCATTTTCTTAATTTTTTCAACATAAATGTGCTCATCGGTGAGTTTATGTAGAAGTTTTAATGAGGATCATTTCGATTTTTAGCTGTGAATGCAGATTTATAGGGCTAAGAAATCCTTAATACACAGTCCAAAAATTTTTGTTCTACGACAAAAATTGACGAAGTTATGGCCAAATTACTAAAAAAGTTCACTGACCGCCCGGCGCGGGACCGTTGACGTCACTGTATCCGATCCGAACGCTGCCGGCGTACTGCGTGGATAGAAAATATTTTTTTCTAGCCAAACTATCAGTTTGAGAGAAAAACTTGTAATGACATATATTCATCAGAATAAAGTAAGCTATCGATAGGTAATTTTAAAAATAGAAATTGTGAAAAAAAAACGCAAAAAATCCATACGCTCATACGATTCAATGGAACGCAGAGACGCGATTGGGGTCTCCGCGGTGGTATATTTGGCGATTTATTCAAATAAAGTGTTCATAAGTGTTGTTAGAGTCATATCTTCTTCCAAGTAAAATATAAAAATGTATAAGTATTAATTTATTTACTTCTAACAATAAGGTATAGCTGAGGCAGATACACTCTGCCTAGGCTACAAGACATTTCTATGCAGATCATTTCGATGTACACGCAATACCTACCTGTTATTTAGTTTTTCTGAGTTAAACCTACGTACCTACCTATCTATTCGCCGTTCCCATGGGCGGACCAGCTGCTGCAGGAAAGGACAGCTGCTCCCTCCTGGAAATCTATTTAATCTTAGCCTAGAAGCTGGGTATGACTCCCCCGCCCCCCTCCTCTCCCCAGGTCATAAGCTGGGCATGACTTCCCCCTCGGCCAGAAGTTGGGTATGATTTACCCCCCCCCCCCCAGGCCCGAAACTGGTTATGACTTGACCCCTCCCTCTCCCCCCAGGCCAGAAGCTGGGTAAGGCTTGCCCCTCCCCCCAGGCCATAAGCATAAGCTGGATATGACTCCCCTTCGGCCAGAAGCTGGGTATGACACCCCCCCCCCATGCCAGAAAAGCCAGAAACTGGGTATGACTTCATCATTAGACCCCGATTACTATTGTATAGTTAAAATACTCATCAATACAAAACGAATGAGCCCAAACTCGATGCATTTAAGTCGTTTTATTATAGAGTTCCTATGGCCACCTTCCAGCTCCATCATCAGATCAGCTCCATGTCATCATAATATTGCATGGTCATCCAAATCACATGAGTTTGCGAAATTTCAGCTTAATTGGTTGCCTGGAAGTTGGTCTTAATTCAGCTTGCAAGATTCCACCCATACAAATATGAGCCAGTCACTGTAATATGACGTCACGCGCATAAAATGGCGGTCCGGCCGCCGCCCGCACTTTTAAAATTCAATATCTTGGAAACTAATTGACGTATCGAAATAATTCTTTCACGTGTATTTTTTATTTTTAACAGAGAATACAGAAAGCTAAAAAACAAAATTAGTGAACATTCTTCATTGTACTTACATTTATTGTGCTTTGATCACACACTGTACATACAATTTTCAGTCCTGTGCCTTGCACATATTGTATTACATTAATTAATAAATCTTTTAGTTGGCTCTTGTTGATTGCATTACCAAAATAATAGGCAATGGGTTGCTTGAAATTTTTTTTTAAACCTTTTACCATGAAGACTAATGCATGGTCTGCAATTTTTTTTCCATCAAATGTAAATCCCCTAACCTGGTCTTTCGCAGCATTGTAATGAATTTGGGGGGATATTGACATTTCGTCAAAAATTAGGCTGCATAATCGATCTTCCGTACATAGCTCCTTAACTGTATCTTTGATTTTTGAAAATATGCATTTATTTAATCCTGATTCCACTTCTCAACACTCAAACACCTACACCGCCACAGAAAATTAACATGTGCCTCAAAAAAACACACTATCCTCCCAACCCAACCGACCATTTTCAGGGCCAGTCTGAAAATCAGCGCTGAGCTTGTAGCTCAGCATTATGCTGAGACTGGTACCTTTTGCTTACCTACAAAAGTGTAACATCATAAGATTCAAATTTTATTTATAACTTTTTCTTTTTTTCTTTATTTCTGTGTACCCATTCACATGTAAGTAATTTATTTTTTAGTGTAGCAATAAAAATTTTTCATTTTCATTTTCATTTTCATTTTCATTTTCTATTTTTGTTAAAAGCCTTTTTAAAGACTTCGTGGATGGTAATGTAAAAAATTTCGCTAAAAGTGGATAGCTCCTTGGACTTTTCTTATACAGAGATAGCGAGAGCACTTTCTCTTCCAAAGAGAATCTGCGACCTGAAGGCTTCTTGCTGGTCTGAGTGTATTGCATTTTTGTGAAAATTTTTGCAGCGGTTGTCATTTTCTGTGTTACTTTTCGTAATAAAACATCTGTAGAAATTTTTTCAGCATCAACTAGTCTAGCTTTGAAATTTTTGTTTCTCTTTTGAGACCGTAATAATGTCGACTGCAGGACCTTGATTTTTCTCCTTGTTGTTTTTAGTTGGTTCAACAGGAGCGACGGCATCAACTGCTGCCGACGATTATCTGTAATAAACACACATTTTTTAGTCCCATATTTCCGAATTTACAAATGAGAACTAAATTGTCATTCTCAATATAATATAAATCTCAAAGCTTGGAGTAGCACTTGGCTTAATAAATATTATGATAATTGAATTGTGTCATGGATGATACACTGCATCCATATCATAAAACCTTTACTCAACAGTGGGCATTTATAGGCTGATAAGATGAGAATGAAAACATGAATAGGGTCCGTGGCCGAGTTCCCCTGTGTTCGACGCACCCGTGCTCGACGCCCCCGGTCAGATAGAAGCAATTTTTAATCAAATGTACAGTCAGTCACAAAAATATTTATAAACGAATAAATATTTATACTGATCGTACAAATAAATGTTTAATATTATTTTACCATAGTGATACTTAAAAAATAATAGGTTTTATTTTAACCTATCATATTTTATCATAAGTTTTATTTACCTATAATAACATGGAAATCGTTTTACCTAATCAAAATAATTGTAACAGTCAGTCTTTAAAATAACTCTACTCTCTCTACATTTAACTAACTACAAATAAAAGTTTTAATTATAAAAGTTTTAAGTATTTTTAACAAAAAATTAAATTCATCATTTTAAATAGCGTCAGACATGCATGGTTTTCGTTGACTGTACTTAGTGCAAAAGCCGAAAAAAATATGATATTAAATTTATTTAAATCGGGGGCTTCAACTACGGGTGCGTCGAATACTAGGGGACTCGGCCACGGACCCCATGAATATTTTTATTCTAAACTTATTTTCAAAAAGTTTATTTAACAAAAACTAATCCATCATATTTGTTATGTTTTGACCTATGATTTTTGTCTGTCAGTTCTAGCTAGGTATCACAAATACAGCCATAATATTACCCTAGTGATTGGGGGTTGCTAAAGTGGAAGATCTCTGTACTCTAGAGAGTCCCTTGTCTAGTAATTTCATAAAAATCGTACAAAAACCTTGTTTGTTTGTAGAAATGCTTGGGAGGCCTTTGTTCAGCAGTGGACGTCTTTCGGCTGAAACGTACGAACGAACATACAAAAACTTACTTTTCTTTTCTTTCGTTGCTTTCTTTTCTGCTAGGCAATAATTGTGTTCTGAAGCTATGATTCTTGCGCAGTTATCTGTAATAATTTTAAGTCTTGATTAACATGATTGGTATGAGTAAAATTGTTATTGATTTGTTACACACAATTACTGATCTCATTTAAAATGCTCACTCCATGCTTTCATGCTAGTTTCGTATATAAATTGTCTATACAATTTTCTCTATTGTGTTTATGTTATTCAAAATTCATAATCGGTCAAAAACACTTTTGATTGCGAAAATCAGTCCAATAGTCGTTTTGAACATTGTGTTTTGACTGTAACATATACAGAGTGTCCCAAAAAGAAGTGTCAAGCCGAAGCACAGAGGTAGAAAATCACTAGGGCTACCCAGATCACCGCGACTTGTGATAGTTTTCGAGTTATGATTTTTTTTACAACATACAGGATTTTAGTTTACATTCGTGTTATGGATGTAAATACTTCTGAATCAGCTAATCTATTCATCTAATAATAATAAAAAAATCAGGCATGTTATTTGACAATTCGCGCCACAGTGACCAAAAAAGTGACTAAGCGCAGAAATTTTAAACAAGCATAACTTGAAAACTATCAAAAATCCCGGAACTTACATGGGAGTGATTAGGATAGCTCTAGTGATGCTCTACCTCTGGGTTTCGGCTTGACCTACTCTTCATAATGTAAAAGTGTTTAGTACCTGTCATAGTTGGTGATAATGTGCTTCTTTCATTTAAGGATTGAGCTTCGTGAAATATTTCTTCACCACAATTGCCTGAAAAAATAAAGAATAAGTATAACAAACACCTCTTATTAACCTAAAAGAAGATAGCAATTACTGGAATTTATAATATGATCTGTAGTACCTGCCACTGTTGGTCTAAATGCAGAATAGCTGGCACTGAATGCTGGACTAAAAGCTGGAGCATCCACAGGTTCTTCAGGTTTCTCTGAAAATTAAAAAATTTGCTTGCTACACCCGAGAATCGAACCAACTAAAATCTGTTAAAAATTACACCCTGCATTTTTATTGCATCGATTGTTAGGGTTAAGTATAAGGATGAAATCTTTCTAACAAAATAAATAAATGAAATGAAAGGAAAACCATGATATTATTATTATCTTAAATTATTTTAATTATTTACAGAAAATGTTATGCTATGGTGGTGAACTTTCGAAAAAATTTCGGAAATCTTTGCATGTAGTTCTTTTTCTTTTCAAAAAAGAAGGAATGTTTTCTTTGAGTAAAATTTTCTATTTACAGTATTAAGAGGAAACTTTCCCTTCAGGTGGCATTACAAAATTCCACCCTGTATATTTAATTATACCTACTCTTCATAATGTAAAAGTGTTTTAGTACCTACCTGTCATGTTGGTGATATAAATGAACTACAACGAATTGTCTCACCCATGACATTGACAGGGGGGCGTCAATACTGGATTGCTGGTTCCGATTTTTGCCACGTTGGAAACTTTAATAGTCGAACGATGGTGGGGCGTACCCCTGTCAATGTGTTTGGTGGGACAGTTCAGTGTAGTCCATCTATAATCTAGAAAGTCGGCTTTTTTATTTAAAGATTGAGGTTCGTGAAATAGTTCCTCACTATACATTTCACCAAACTTGCCTAAAAATATAAAGAATAAGTATATTAAACACCTCTTATTAACCTAAAAGAAGATAGCAATTATTGGAATTTATAATAATGATCTGTAGTACCTGCCACTGTTGGTCTAAATGCAGAATAGCTGGTACTGAATGCTGGATTGATAGCTGGAGCATCCACAGGTTCTTCAGGTTTCTCTGAAAATTAAAAAATTTTCTTGCTACACCCGAGAATCGAACCAACTAAAATCTATTAAAAATTACACCCTGCATTTTTATTGCATCGATCGTTAGGGTTAAGTATAAGGATGAAATCTTTCTAACAAAATAAATAAATGAAATGAAAGGAAAACCATGATAATATCTTAAATTATTTTAATTATTTACAGAAAATGTTATGCTATGGTGGTGAACTTTCGAAAAAATTTAGGAAATCTTTGAATGTAGGTAGTTCTTTTTCTTTTAAAAGATGAAGGAATGTTTTCTTTGAGTAATATTTTCTATTTACAGTATTAAAAGGAAACTTTCCCTTCAGGTGGCATTACAAAATTCCACCCTGTATACTATATTTAATTATACCTACTCTTCATAATGTAAAAGTGTTTTAGTACCTACCTGTCATGTTGGTGATATAAATGAACTACAACGAATTGTCTCACCCATGACATTGACAGGGGGGCGTCAATACTGGATTGCTGGTTCCGATTTTTGCCACGTTGGAAACTTTAATAGTCGAACGATGGTGGGGCGTACCCCTGTCAATGTGTTTGGTGGGACAGTTCAGTGTAGTCCATCTATAATCTAGAAAGTCGGCTTTTTTATTTAAAGATTGAGGTTCGTGAAATAGTTCCTCACTATACATTTCACCAAACTTGCCTAAAAAGATAAAGAATAAGTATAATAAACACCTCTTATTATCCTAAAAGAAGATAGGTAGCAATTATTAGAATTTATAAATGATCTGTAGTACCTGCCACTGTTTGTTTCAATGCAGCATAGCTGGTACTGAATGTTGGAGCATTCCCAGGTTCTTCAGGTGCAGGTAATACTGATTTCTCGGAACTATCATCTTGTTTGCCTGAAAATAAAAAAAACATGATGTTTGTACAGTTATAATACTGGGCAGATTTCAAACCTCTGGGCTGCTAATGAGAGTTTCTTACAGAAAAACCCAACAATACTGACCAACCCGGGAATCGAACCCAGGACCATGCTCTATGAGACAGTTAAACGTAATTAGGACATTTGTAAAAAAAAAAAAGAAAAAAAAAGGGTAGGTATAGAAATAGTGGATAATTGTTCTTCTACCATGGACATAAAGTGAGTCAGTGTGCAACAACTACAAGCATGTAACTTTTTATTAGTAAGGGGGTAATACTTTGTATTATACCTATATTAATAAGCCGTGTGGAGTTGCTGGTCCTCCCATCGGCCGCGTCCCCAGGTGGTGGATAGGGGAATGCCTCCCAGATATGGGTGGTACTAGGGAAATGAAATACCTAGCGCGAACCAAAACCAGTAGGCATGGGCGTGCCTTGAATCCAGGAAGATGCGGCCTAAGGGATCTTACACGAGACAAAAGACAAAGCTGTGGATCAGTCAATCTTCTATGAAATGGCGGAAATACAAAACAGACTACCCCAGGAGGGTACCGTAACATGCGGAGAATCCCTCCCTGAACAGTGTCTTGTCCAAAAGACAGGACAGTGTTCAGGCAGCCCTTCGGATTCTGGGGGGGGCAATTTTCGCTTCAAGACATCGACGGAAGAATCAAGTAATAAGCTAAAAGAAAACCTAAAGAGTTCAGCGTTCTCAAGAGGTATTTCAGGCTCTCCTGAAAACAATGAAACTAGTGAAATGGACACGGATAGTGCAATCGTGATAAATACTAAGGATAATGAATATAAATTAAGTATACTAAATGTAAGTGAACTTTCGCCTGGTAATTATGGACAATATGCAGTGGTCTGTTGGCACTGCGCTAAAATTAATGATATTAAAAAATTCCATGAGTGGCAGGGACTCCAAACAAAGATTAAACAATTGAACTGTAGATTTTGTAATAAGAGAAGTGCTGTGAAATGTTTTCTGAAAATATCAGCAGAAATCTCAAATGGACAATTAGTAAAAAGTGAAAATAAAATCAACGTATACTCGTGTAATATAAATTTTTGCAAAATAAATAAGATTGACTGCCGCAAATGCAGCGGGCAGATAAATGTGAAATACATACCAATCATGGGACTTCTAAGTGAAGAACATGTAACCTGTGAATGTGGTATAGTGAACAAAGTCATATCAGAATACAAAAAACTACCCAAAGCCATCCATACAACGCATACAAGTGCTAAGTCGTCACTGGATCTTGCTATGAGGAGTACGTCGCGTCACGCGCTTGGTGTCACTAATGCGGCACACTCACCAGGCGGTGCGGACGCTACCGCCGTGCGACCGCATCAGCGCACTCCACCAGCACACGCGTGGCGTAAGGAAGCTGCCACCGCATTCGTGCGAGCTCGCAATCAGCTGAAAAATGTGACAGTGCCTTCGCGCGCCGCCAAGAAGAGGGTTACCTCGCAACAGCCCGGTATAACAATAAGCAATAGCTTCGCTTCGCTCTCCATCGAAAATGAGCATAAAGATGAACTGGAAAGGGAAGAAGATAATAACCTAGCTACTTCCACCTCACCCACCTCACCCAAACCCAAGAAAAGAAAAAGAAGCGTCGTATCTCCCAAAGCGACAGTTACCCAGCGTCAACCGAGAGTAACCACACAACCTATTCACATCCCTGACATAATTATAACGGACGTAAAGAAAATCAGCGATCCGGAATTCCTTAATAAAATCAGAAAACTAACCACAGAACACGGGGCAAGACACACCATGGCTCCTAACAAAAGAACGATCACGATCCGCGTATACACTGCGGATATAAGGAAGGCAATTATAGACGAACTGAGGAATCTTGACGACGGGCTCCGCTTCATTGCACGCGTCCCTAAAGCCCAGCAAATCCACCATACGAAGGTTGTGCTCAACACGAATATCTACGATGAGACGAATGAGGCATGCCTTGAAGAAATGGAGAGGTGCATCGGTGTGAGACCGCTCAAAATGAGGACTATCAAAGGTAACCTACAACTATTTATCTTCGATGGTGCCCACTCATACAATGAAATCGCCACGCTCATGAAAACAACAAAGCACGCATACTTCGGGGCTTTTAGTATGAAGCCCCAGGAATACAAAGATGACCCTAGGAGAGTAGTACAATGTAAGAGATGTTTCCTCTTTACGCATGCGACATCTGCGTGTCACGGTGAGAAGAAACACCCTACATCCACAATCCTAAACGAAGAAGGCGTAGAGATCCAAATATGTACATCATGCAAAAAACCTGGACATAGGGCCAACCAAGCTAAATGCGAGAAGTTCAAGAAGGCAGTGGACCGCCAAATGACACAACACGAAGAAAAAGTCAGGAAACAAAAAGAAATAGCTGAACGTAGATATGCAACAATGGGAAACAACCGGGAAAACGCCTTGCACTTGGACATAACCTCCACGTCACAATTTCCATCGCTACCCACCAAACAGATATCCATATCACAATCTCAGTATCAGCCACCAAAGCAACAAAATGAACAATTAATTAAAGACAATAGCACAGAGCCCCTATGGCAAGAGTTGCAAACAACCATGAAACAAATATTATATCAACTACAGCTACAGCATGAAATCCTCATCAGAATTATCAGTAAAAAATCCGAGGTATCGATACCATAAATTGCGCATATTGCACCTCAATGCGCAAGGACTCCGACGCAAATTCCTTGAGCTCAAGTCTCTAGCCGACCGCTATAAACCACATATAATCGTGGTCAATGAGTGCCGCGTAGACTTTTCTAAAGTCCGCATGAACCTCCTGAATTACGATAGGATTACTCACTCGGTCGCACCGCATCTAACCACAGCCATGTACGTGATGCGAGAAATGCGGTGGAGTCAGACCGATGTAACCCCAGGAACAGAGGAAATAGATCGCCTCATCGAAGGCGTCGCTATCAACCTTATTTATGATCACCTGACCGGGGCATCTATAAAAGTGAAGGGAATATACATACCACACAGATCAGATCACGTTGACACCAAAGCACTTAATGATGAGCTAGAAAACATTATAACCGAAGCTCCGAACATCACCATCGGGGACCTTAACCTTAAAATGACTACTCTCAACCAGACGAGAGACGAAGGAGCAGGAATACTCATTCGCGACCTCTGTAACTCCGACGTGTGCACCATACACCACACTGGCTTACCCTCGCGACCTAACAGTACGGGCTATGGTATCCTCGATGCGGCTATCTTCTCGCTCGATACACAAGCTTTTGACACCATAACATGTCGACAAATAACATCGGTCGGCTCTGATCATATGCCCTGGCTACTGGATCTAAATATAGTAGTGGACGTAGAGAAAACACTGGTGAGAAATACCCGCGCTATCACAAACAATGAAGAACTCAAACAACAATTTCAACAAACCCTATGGAATAAAACTATGCATCTACCAAAGAAAATTACATCCGACGTTGAATGCGAAGAATACATACTACAACTAGAAAAAGCTATTACCGAAACACTGGATAAGTATGCACCACTACATGAGAACAATAGAAGAGATCAACTCCCAGAACATATCAATAAATTGATCAACGAAAGAAATAAAGCAAAAAGAAAAGCGTGGCGACTACGATTTAACCAGGACGTTATAACAGAACAAAGAAGAAACTACAATCGTCTGAAACGTCTGGTTCAACAGGCATTAGCGGAATACAGCAACGATAAATGGACACGGCTTATAAACGATGCACGCGATAACAGAACCCAGATGTGGCGAATGCAACGTAACCTAAAGGCCCCAGTACAGAGACTTCCCCACATTGAGGGTTGCAACAGCGAAGAAGAAACCATAAACGCCCTAGTCGACGCAGCAATCGTCACGGAAGCTGAGATAAACAACGAAGACAGGGGCACAGAAAAGACTACACCATTTCAGCCTCTTGACCCTACAACCATAGAGGAAATCAAATTAATGCTGAGGCGTTTTAAAAACAAGAAGGCACCAGGCCCGGACAAAATCAAAGCGGATGCCCTTAAACTAGGAGGCAACCCCTTTCTCATCAAGTACAAAGTAATAGCCGAATACCTATTGATGACAGGTTATTATCCGAACAGGTGGAAAATCGGAGAGTGCATCTTCCTACATAAAGCAGGCAAGAATCATCGGGACGCCAAATCATACCGACCAATCACCCTACTAAACATCATGGGTAAATTGTATGAGTGCCTTCTTCTGTCACGCCTACGACAGACCAACCGACAGACTCCAACCACCATTCCAACACGGTTTTACCAAGCATAGAGGTACAGGCACTCAGATTCTTCGCACAGGCAAGTTCATAACGGATGCGTTGGAAGCAAAAGAGAGCGTGGCCATGGTATCGACAGATCTCTCGAAGGCTTTCGACTCTATTAACCACGAAGGTCTAACGAAGAAGCTTCAAATAGCAGACGTCCCGAATAACATCATAAAAGTAATTGAGAATTACCTCAGCGGTCGAAAAACCTACGGTCGCTTCAGAACCACAAACGGCAAAGAGAAACCGGTACCTCATGGAGTTCCCCAGGGCTCTATACTGGGGCCGGTCATTTTCAACCTATATGTACATGACGTTTGGGACAAACGAGACCACATCCGCGGACTCAAGCTCTCACAATACGCTGACGACCTGTGCATCATCAACAGATCTCCCGACCCAAACTGCGCGACGACACGTGCGGGGTGGGCCGCAGACACCGTCATCAACTTCTACCGCCGCTGGGGGCTAAAGTGTAACGTAGACAAAACGGAGTGTGCCATGTTCACTCACAAAAGAAACTACTGCAAAACCATACGAATCAAAGGCGAGGTAATCAAATACAAAAACAGCATAAAATATCTGGGCGTACACCTAGACAAGACCATGACCATGGGCAAACAGACGGATTACGTCGTCCAGAAGGCGCGACGAACACGCAGTGCGCTGGCCCCTATAATAGGTTGGCACGCCAAGACGGATCTGACGGTGAAACTTGCCGTCATTCAGGCCTGCCTACTTCCCATACTGGATTACGGCGTGGTACAACTGCTCTCACGTTACAGTAAGAGCAATTTGTTAAAAATTGAACGCCAATATCGATTGGCCCTCAAGACAGCAGGACAGTTCCCAAGACATCTAGAGACCGCAATTCTCTGGGATATGCTAGACTGGGATCCATGGCACCTTCGTGCACAAGATCTGAATGAGGACATGCTGCGCCGACTTGGCGAAATGCACATCGAGGATCTAGAGACCCCTGGAGACGCCTATTTCAGATACGGACAACACAATCCTCTCCTGACTAACACTAGATTAGGTGAAATAAATTATGTACCAAAAAAAGACAGGAGTCGGCTGCTCAGCAAGCGAGCAACTGCTCCTCGTCCCCATAGATTATAGTTAAGGATAGGACAATACGAAACAACATTATAAAATTATATAAATTTATTTTGTAACTACACACTAATAAGCACAAAGCACGCATTACACGACACTTATACAGATCTTTCAGACAAACATAAGTAGACTGTAAGTAGCTGACACACCCATAGGTTGAACACACCACTGGCCTGTGGATCTATAATGTAACATATAAACCAGGGAAATAAACAACTTTCTATTCTATTCTATTCTATTCTATTAATAGATTTAAATAAATAAATATCCTTGGACATTTTACACTGCACCACTAGTCCCAAACTAAGCAAAGCTTGTACTATGGGTACTAGACAACGGATATAAACATAAGTACTTAAATACTTTTTTGTGGAACTTTATCAGGTAAATCTTACCAGGAAGATGAAGTGATGGAACTGCTAGAAAATTTAACCGGTTATTACGGTTCTTATCCTTTTCAGTGAAATGAATATCACAGACAACTTTCTTCCTGTACAGTTCATAATCCTCTTCACTATCCAACTTCCCACCAGCAATATGAACCCAAGCCTTGAAACGGTCAGGATTCCTTTCCGGATGTGGAAATTGGTGATAGGGCTTTGCTGGAAAGAAAGTAATATTTTGAAAATGAAATTTGAATAGGATTAAAAGAGTTGAAATCCTAGTGATTAATATTAAATGATATTTTTTTCTGTAGATCTAATGATCTATAAAAGATTGATGTGATGGGCATCATTACAAGTCGATCTTTAATTTTAAGTGAATCTACATGAAGCTGATATATGTTTAATTTAATATTATACTATAAAAACAGTATTTATAATCAATCATTCTAAAAATAATAATGTAATGGCTTAGGCATTTTGTACACAAATAATATTAAGGATAATTTACTAGGTAGTGGACATGCCAGTTTTCTATATGTATATAATCTCCAAATCCTTACGTCAAGTGTAAAATTTCAATATGTTTTTGGTCAAAATATTTACGGTTTTCGAAGTTTTAATGTAGGTAATTATTAATATTGTAAGAAGAAACAGATTGAAAGGAGAAGTACTCGTTACAGTCAGAAGTTGATGAATTTTTGCAACTCTCGGGCAAACCAAACCACAATGCAAACCGCATTTTCATTGGCCCTGATAAGATGCTTAATGATTTGGATAGCTTCCGATGTTTATATTGAAGATTAGTTACTGAAGTATACTTTATGGGATAAAAAAATATATTTAATAGTTAAAAATTGCATGTTGTGCCAACACTAAAAATTAATTTGTTATCATAAGTAAAAATCAAAATCTAATATGAATCAGTTTCCATCTAATATGAATTATGTAGTTCCCAGATTTTGATATTGTTATCAGGTGTCAGCCAACAGATATCGAAATAATATTTAAACTAAAGTAGCATTTCACCTCTATTAATTCACATTAACCATTTTAAATCCTAGTAAGTCTATGCACTTGCTAAGTTTTGATGTTGGTTTTAGCACATTTAATTATTAGGTTTTTAGCTTACGCGTTTTTCCGGTGTTAAGTGTAATGGAGCGATTTCAATCTTCACACCTTTTAAGGTGATTTATGACAAAAAACAAAAATCTGCAAAAGTATTCCTTTTAGGTTATGTAGGCTAGGTTAACCGGACCGGGCCAGCCGGCCTTCTTTGACAGTTAAAAGGACGGATTAGGATTGAGATTGATTGATTATGATGCTGTTGATGATAGGTACTTACTGTATGGACATCCAAATACACATCGTTTAGGCATGATACTATTTGTTAAGAAACTACAAGCGTCTATATCGCAAAGAAACAGCACAATCGAAGCGTCCGGGTCGCACAAAAACAATTGCACTGAATCACACAATAACTTCGGAAATTGTACACACACACTTCACAACGGAGGAGAGGACTCAACTCAACGCGGATCAGCGGATTAATTTCCAGAAGAAAAGCACAAAAATGGAGCGAAAACTACAAACATGCGCACACGTAGGAGCTGTCGCCATTTTGTGACGTTGTTGATTTGGGGCGTTTGGCTGCATTTAATGGATTGATTTCTGACCTGCATAAATATTTACAAATGAAAGTAAATATGATTTTATCTTCTAAGTAAAATCATTTAATAATAAAAATTTAACTTTTAACCAATTTTCAATAATTTTAATTACAAAATTATGCTCTAACGATAATATCGCCATCTGTTGAGGCACAAAATAACTATTTGTTTTTGGATGGTTATCATAGATGTCGCTTTTTCACAAAAACGCCTGAAAATTTGACAATGTTAGGAACTGTCTCACCCCTGCTCTCTCTCGTCCCAACTGCCATGGCGTGCAGGTGTGCTCCGCTAAATTTATTGGAAATAAACGGTGTTTTTTCACGAAACTGAAAGCTGAAGTTTCTCTTGAGAACCCCAGCCCTACAACTCCTCGTCCGGGATAACGACTTTCATCAGGGCTGGATCTCTTGAGATTGTACGACGGAAAAAATGAAACTTACTACCTTATTTCTCACGAACGAATAAAGGTATCAAATTGAAAATTATACCAAATACCTAGGTCTATTGTCCCTTTAAGCAGTAAATCAAACTTCTAAGTTAACGCGATCAAAAGATACAGCAGTTTATACCGACACCTTAGATGAATTTCCGTCACACGCTAGGGAATCAAAACCTACAAGGTACTTCCCGTGAACTCAGAGTCTTGAAATTCGGCACGAAGCAACGTTATACAGGGTGGAAACGATAAGTGATCTCATTCGATTATTTCTAAACTACACAAGATATCGAAAAACTGATTACTGATCCTGAAAGTGCTTCACAAGCTCTTTCAAACGATATCAGTAATAGGTTACAGAATTAACTGGATCTATCCGAAAAGTCAATGTTTTCAGCCTCCATACTAAATGTATGCCACTATGCCAGGCACACAATATAAGAACGAACGAACGAACGCGCAAGCACTAGCCGCCCGCGGGCGCGAAGGCAGGCGGTTGGTCAAGGGAAGGGGTATCGCGGCACAGCGAGCGGCAACCGTGCGCCATACGCACGAGCGCCTAGATGCTGTTCGCATGTGTACCGAAATTAGTAAAATTTGCGACAATTTCTCGTTTATTTTGTTTACTTCAGCTTTGTTTATCAATTGCAAAATTTTGCAAAGATACAATTATGGCTACAATTGCATTAATCGTCAATGAAAATAATATTTTACATCATATAGTTCCTATGCCTCCAGATGGAAGTTGTTTATTTCATGCAATAGCGTTTTCTATTTACAATTCCACTAATTTGGATCAAACACAATTACTACGAACTTCAATAGTTAATTATATTTATGATAACTGGGACGAGTTTAATTTGTATACAAGCAATGCCCGGGGAGATCCTTTCTCTACACGACAAGAGTACAAAGCTACGATGCTCCAATCCTCCAGTTATGGCGGTACTGCTGAGGTGAATGCAGCAGGATTTTTGTATCCAGCGAGGTTTGAAGTATATGAACGTAATACGGGTATTCTGAGGGGTGTATTTGGTAGAGAAGGATATCCAATAAAGCGATTACTTTTTTCAGGTAATTTATCATCGGGTCATTATGATTTTTGTTCACCAATCGGGTCCGAAGAATTACTGAGTAATACATACGATAATACGCAGGAAAGCTTCGTAAATAAAACACAAGATTCTAAGGTTGGTCGTCCGAAACGTAATAAAGGTGGTCGTCCAAAAAAGTATAATTCATGTTCTCGTCTGATTGTTGTGGGAGACTTCAATATCTGGCCTACTATTTTAGTTATATTAAAATAAAAAATATTAACTATGTTGACTCTCACGAAATTACCATAACTATGATTGTTCTAAACTGAACGGTTTGCGCGAGAGTCACTTCCAAAGTATTAAAATGTGTCCCCTCTCTATAAGTTTCAAAATAAGATAATATTAAAACTAAAAAAAATATATGATGTGCATTACGCATTACCATGCAATTGGTTTGAACGATATCTAGTAAGTAATTTGATTTAATACGTCATTAATTGTAAACCGCTACGTTTGTACGGCGGAACCCTCGGTGTGCGAGTCCGACTCGCACTTGGCCGGTTTTTTGGGAACAAGTAGAACGGGGCTAGACCATTCAGATGTCGATTCCTCAATAATGTCGTTATCTAACATATCTTGTATTTGTCTTTGTAGTTCTGACTTAAGAGCGTGTGGTATTCTGAATGGCTTTTTATAAATGGGAGTGGTATTATCCTTTAATTTAATAGAATGTTCCATCAAGTTGGTAACTGATAGTTTATCTCCTGGTAATTGAAACACATCGGCGTACTTCGCACAAATGTTTTCAATGGATTACTAATGTTTGGCCAAAAAACGTTTCCCAAATTATCACATCGCAAACAACGTTTCGCAAATTTTCGTTTGGCAAATTTTTATTTGGCAAAACAACTTATTGCAAATTTTTAATTCGCAAATGTCGTTTTTGGCATATTATTGTTTACCAAATTATTGTTTGACAAAGTATGTTTTGCCAAATGTTTCATTTGGCAAAACTTACGTTTCCCAAAATATTTCTTATTAAAATAAAAAAAATATAAAATAATAATTTGATTGGTGCACAGAATGGAATACAAATTAGCTTGTGGTTATTATTTTGTTTAGGGTAGTTAATATTTTGTTCTAAATTATTTTTCATATTTCATTCTTTTTATTGAAATTTCCAAATGATTCATCAACAATAGAGGTGATTCTAGCGCTCGGCGGCCGCGTTAATGGTCACTGTTCTAACCTAACCAAACCCACTATTTTCTGCAATACCTACTTTCTGCAACCATACTATTTTGTGCAATCTCTTTGTTTTACATAAAATTCTTGTGAAAACCATGATCATGGATAACGGTAGGTAAGTATGTGAAGTGTCAATTTGACCAAACCAATTATTTGGGATATAATATTTGGCAAAATAAAACATTTGCTAAATAAACATTTGCCAAGTAAAATTTTGCCAAATGATAATTTGACCAAATGAATTAGTTGCGAAAAGTGCAGTTGCTTAAAGTTAATTTGGGAAATGAAACTTTGGCGATAAGTTGTTTGCGAAGTGAAATTTGGCGAAAAGTAATTTAGCCAAACGGAAGGATACCGTTTTCAATACTGATCTGCTCCTCTTTATTTAAATATGAACTCAAATCAAGTAATTCAAACAATGTTTTAACTCGTTTAACAGATAAGTTGTTTTCACTAAAGTTACACATCTTAAAAGAGTTCAAACTGTGTACTTCTGAATATGAAAAGTCAATAAGTTGTTCTTTATCGGTCGTATTTAAGATACGTATTGCAATTTTACCATTTTTTGGTTTTGCAATAATTCCCGCTATGAATATTCCGGGATGCGAAGGGATTTCGCTTGCTAACACTACACAATCACTACAGTAGTTAGTAGGAATATATTTAATAATCTCGCAACGCGGCGGTATAGTGTGAACATAACCATTATTACCAATTATCTCGGTTGTGATTGAACACCCTTTATATGATAAAGTTAAGGTGCAATCTTTATAGTTCACTACTGCGTCATATTTTAAGAAAAAATCTTGGCCTAATATTCCATCGGCCGAACATGACATATTTTCAAAAATATAGAATTTTTGAGTAAATACTCTCCCATCAAAATATAAATCTAGAAAAATGTATCCTATTGAAATTAAATTACCACTTATGCCTTTAATGGTTATTCTATCTCTAATTATTTTATCTACTATATTCGGATAGTGTTTAATCCATTCATACTTAATTACACAAAGACTGGCGCCAGTATCTACTAGTAACTTAACTTGTATATCCTTATCTATTAAGCTTGAGATTACGCTATTATTATTGTAACTCAAAATGAAATTACTTTTTTCATTGGCCTCGAAAAAACTATGTTATTGGAAACGGTTTCGGGTTCATTTCCGTCCGAAGACTGCTGAGCGAAGTGCACGCGCGGCGCGCCTTGCGATCGTGCGTCATCATAGCAGGCCTGGCTCACTCCGCGCGGTACGTCCGATAATTACCTACAGCGAAGCGCCCCGCCGGCGGGTATTATTTATATCAGTCGAGTGTCACGCGCGCGCCCGTCAGGACGCTGGCGTGCGTTGTAGTACCTAATTCTATGATCGCAGTATTATTTAAAAATTGATATAAAGAGAAAGAAATATTATTGTGCGGTATTCGGGTGTTTAAATTCGAAAAGAAATCTACCGGATTTATCTTTTTTTTCGCTTCCCAAAGATGCTGAAAGGTATGTTGGCCATGTAGGTAATCAATAATTCTTAGGATAGTATAGGAACCAAACCTACCATGACTACTGCTCAGAATGCGTTCGTTCGTTTCAGCCAAATGACGTACACTGCTGGATAAAGGTGTTGTAAATCTTGACTGATTTTTACGGAATTCAAGAATAAAAAATAAAACTCGTAGACCAGTTACAATCAGTACGTGTGTAATAATGTGACAGATTAGTAGAATATGTGGAAGATACATAGGTGCGACAATATAAAAACGTTGCTAAGTAAATTTAGGTAGGCGTTAGTTGCTACTAATATTATAATAATGAATTAATCTTAAAACTAAATAAAGAGGTCTCCAACATGCCCCCAGCCGTTGAAAGCTAGCCTTTCAACAAAAATCTTCAATGAGAGTACAGATCTTCGAAAACGCTCTGCGGACAACACCAGTTGAGGTCTTGATATCTGCTACTCTGGGTACACCATCATTGCCCGGGTACAGCGCCACGATACGACCCAGCTTCCATTTTAATGGCGGCAAGTTATCATCTTTGATGACGACGAGAGAGTTGAGCTTCAAGGAATCCTTGGTGGTATGCCATTTCACTCTCTGTTGGAGCTCAGACACATACTCCTTGTTCCACCGTTCCCAAAAATGTTGTCTGAGTTGTTCAACTCTCTGGTGCCGTGTGAGATGATGATTGGAGTGGTCACGAAGGTCCTTGACTGGCAAGGAAGTAAGTGGTCTTCCTATCATGAAGTGAGCAGGCGTGAGGGGCATCATGTCTTCCGGGTCCGATGACAAAGGAGTGAGTGGGCGAGAGTTTAGAATCGCTTCAATCTGCACCAGCGTAGTGTTAAGCTCTTCGTATGTTAGTCTACAATTTCCCAACACTCGGACTAAATGAAATTTGGTCGACTTGACACCTGCCTCCCAAAGACCACCGAAATGCGGAGCATAAGCAGGTATAAAATGGAATGTAATTCCTTCGCTCGCAACACATTCAGACAATGTATCGCAACTGCCCTTCAAAAAATTAGAGATCTCATTATAAGCTCCTACGAATGAGGTACCATTGTCGGAGTAAATGTTTAAAGGTTTTCCTCTACGAGAAATAAATCGACGCAACGCCATTAGATAATTTTGACTCGTCAAGTCACCCACCAACTCTAAATGTATCGCTTTAGTGGTAAAACACACGAAAATGACAATGTAAACCTTTACAAGTCTACATCCACGACCTTGGCGACTTGCGGACATGATGGGGCCGGCGTAGTCAACACCTACGTTTTGGAAAGGGTAATCTGCAGGGGACAATCGACTAGATGGGAGATTTCCCATTTGAGGGGCAACTGTTTGCCCCTTCATACGTTGGCAACGAACGCATTGTCGATATGTTAGTCTGGCTAAGTTACGACCTCCTAAAGGCCAGTAAGTCTCTCTTACGGTAGCCAACAATAATTGCGGTCCCGCGTGCATTAGCTTAATGTGCTCAAATTTAAATAAAAGCTTCGTAAAATGATGTGTGGACTGTAATATTATTGGGTGCTTTTTCTCAAAGGGATAATCGGAATTTTGAAGTCTACCACCGACACGCATAATCTGATTTTCGTCTATGAAAACGTTCCATTTTAAAAGTTGATTTTTATGAGGTAATTTATTGTTGGTTTGTAGTAATCGATATTCAGGGAATGATTCCCTTTGAGATTGAATTATTATTTGGTTTAATGATTTTTGTAATTCGTCACTGCTAAGGTGAGTAGAACGCTTTAAACTTCCCTTACAATAATTGATAAAACGAAGCACGTAACACATAGTGCGTTGTAATCTTGCGAAGTTAGAAAACCGTTCAAAATCAATTATTTTATCAGCACTGTCGCTATCAAAGTTCGAGTGAAGAGTTACATTTGTCTTCAGCTCAGGTAAATCACTTATGGTGCCTGGAATACAAGGCCATGACGACTCGTCCTGTAATAAAAGTAGGGCCAGACCACCATGTATTTGATGACTCGATATCATTTGCGTCTACTCCTCGCGAAAGTAAGTCCGCAGGATTGACATTCGTGGGCACGTGTCTCCATGTGTAGGGCTGGGTTTTGTCAATGATTTCTGCAACACGATTGCGCACAAACGTGTTTAATTTAATAGGCAGCATTTTTAACCAACCCAGTACTACCATGGAGTCCGTCCAAAAAAATACGTTCGAGGCTTGAATGCGCAGCGAGTCATTTACCTTTACATAGAGATTCGCTCCCACCAAAGCAGCAGCAGCACAAAGCTCAAGCCGTGGAATCGTAACAGGCTTGATGGGCGCGACACGACTTTTGGCAATCAGTAGCTGTACAAGTACCTGACCATTCTTACTAATACTGCGAATATAAATAGCAGCGCCGTAGGCCTGTTCCGAAGCATCGGTGAATATATGCATTTCCATCCGCTCATATGAGTCACAAAGAACACGACGAGGAATTCGTAAATTGCTTAGTGTTGGAAAGGATTTTATCAGTGAAGCCCATGTTGTTAAAATATCAGCTGGCAGTGGCTCATCCCAAGTTACCTTTTTAAGCCATAGTGTTTGCAGCATGATTTTCAATTTGATGACACACGGAGCTAACAATCCTAGAGGGTCAAAAACCCGTGCAATAATAGCAAGCATTTCCCGCTTTGTGTTGTTGGTTGGGGAAGGAATATTAATTGGAAAGCATAATTCATCCGATTGCCTTTGCCAATTCAAACCCAAAGTCTTAAGAACGTCGGAATCTTCAATGTTTAAATTGAAGGGTGACTGACTTTGGTTATCAAACAACAAGGCTGGCTCATTAGACCTCCACTTCCTCAATGGCATGCAAGCAGAAGCAAGAGCTTGAGTAACCCTATTGCGTATTGAAAGGGCCTGGTCGATTTGGTCAGCGCCAGTCAGCAGGTCATCTACGTAAAAGTCATGAATAATAACCTCAGAGATATCTTTGTCACTACATTTAATGCCGATTTGTTTCAGGCATCTTGTTGCTAGAAACGGGGCACTCGCTGTGCCATAACTGACGGTGTTTAACTCATACACCTTAAGTGGACTTGACATATCATCACGCCAGACGATTTGCTGTAAGTGTCTGTCAGAGGGATGTACAGACACCTGTCGGTACATTTTCTCCACATCAGCTGATAATACGTATCTGTACAGTCTAAACCTGATTAAAATTGACAGTAAATCGTCTTGCACGGTTGGTCCTACCATCTGTAAGTTATTTAGGGACATACCGGAAGTAGTAGGCGCACTGGCATTAAATACTACGCGGAGCTTGGTAGTTAAACTGTGTTCTCTCAGTACGCCGTGATGAGGTAAAAAGTAATTAATTTTATTTTTATCAATTATAGATTCAGACATATGGCCTAAAGATATGTACTCTGACATAAATTCCTTGTACATTTTGTCAAGAGGTGGCTGGGACATATTTCTGCGTTCCATAGATAAAAAACAGCGTTTTGCTCTTTGTAATGAGTCGCCTAAAACCTCAGGAGAATTCTTTAGAGGTATTTTAACACAAAAACGGCCATCCTCTAAGCGAGTCATATTTTTGACAAAATGATCTTCACAATTCTGTTCTTCGATAGAATAACTTGATGACTGACGGCTGACCTCCTCGAGTTGCCAAAAACGCGTTAATTGGTTTTGAATGTCATCTAAATTGCATAAATCAGAAGAACTTTGATAACTGTCGACTTTAGTAAAATTACACATAACAGGATCTGATCTGTCACTCATATAGCCGCCGTTAATTGGGCCAGAAACCAGCCAGCCGAGTCTGGTCTCATAAAGAATTGGTTTGTTAGTACCTAAACTAATTTTTCGTGATCCTAATAAACACCAAAACAGATCCGCGCCTATAATCAAGTCAATCTCAGCGGGAGTATGAAAATTAGGATCAGCTAAATGTACGTCTGTAGGTATACTTAAGTTTCGTAGATTTATCTGTCTAGCTGGGACGTTATCCGTTATGTTTGGGAGCACAAAACATTTTAATTCGCATGAATAGGACTCTGATAATGATTTAATATGAACGCTGCACATTTTACCTATATGAGTTAATGAGTTATTTATGCCGTAAATCGATCTATCCACCTTAGCAATTGGCAAGTTAAGTTGTTTGCATAATTTCTCGGTCATTAAACACGACGAGCTGCCGGAATCGAGGAGTGCGCGTGCGACGTATTCCTTATTATGTGAATCGTAACATTTCACTAAAGCAGTTGACAACAGGACGTCGGTCGAGGTGCATGTATTTGAATGCGCTGAGATATTCGCCGCCAGCGTAACGCCCGAGTTACCGTTAGTCGTAGGTATCGACTCGTCCTTGCAGTTATCGCGTGCATTCCTACGATCAGCTGTGTTGTCGCTCGACGTCTTTTGTTTGAAATCGGTGCAATGAATTAGCGTATGATGCTTGCGTTTACAAATTTTACAGCACGATTTCCTGCAAGTAGTGGCGTAGTGACCGCGTCGGAAGCAGTTAAAACATACCTTATAATTTGGTAATGCGGATAATCTTTCAGTGATGCTCAGGGCCAAAAACTGTGGACAAGTATTTAGATTATGATCGCCATTACATCTAGGACAACTTTGTGACGATGAGCTGGTGTTTGTGTTATCTAGTGACACCATTGCTTTTAGTTTTGTGTTGTTTTTATTAGACTGAGCGTTTGTGGAACCTCGGCGTATAGTAATATTGTGAGATAATTCTAGCGTTTCGATTAAATCAGCCCTATTGCGCAAAAATTCCTTAAATTGACTAAATAAGATTGGTGCATTTTTATCGAAGCGTCCCTTACATTCTTCCCACTCGCGGAAAGATTTAGTATCCAATTTTTGACTGATAATATGAATCAGTAACGTGTCCCAACTGTCAACAGGCTCTCCTAGTGAACTTAGTGCTCGAATGTTTTTATTTACTGAGTCAATCATGCGTTTCAATGAAGATGAGGACTCCTGTGTGATTTGTTCAAGATTAAAAAGTGCTGTGACGTGGTTTTGAATTAACAATCTCTTATTATCAAATCGCTCACATAAGAGATCCCATGCAATCTTATAATTTTGTGCAGAAAACTCAATGGCCTGGATTACAACAGCAGCTGACCCTTCCAAAGACGATCTAAGGTAGTGAAATTTGTTTATTTCATCAATGTTATCATTGTTGTGGATGAGACTCGAAAAGGTATCGCGAAATTCCAACCAATTGTCATACAATCCAGTGAATTTTGGCAGTTGAATTGTGGGCAACTTGACTATCTGATTACTTACCGAACTATGACTTAATTTTGATTCACAGTCGTCTTGTGATTTAGCAAATAAATCTATATATATAAAAGAAAGTCGTGTTAGTTACTCCACTTATAACTCAAGAACGGCTGAACCGATTTAGCTGAAAATTGTCAGGGAGGTAGTTTAGAGCCAGGAGAAGGACATAGGATACATTTTAACCCATTCGAAATTAAAAAAAAAAGTCTGCTTATTTATTGGCATTAAGGCGGAACAAAGTTCACCGGGTCAGCTAGTTGAGCATAAATTTAGCTTTAGCCAACAGTGAAAAATATTGCGTCTCGACATTAGTTCTTTCGGTGGCCTCAATTTCAGGTGTTTCTGAGATTAACTCTAACTCTTGTTGTACACTATCAAATTCAGTATATAAGTTCTCTAACTTTTCAGTACGCAATTGCAGTTCCATTGCCTGACATGGTGTTAGTTCAGAAAGTTTTAGAGAGGATAAAAAGTTACCAAATACCGTTAATCTCCCTTTATAACTGCCTCTGCGCTTTCTTAGATCCTTATCGGTCATATTGAAAGACAGGTGTCGCAGACCTGGAATTTACACAATAATAGGGATTAATTTAGGTCTAGATATGTTGTAAATATTGTAAATACACTTGATTATTGCTTTACTTATGTGCTTAGTTAGTTACAATATTATCCCTTATAATTTTAAGTTTAATTTACGGTTTTTAATGATTGTACAGTTTTGAATTTATTTACTTATTGATTTTACGTTTAAATTAATTAATATCTAGGTTTATTTAATGAAATAACTGTGTATTATTCCCTATTTATGACGCACTATGAAACAATGTGGTACTAACCTGATTTTAACTATTTGGTCACTTAATTAATTAAATAATACCTGAGTGTTGGGTAAATAACAATGAAATACCACAATGATTAACACTGTATTTAGTCCTTGCATTGATTGAAGGCGATTATCCATCCAATAACTTGCGGTTGTATTATAACCTCTCGCTCCACGATGCTGGGTCAGGCCTGGCTCACTCCGCGCGGTACATCCGATAATTACCTACAGCGAAGCGCCCCGAGTGTCACGCGCGCGCCCGTCAGGACGCTGGCGTGCGTTGTAGTACCTAATTCTATGATCGAAGTATAATTTAAAAATGGACATAAAGAGAAAGAAATATTATTGTGCGGCGTTCGGGTGTTTAAATTCGAAAAGAAATCTACCGGATTTAAATCATTTTTTTTCGCTTCCCAAAGATGCTGAAAGGTATGTTGGCCATGTAGGTAATCAATAATTCTTAGGATAGTATAGGAACCTAACCTACCATGACTACTGCTCAGAATGCGTTCGTTCGTTTCAGCCAAATGACGTCCACTGCTGGACAAAGGCCTCTCCCAAGGTTTTCCATAATGAATGCGTACTTACCTACATACGTACCTCATTACAAATAAGTAGATTATTTATTTTTTCACTAGACAGCAACCCTAACAGCGTAAGAAGAGTTCAGAGGCACGCGATAGAAAGAGACAAAACTTGTAGGTGAATAAAATTGTAGGTACGTAGTGCTGTGCGAGCTGAATTCCACTGTATCGCGTCGTAGCAAGACTCGCATTTATTTAAATCGTCTTGCGGAGTAATCCTTCTGTACCTGTACTATTACTTATTCTGTGATTTAGGTCAGATTGTAGTAGCGCACAAGCTTTTTGCGGGTCTTTATCCGCAATGATAAGGCACGTATCGTCGGCAAACTGATAGCAAATACAGTTACTGAGGCAATTGCTCATGTCATTAACATAGGTCAAGAAGTGGAGAGGTACCTCGAAACTTATTTTCCATTTTTTGCCGAATGTTCAGCTTCAGTTGCTACATGGTTGTTGGATTATAAAAGTATACTCTATTCTTAAGATAACACCACAAAAAGGAGTTTTCTGGAGTGAGATCAGGACTTCCTGGTGGCCAGGAGATGTCACCCCTGCCTGAAATTATTTCTTTGTGGGAACATGTCTCTTACTATCCAAATGATCTCATTTGAAGTGTGACACGTAGCCCCATCTTGATGAAACCAAGTGCTATTGTCATAGCCTTGCGAATCTTGACACTTTGAAATCAAGAAGCCTTTCAGCATGCCAGTATAGCGCTATCAAAAATTAATCATCCTTTCGATGCAACAAACCAATTAAGCAGGTGTGAAATCTCATTGCCACTAAGAAGCCCTTATCTCATTCCAGCAGACTTCTTTTTGTGGGGTTACGTTATGAGCAGTGTATACTCTAATAATCCAAAAACTCTGCAGCATTCATCCATCCTGAATCCATTTAGAGGTCTCTAACGAAAGTTTTCCAAAATTTTTATGCATGTTGACTGAATGTTGTAAATGTCAAGGGAATCACATGTACGATCAAATTTAAAAAAGAAAGTAAATTTAAAAATAAATTGCATGACATTTCCTTTAAATTGCAATAATTAAAGTTATACAAAAATGTACAGTTTTCGTTTCCTTAAATTTTCAAAAGTGAATTTTCTTCTGGGCCACCCTGTATAACTTTTTCAAGGCTAGGTCTGATTTCCTTCTTTCAGGACCTAGTTTGATCAAATACTCTTTATAATACTTCAACGTATCTCGCAATCTAATTAAATCATCACTCATTATTTCCGTACAAAGAGCACTTACAATGAGCGTATTTATTACATTTATGTCACGAAAATAAAATAAAGAAACAATATTTAAAAATAGCACTTACTTAATAACATCTTAAACGCAAGGAATACGATAGCTGGCCGTTGTGGTCATCGTAGCTGGCGGGCTGGCTGACCTGGCTGGCTCGCTGCAGGACGGGTAGGCTGGTGCTCGAAGACCTTGGCAGCAGTGATGGGTGGGCCGGGCTATACCCTGGACTCCGTGGGCCGGGATTTCCCTGGACTCCGCTCGAACATGGGCCGGGCTATACCCTGGACTCCGTGGGCCGGGATATCCCTGGACTCCGCTCCTTCAATTCTTCTTTAAGGCGTGGCCGTTAGCTCCAGAGTTGACGTGGCATTATTGGCCAAATTAAGACGTGTCAACTCACGGCGCAATGCTTTCATAGCTTGGTGACGGCATTTTTTTAAGAGGTAGTATGCGAGTGAAATCACCAAAATGATGAGTACTGCGATCACCAGAATTTCAGCAAGTTGTAGACCCGAAGTTTTTTGCGTGTGGGCAGGCCTGGCTCACTCCGCGCGGTACATCCGATAATTACCTACAGCGAAGCGCCCCGCCGGCGGGTATTATATCAGTCGAGTGTCACGCGCGCGCCCGTCAGGACGCTGGCGTGCTTTGTAGTACCTAATTCTATGATCGAAATATTATTTAAAAATGGACATAAAGAGAAAGAAATATTATTGTGCGGCGTTCGGGTGTTTAAATTCGAAAAGAAATCTACCGGATTTATCTTTTTTTTCGCTTCCCAAAGATGCTGAAAGGTATGTTGGCCATGTAGGTAATCAATAATTCTTAGGATAGTATAGGAACCTAACCTACCATGACTACTGCTCAGAATGCGTTCGATCGTTTCAGCCAAATGACGTCCACTGCTGGACAAAGGCCTCTCCCAAGGTTTTCCATAATGAATGCGTACTTACCTACATACGTACCTCATTACAAATAGATTAGAGTAAGTAGTAGATTAATTATTTTTTTACTAGACACTACTAGACAGCAACCCTAACAGCGTAAGAAGAGTTCAGAGGCACGCGATAGAAAGAGACAAAACTTGTAGGTGAATAAAATTGTAGGTACGTAGTGCTGTGCGAGCTGAATTCCACTGTATCGCGTCGTAGCAAGACTCGCATTTATTTAAATCGTCTTGCGGAGTAATCCTTCTGTACCTGTACTATTACTTATTCTGTGGTGTGGGCGTCGCCGCTGGCAGTTTGGGCGATGATAACTTCTTCTTTGCTTTGCTTGTGTCCCATTTTTAAATGCAGCTAATAATGTTCTTCAATTTATTTTGTTCAATTTTCTTGTAGTTTCTAGAGTCTTGCCGGTTGATTTTCGCCAGTTGTTCTTGAATCTTCAGTTTCTTTAGGCAGGGTCGCCATGAGGTATGTTAAGTGAAAGAGATGCGTAGGGTTTGAATGTCCAATCTTTATTGATTCGAAAAGTACAAATTTACTTAAAACTAAAATATAGCTAACTTAACACATTAAATGTGACACCATGTTGCAGTCACTAATTAAAATATAAATGTTACAGTACAACTAATAAATCAGTATACTTCACCACATTAGAACACGATCCCTGCACTATGTTACGAACGGCACATGCGGCCGTACCGTGTATTTTCACGCGACAGTGGATATCGGAAGCAATAAAATACACTGCGCAGTAGTTAAGCATGACATTAATAATTGAGCAATAAAGAATTTGAATTTGAATTTGAATTTGACATAAAGTGGTTGCTAACTAGATCGTCAATGTACAACGTGTTTAAATTTTTATCACCACTAATTGCGATATCGCAGTAACTGTTGCGGCATTGATATCGTTCGTAAAAATGTATAGTTTTTTAGGGTTCCGTACCTCAAAAGGAAAAAACGGAACCCTTATAGGATCACTTTGTTGTCCGTCCGTCCGTCTGTCAAGACCCTTTATCTCAAGAACGCGTGAACGTATCAAGCTGAAATTCACATGAAATACTCAGGTCTATTGTCCCTTTAAGCTGTGAAAATATCAAACTTCTAAGCCAAGCCAATCAAAAGATACAGCCGATTATGTCGATATTTTCAACAAATTTTCGACACTCGCAAAGGAATCAAAACCTACAGGATACTTCCCGTAAACTCAGAATCTTGAAATTTGGCATAAAGCATTGTCATATAATGCAAATATAGGGAAAATTGCGAAAATTACATTTTTTTAGTTATATAATATAATAAAAATATTTTAATAAAATGAAACTTACTACCTTATTTCTCACGAACGAATAAAAGTATCAAATTGAAATTTATACCAAATACCTAGGTCTATTGTCCCTTTAAGCAGTAAAAAAATCAAACTTCTAAGTTAACGCGATCAAAAGATACAGCAGTTTATACCGACACCTTAGACGAATTTCCGTCACACGCTAGGGAATCAAAACCTACAAGGTACTTCCTGTGAACTCAGAATCTTGAAATTCGGCACGAAGCAACGTTATATAGTACAGATAAAGGAAAAATTGCGAAAATGATAAATTTGAAGTTATATAAAATTTAAAATATTATTTTTGCTTACATGACATAAAATATTTTTTTAATAATTATAAACTTACTACCTACCCTTTTTCACATGAACGCGTAGAGATATTAAAGTTGAAATTCATATCAAACACTTCTTAAATCTAATTGCCTCTAAACTGTGAGAAATTCTAAATCAACGCAAAAATTCAAAACGCTGAGGTAGGTACCTACCTATAATGCAAATATAGGAAAAATAAATAAATAAAAAATAACACTAGTTTACAAAAAAAAAGTTTTTCTTTTACCCAAAGATAATTCATATTGGATGTGTTTTCTACCAGTCCCCTTATTACAAAAATATATGTCTCATATTTTTATCACGTCAAGTTATTGAGATATCCACATTAACCTAAGTAAGCTGTCTTGCTAGCCGTGTCGGAGTTTCTACTTTATTTTAATTGCGTTTAAGTATTTTTTTAACATTTTCACTTGTTTTAAAATATCACCAAGGCAGTGTAAATTAAGCCCAAATAACTTTTGCTGAGTTTGTGGTCAAATTATATTGTCAAAAAAGAAAAGACCAATCACTAAGGCCGTAAAACGGGCCTATTTCTATTACTTTCAAATCTCGGTAACAAACCTGATAAAAAATGTGTTCCTGGTACTACACCAGCGAAAATTTGAGAAGTATATTATTGCACTAGGCTGCAGGAAAAAGAAAACATATACGATTCGGCACCCCAATGTCATGGAGAGAACCAACAAATCAAACTAATGACTGTTACTTCTGCCTCACTAAAACTACAGGTTGTAACAACAAAAACCAAGAACATACAATATCCTGATGTTGCATCAGTCACAAAACCTGTGCTACAATCTGAAGGAGTTCTTTATCCGTCATTAACCAGCAATTCCAGTAAGGGAAAGATGCTTGGTATTAATTTAAAGCAGTAGTGAAAAGTTTCCTGGGAAACTATTTTATCTGAGAATTATGCAGAAATTATTTCCAAATTATTGAGGAATTACCAAAGAATGGGTGTAAATAAGTCGTTAAAAATTAATTTTTTACATTATCACCTGGATTTTTTTCGTGAGCACCTGGGAAGCGTGAGTGTTGAGCATGGCGAAAGTTTTCACCAGGATTTGAAGGTTTTTGAGGAAAGATATCAAGGAATTTGGGATAAAAATATGTTAGCGGATTGCTGCTGGTCTATAATAAGGGAAACTGATACTAATCAGTATAAAAGAAGGAGTAACACGACTCATTTTTGATTGTTTTAGAGATACATTTATAAAAATGATAAAAATTAATATAATCAATATTTACAAAATTTGACGTCCTAAATTTTTTCTAACTTCAGTTTTTAAGTAAGGGTTAGTAACTCTACCGATACATATCAGTTTCATCTCTGGGTAAAAAACCTTGTAAACTAGTGTAATCATACCGCATATTTTTTTTTTATAAAACTCCGGACTTTGACGTAATTTTGGTTTAAGTGAAATGAATGGTGTCCATTGGCATAGCTACAGGTTTTACCTTAGAATACTTGTTTTATATTTGTAGATAGTTACCCTGCCTAAAAAAAAACCCTAGCTACGCCAAAGCTAGCGTTATTTGATAAGGATCAGATATAAACACAAAATAATCTTGCGTGCATACCAATGTTATTTATACCATTTTGCAAGGGGAAAGGGATTTGTGGTTAGCCCTGACTACTTAAGGACAGGAAAAAATCAAATGATACCGCGAGCTAACTACGAACAGCGCCATCTATTGACAACCGTGCGAACTACGTAGTGTCGTTGCTCGGTGATAGGTGTTGCTGATTGCAGCTCATTGTTACAATACTTTTTATTAAAATCGGATTTTATTCCGGAGGTTTTACAATTTCTTACTACTTTCGCAAATCATTACAAATGAAGAAAGGAATTTACGGTGTGGTACCCTCAATGTACAATTAGATTTCGAGCGATACCACTTTTGGGCATTCTCCTTTTAAGTAGTTACTTTCCCCATTGTAATGTTATGAATTTCATTTTGCAATAAAAATACCATAGTTATGACTCGATTGTCGTAATGAACGAACTTTGTAAACCTTGCAGGTTTGTACGGAACCCTCGGTGCGCGAGTCCGACTCGCACTTGGCCGGTTTTTTTATTTATAAGCAAAATATCAATGGATTTTCAATACTTTAATGTAGTAAATAACTCCATTGTTCCTGTAGTTCTTCGTTTCACTTGTGTTATTGCACGTAAAAATATCGGAGATCATTTCCTCAGTACGACTGAATCGCGACTAACCTGGTTTCGCGGCCGATGTTCGTTTCTGGGCATATCGCGGAGACACGCGCCACGCCCCCGTTTCACTTCATTCCCTTCTATGATCTGAGATTCATACTATTTGGTTCATAAGCAAATACGGAATTTTATTTTATCTTCAGTTGATTTTGAACTCTATGTGTGAGACATAAGGTTGAAAATAGCTTAAATACATTATAATGTAGAAAATATCATAAGAAGAATTTGTCTAAACGTCTAATGATAAATTATTATTTTAATTTTTCATTTTAACACTTATTTCTACATACTATTGTACCAGTGATTTATCGGAAAGGTAAGTAAGTGTGAGGAAAATGAGGATTGACAATCATAGTAAGTACGGGAGATATTTTTAGCACAAAAGCAACGGCTGTGTGTGACCGTTTTAGTTGTTTTTTTCAGACAGCACCAGCTTCTGCACTACTTCTTGCACTTACATCTCACCATTTCCAGGCAAGCCTCCATGTAGGCTTCATGTTGCTATCGACTCTGGTCCACCCCCAACCAGTCGGGCAAAGGGAAGACTGAGTCGGTTGCTTGCAACTGATCCTATACGCGAATCTCTTGATATACTGCCAGTAGCCAATACTGATACAAAGCTCTCTGGGTTATCTTATGTAGGGCCACACCTAAGCGTAGTCCACAGCGCCCCATTAGGATTTTTATGCTCCCTTTTTTATTCCCTATCATCCAAAAAATCCTATCCATTAGGTAAATTAAGCGTCTGAGTGAAAGCCACCTAATAGTCTTCTGATGCCGGATATACTGACCCAAGCAGATCCATCCATACAGTATTAAGTGTTTCATGGACCCCACATGCTCGAGAGCTGTCTTCTGTTGTTAGGCCCATTTTGTGGGACATGTGGTTCGTTCCATAATGCCCAGTTTGCGTACCCGTAATTGCTTGGGCTTACCTTTTATTTCCGCTTAATGAGTTTTCTCCATGACCCTGTGTATTTCCCTTTAGGAATGATTTGGAGAGGCTTATATCGTTGGAGCTTTCCTATTCAGCCCTGTGCTTCTTGGATATGGTTATATAAAGGTAATATCAGTTCTGATCCAATAGGTATCGTCTCTGACCCTCGTCTCGCTAGACTGTCGGCTCTCTCATTGCATTCGATCCGTTTATATCCAGGTATCCCACATCAGGGACACTTTGTCATGCCTTTCGAGTTTGTTCATCTTTAAGATTGCATCTAGAATAATTCTAGACTCAACCTTCACTGAGGCGATGGCTTTGTTTGAGTGCTGCCTGGCTGTGGCTCAGGATGTAAATATTGCGTTTTTTACAACCCTGTTCTTTAGTGCACACATAATTATAGCATAGAATTCAGTTGAAACACTGTAGCAAACCTCCTTAAAAAGCGTTCACTGTGTTCGAAGTGTTTACCTACAGTAGACGCCCGTTCCAGTTCCCAAGGCCATCTTGGAGCTGTCAGTAACGGGACTATTCCCACCTCTCGTTCCCACCACTGCAACTCCTGTGTAGCCAGGATCTACAGCTTGACCGCCACAAAAACCCAACCAATGAAGGTCAAGTTTGTCCCGGGGGAAAGTTAAACTGTCATTGGACCCGCAACGAAATTAATCAGAAGAACATAGGAGGAGTTCGAAATTAAGGTTCAACTTCCCTCCATTGCAAAGCGGATGACAGGTGACAAACAAAGGTTTAAAACCTTTAAGAAAAGATTATGCAACACGGACAATAAATTAAATTAAGGGGGCCTATCTTATGAGCAATTAGCAACTACCTGCCAATAATATTTTTCACAAAATCGCTTAAAAGCACGGAAATTTTTCCTTGTCGCGACAAGATCGGTGTAATAAATTGCGGAAACAGATGTATGTTGTATTGAATTAAGCATTATATCACGTTCATGTTTCCAAAGATCACACTCCCACAAGATATGATGGGCAGACTGCTCATGACTGACATCATCAGTGGAACACTCGCAAAAAGGAGACGGAACTAGTTTGAATTCGTGAAGTTTATGTTTAAAGTTACCATGTCCCGTGAGGAACTGCGACGAGCAATGGTCTATTTCTAACCATCGCCTAGTTAGACGTTCGCGTACATTCGGGAAGAATTTATACAGTGTGTCCGGGCATGTAGTGATCAAAATTTATGGGCCAAATCTAGGGACAATTTTATCGATAAAAATACTTCAAATTTGGGGCTTGACTCATTTATCGCAAAATTACAAGGATTTAAGTTTTTAATTTTTAGTTTTCACCTCTTCCTTCAAAAACAAGTGAAAGCGTGGGTAGCTTAACATTAATAAGCAAATATTTTATATCATGCGATAGCCAATAAATTTATCTATTAGCAAAAGTAGAAAACAGATACAAGTTTCATACATTTTAAGGGAGTAAGAATGGATTTAATTAGAAAAAAACATGACTTTTTTCACTTCTTTTTCAGTTATTTTCCAACACAAGAAAAACCAGGTCGTTTAGGTATGTTTTATTTGCATTGTATTATTAGTATTTGAGCTATTCTACAAAACGAATGTAAATTTATTAGTCTACGTCTATTAGTTTCGACGTAATTGTTGAACAAAGATACCCCTTCCCAGCGGTTTCTATAGTAATCGGAATAGGTTGTGTGATTCTTTCAGGCAGTGCATTTTCGCATGTCGCGTGCGCTATGGTATAAAATTTTTGCTTATTAGTGTTAAGCTACCCACGCTTTCACTTGTTTTTGAAGGAAGAGGTGAAAACTAAAAATTAAAAACTTAAATCGATGTAATTTTTCGAGAAATGGGTCAGGCCCCAACTTTGAAGTATTTTCATCGATAAAATTGTCCATAGATTACGCCCTTAAAGTTTGATCACTACATGCCCGGACACACTGTATAAGTGACGTCCTTTGACTGACGTATCCCATCTTTTTGCCATTCATTAAGTAATTCTTCTTCAACGACTTCTCGGGAATCAAATAATCGACTTATTTTAGAACGATCGCGGCTATTTAAGAAATCGGAGGTTATATTTTCCCTTGATGCGAAGTACATAGCCGCACGCTTTTGTACCTCTAAGTCGACCGGCAGTACACCAGCCAGGACTGGCAGAGCCTCCGTGCTCACAGTTCTGTAAGCTTTGCAAAGAAAAATCAATGCAAGGCGTTGACTTTGGAGTAGTTTCCGTCGAGCGGCTCCTATAGTAGCTCTGTCAGCCCAAACTGGTGCACCATAGCAAATGGAGCTTAAATAAGTGGCCGAATATATTACTCGGAGGATTTTAAACGTTAGACCCCACGTCGAGGTTGAAATGTGACTTAAGGCATAAAAGTTCTTTTTAGCTTTTTCACCGATCTGTTTAATGTGATCGACAAAACTAAAGTTTTTCTCTAAAATTAGTCCGAGATAGCAAACAGATTCCCGTTTTTTAACAGTTATTTCATTGAATTTAATGCGAGGCAAAACTTTAAGATTACCTTTTAATAGAAGCTGATAAGTTTTGTGAGGGGCAAACTGCAAACGATTCCTGTCTCCCCATTGAGATATTAAATTCAAGCATGTATCCGCTAGATTTTCAAGCTTTGATCGAGTGTCAGCCTCTATTAAAAGGAGACCGTCATCAGCGTACCCGGTTAACGAACAGCCTTCGGGTAATGGTAATGCTAGAAAATCATCGAAACCCAAATTCCAAAGGTAGGGCCCTAGGACCGATCCTTGGGGACAGCCGCGCGTGAGCACCTTTGATTCAGCATGATGGCCGAGTTTTAATTTAGTTGTACCGTTACAAAAGTACGAGTGCAGTAGTGAATATACAGGATGTTTCTTGTAAGGTGTCAAGCCGAAGGCAGGTGATAGGTGAGGACTAGACCTATCGATTTCACCCCCATGTATGTTTTACGATTTTTCATAGTTTAGAAGTTATCGTTAATTTTGTGATTTTTTCAAATTGTATGACCTAGTAGGCTTTAAATTTTTTTCTTTTTTTTGGGTCGACTTTTCTCAGATTTCTTTTTTTTGACAGATTCCCTATTAATTGCAGATTTTTGAAAAAAAATAATCAACTTCCTATCTTTGATGCAAGATACAAAATTTTTGCTAGAAACATAAAAAATATGCTTTTAGCGGAACATTCTAAAATTTTCAACTTAAAAGTTTAAAAAAAAAAACAAAATTCCATAGGTCCAAAATAATTTTAAAAACTGCGCAGTTTTCTGAACTTTCATAATAACACAAAAAAACATGTACTTAATGGGCCATTATTTTCTGTAATCGCTCCACTAAAGTGGTAAGTCGGAGATTCCGTTACATGTTTTTGACTTTCTTAGGACTAAGTAATGTTTGCAATCCCTTAAGTTTACGTTATGTAGAACACATTTAGAGACAATAACTGAACAGAACATTGTTTTATCCACAACGAGGAAGCTCTTGCCCTTCATCTGGTATACAATAGGGAATATGAAAATATTGATGAACTGCGGACAAAGCTGACTGAAGCACAAAACCAAATTAAAATGAAGAAGAAGGTTTTACGAAGATTTTTTTTGCGTCGTTGTCGAATGTGCATTCAGGTCAACGGCGGACATTATGAACATTTACTTTAAAATAAATCATTACACCCATTTTTGCTCTCTCTCTCTCTCTCTCTCTCTCTCTCTCTCTCACACACACACACACACACACACACACACACACACACACACACACACACACACACACACACACACACACACACACACACACAAACTCTTTCCCTTTCTCTCACACTCTAATATGTAGGTAGTTATATCGAATTTAATCGAAAAGTAACAACCACCACTGTGGTCTAGTGGTAAGGCCACCTATTTAGGACAGCCAATTCCTCTGTGGTTTAGGATTCCGAGTGAAGCTCGCTGATCATCCATCAGTTTTCATCAGGTCAGATGAAGGGCAAGAGATTCCTCGTTGTGGATAAAAAAATGTTCTGTTCAGTTATTGTCTTTAAATGTGTTCTAAGTAACGTAAACTTAGAGAATTGCAATCATTAGTTAGTCCTAAGAAAGTCAAAAACATGTAACGGAATCTCCGACTTACCACATTAGTGGAGCGATTACAGAAAATAATGGCCTATTAAGTACATGTTTTTTTGTGTTATTATGAAAGTTCAGAAAACTGCGCAGTTTTTAAAATTATTTTGGACCTATGGAATTTCTTCTTTTTTTTTTAACTTTTAAGTTGAAAATTTTAGAATGTTCCGCTAATAGCATATTTTTTATGTTTCTAGCAAAAATTTTGTATCTTGCATCAAAGATAGGAAGTTGATTATTTTTTTCAAAAATCTGCAATTAATAGGGAATCTGTCAAAAAAAAAGAAATCTGAGAAAAGTCGACCCAAAAAAAAGATAAAAAAATTTAAAGCCTACTGGGTCATACAATTTGAAAAAATCACAAAATTGACGATAACTTCTAAACTATGAAAAATCGTAGAACATACATGGGGGTGAAATCGATAGGTCTAGTCCTCACCTATCACCTGCCTTCGGCTTGACACCTTACAAGAAACACCCTGTAAATTACTATAGCATCCACGAACTTTCAGTTTTAAGAGCAGGATCGGCCACCAAGTATTGTCGAAGGCACCTGAAATATCGAGGAAAATTCCTACAACGTACTTTGCCACCGAGGACGTCACTTTTTGTCTAACAGATATTACTGCATCTGCAGTAGACTTCCCGGCGGTGAAGCCAAACTGCTGCTCGTGAAAAATTGGACCACCCGGTAGCAAACGCGGCACTACTAATCGCTCTAACAGTTTACCTAATGAGGGAAGTAATGTAATAGGTCGGTACGATTTAGGATCTTCGGGCGGTTTGTCACCTCCCTTTGGTATAATTTTAATAAATCCGCGACGCCATATACTCGGAAACACGCCCTCCGAGATACGAGTGAAAACATTAAGAATATCCGTTCCGGCTGTTTTACACGCTGCTTTAATAATTTTATTTGATATTTTATCTTCGCCCAATGCTTTGTTTAAGGGTAAACTATTTACTATATCGTAAAACTCATCAAGGCTAGGAATAGAAGACACAGGCGACTTAGGCAGCACCGCAATAGCATTTCTGACGTCCCGATGATAATCGTTATCGTCAGACACACTATCGTCGGGTATAAGCGCATTAAGAAGAGCACCTGTTGTTTCCTCTACACCCACTGTATGAGTGTTATTAATTTTTATGTTAGAAATATAAGCAATAGCTAATTTACGGTTAGCTTTGAATTCATGATATATCGGAGACCACGGACCCTCTTTTTCTAATCTCTCGACTGTTTTCCGCAGTAACACGCCCTTGGCTTTCGTTAAAGCAGCTCGATAATGGGACCTGGCAACCCTCAAAGAACATATAGCATTTTCATATGCATTCCCAGTAACATTTGCCTTTCGAAGTGTGTTAAGCTTACGGCGAGCCCGGCGAAACTTTTTCCTAATTTCTACCAGCGATTCATTCCACCAATCACATCTACGTACACCAGGCCTGGCTCACTCCGCGCGGTACATCCGATAATTACCTACAGCGAAACGCCCCGCCGGCGGGTATTATATCAGTCGAGTGTCACGCGCGCGCCCGTCAGGACGCTGGCATGCGTTGTAGTATGATTATAATTCTATGATCGAAGTATTATTTAAAAATGGACATAAAGAGAAAGAAATATTGTGCGGCGTTCGGGTGTTTAAATTCGAAAAGAAATCTACCGGATTTATCTTTTTTTTTCGCTTCCCAAAGATGCTGAAAGGTATGTTGGCCATGTAGGTAATCAATAATTCTTAGGATAATATAGGAAACCTAACCTACTATGACTATTGTTCAGAATTCGTTCGTTCGTTTCAGCCAAATGACATCCACTGCTGGATAAAGGCCTCTCCCAAGGTTTTCCATAATGAATGCATACTTACCTACATACGTACCTCATTACAAATAAGTAGATTAATTATTTTTTCACTAGACAGCAACCCTAACAGCGTAAGAAGAGTTCAGAGGCACGCGATAGAAAGAGACAAAACTTGTAGGTGAATAAAATTGTAGGTACGTAGTGCTGTGCGAGCTGAATTCCACTGTATCGCGTCGTAGCAAGACTCGCATTTATTTAAATCGTCTTGCGGAGTAATCCTTCTGTACCTGTACTATTACTTATTCTGTGCGTACACCTCTAGTTGGAGCGCGACCAATCGCAACATCTGCACAATACGTAAAAGTATCGGACATAATTTCTGCACTATCAGTCGCGCTCAGGTCGGCACGAGTAAAATCTTTGGCATGAGACGCAAAAAGAGTACTGAAAAAAGCCCAGTCGGCCCCACGACATTTATATCTATAGTTGTTGTTGCACTCATGAACTGTGTCTTGTCGCGACATTGGTCCAAACTCGTACATTATCAAGCGATGATCACTACAAGACGCGTCGGGGAGGACACGCCACCTATCCAGCTGGACGTCTGCGCTAGAAAGCGTGACGTCAATATGAGACTCGCCCGTTGGGCTACTGTAGGTTGGTGGTGCATTAGGGGTGTTGTGAATAACTAAGTTCATTTCAGCTATGAAGTCTTCCACGGCTGAGCGACGCTCCACATCAGTCGAGCGGAGCTTGCCGTGCCAAAGTGGAGACGACGCGTTCGCGTCAACTCCAATGATAACCCTACGCCGTGTCAGGGACTGTAATACAAAGCGTAGGTGGTGTAGATGAGGCCCAACCGGGTCAGAATATTGAAAGTAACAACTCACGACAAATATGGAGAAAGGATGGGGAGGTACTTCCGCAACAGCGCAATGCGACGAAGAAAGGTTGGCAATAGACGTTATTGTGAGTGTAGACGCGCGTGACACATAGATACCGGCGCGTGCACTGTTATTAATTTGAATAGTTTTGCAGCGCACGCCGACACGCTGATATTGTTCTTGTACTAACACGAGATCTAAGTTGTATTCTACAATAAGTCTGTCCAACTCCAACGTAGCAATTTTATCGTTATGGAGGTTTAATTGGCCTATGGAGACTTTAGCCATAAACAGTATTTAATATCAGTTGTTCTAATTTTGCCTTATAACTCGGACAGTCGGGCGAACCGCTTAAATGGTCGTTTGGTTTTTTAAAACGTTTACATGCCGCGCAAACTGGCTTTAAGTCTTTGGCGGTATTTTTAATACAATCTTTCGTATCGTGGGCCTCTGCGCAATACCCACAACAGCTAGATTTTTCAGTGCAAAATTTCGCAACATGACCATATTGCAGACATTTCATGCAACGAACTATTTCTACGTCATCGTTAAAGCGACAGGTAGCCCAATCAATAAAAAAATTTTCCTTTGTATTTATCAAATGTTTACGAATCTCGGGCTCGAGCTCTAAACCGATCCATTTTCTACCGTTGTTTAAAACACGACGACGAACTATTTTTGTTGTTCGTTCGTTCGTTAGTTTCAGCCAAGTGACGTCCACTGCTGGACAAAGGCCTCCTCCAAGGTTTTCCACAATGCACGATCCTGCGCTGCCCGCATCCGGGAAGAGTCCCGCGACCTTTACGAGATCGTCACTCCACCTATCATGCGTCACGCGTGATTTTTTCGTAAATTGTAGTATGATTGAGTACTTTTGATCCGCAAGTATTTTAAATTTATTTGTTTAGGTAAATCGGACTTGTAATTTCTTTCTTTTCGAACTTTTTATTATTTTACTTACAGAATATGGGTAGAATAGACAAAAAATATTATTATGGTATAGGTGTACCAGAATCTCATGGCAAATGGGGAAAATAAACTTTGTTGAGTGCAATACTGGGGAAATTGGATTAAACGATCTTGATACTTTTTATTTTTTTTATTTATGACTTTAATATTAATGAACATGAAGTACGAATGGCTACCTACCTATACATTTTATATCTTATCTGTATACTTATAACTTATCACTTCATTCAGAACTAGAAAACGATTCTAAGAACTCCACTTGCATTTCTTGTTCCTCAATAGATGATCAAGTTAAAGAGGTTTATTATACAGGGTGGAAAATGCCACCTGGAGGGAAAGTACTCTTAATACTGCAGATAGAAAATTTTACTGAAAGAAAACATTCCTTAATTTTTGAAAAAAAAAAAAAGAACTGCATTCAAAGATTTTCGATTTTTTTTCGAAAATTCACTACTACATTACCAAAATAATTTAAGATTTTAAGAACATTATCAAAATAATTTAAGATTTCATGGTTTTCCTTTCATTTGATTTATCAAGTTTGTTAGAGAGATTTCATCCTTATGTACTTAACCCTAACGATCGATGTAATAAAAATACAGGATAATATAATTCCACCCTGTATAATATAAATCGGTCTTTCAGCATTTCAATTACTCAAACTAGCTTGATGAAATCTTTTTCAATTTTCTTTACATGGTCATAACTTTTTCACTATTCCTCTGCACCAATGTATGAAAATAAAACACCTGAAAACCCCGATAAAGCAGCTATTAGGGTAAGAATAATTTAAAAATAAACATAACCCACCCTCCTTCTGACGCAGTTAGGTAATAAACTAAATGTATCAAAACATTTCACTCCAACTTACTGTCAACTCAACGACGCGCTTTAAAATCAAAGATTGAGTTTGAATTATGCCCTATTTTACAATACACATTGAAAACAATATGATTTGCTTGAGCTTTTTCGACTTTTTCACAAAAATAACAAATAGGCATGAAGAGATTACAAAATTTCTGCAGCGGCTGACAGATGTCTTGATTTACTTTGACAGGTGACGACAGTAAAGCCATAGACAATGGCCATATGAAAAACACACTTTTCCAATATTTTTGTTTGCCATGAGATTCTGGTACACCTATATCTGTTTGGTCAGGAAAAAATAAATGACTAATAAAATTTTTAACAGGGTGTCAAAACATTATTTATTTATTTATTGAAAAAGATACACCAACGACATATAACTTTACATATAACAATAATACAGTGTTGAGTAGGTACAATATTAAAATATATGCCTTTACAGGTGGATACATCATTTCCCATTATCGAACGTTGACTCGAGTTTAAAGTAGGACATTAATAAGAAAGAAAGAAAGAAAGAAAGAAAGAAAGAAACATTTATTGCCATGGACATCACAAAAGACAAAAGAGGTAAAATAAAAAAAAAGCAAATGAGACAGAGGTGACATAAAACATACAATGAATGAGCAAGTAAACTAAGCAGTGCCACCCTGTCGCACAGCGATGCCCATCGCAATGGGACCCCACTCAGCATATGCCGTGGCCCCCGGTGAGGGAAGCCACGACGCTGGTTTTCAGTCTATGCTGTTGTGTTTCTACCAACATAAAATATACTCTTCCTTACTAATGAATAGCGTATGTATGGTCACACAACGCTTCGTCATGTTTTTCCGAAAGTCCAATTACTGACGACTGAATGAAAGAAATTGGTGCGTAACTATTAATCTGATAATAAACGTTTAGTAATAAAGGGGTAGGTCAGGTAAATGGCAAATCCACCAGCGGTCACTCGATGACACTTAGACAAATAGTTTTATAAAACGTCAACTAAGTTGGTTAGGTATTTGTATTATAGATTTGTAGCGGTAGTAAACCACACATTAAGGATTTGCTAAGGGACGCTGAAGGGATTGTGGCTCCAAGGAGAGCTAATAACCAAACCCGACGAGTGTTGAACGTACACTGATTTATTGAATTCACCAATATTGTAACGCATAGTGACGAGCAATGACGTAAAGCTAACTTAGCTAATTTTAAACTAGGTCAAGTAAGGAATGTACAATTTTTATGTGCGGTTAGCCCGTACATCTTGCCAATCAGAGAAGAAAAAGGACAAATCGCTTAAAATTATACAAAGTAATATGCTAAATCAGAAGCTAGTTTGTACATTGAGCTTAAAAGGATATGCTAGGTGAAAACATTGATAGAAACGCTTAAGAACTTCAAAATTATGCTAGTTGATAACATTGATATAAAAACAATTGATAAGATGCTTAAGAAGTTATTAAATACGTAAAGATTTGTAATAAAATAGAGTTACATAAGAGTTTAAATAGTGAACTTAGTGTCCATAATATTGTCCAGTAAATAAATAGCACTTAATCGGATGACTCAATTATTTCCCCGAGGGATTCACAAGGAATAGAGATCGACACGGACCGCGGGGGCTTAGGAGGCGCCGAGCCTCTGTCAACACTTAACACGCCCATGATCACTGATTTACGCAATTCACTACACTGAGGTTGCACTTCTTGTTCACTAGACACACACTGTCGCTCGATGTTCACCGGATGTCCCCTCCTAAGGACAGCTGGATGTCTCGAAAGCTGCACGCGCCGAGACCTTTTCCTTCGGACTCGAAGAAAGATTGCCACTAGCGCTGCTATCAGAAGTACTACAACTATTCCATAGCTGATTGAGTACTGGTGGATGTCATGGGCGCTGAGATCCGATGCTGATTCTTGCTTTACTACATTTAATTCATCCATTACCTCATGATAAGCTTGCTGGTGACTTTCTGTAGTAAGATCGCTAATTGTTGAGGTGTTTATCAGTTTGTTTAGAATTGATATCTTTGGGGCTTCGATATTTAAGTCTATATTTACCTTTTTCACAAAGTCGTTATGAGCATATATCGTAAATGAGTCTCCCTTGAGAGTGCAACCTTGACCTATATCGAGAAGGCCGTTGCCCGCTATTGTGCTGACTGTCATACCAGCTGGACAAAATGTGCGAATGTTGCACTCGTGGCAACATGAGTACAACCAGACATTCTGTAGGTGTAACTTGATCCACCTATTGTTACAAGGAGCTTGCTCGTACGTACAGGGCGAAGTTATTTTTCCTGCATCTATTATACTTAGGTTACATAAATTTTGCTTGAGATCTAAATCATAAATAGGTTTATCTAAAGAGCATAGCATTCTCTCTTCAGATGCATGAAGACACGTTTGCAGATCATGTTCAGTTAAAAATATAACTGCTTCTTTTCTTAGATTAAACGCTAGGTAAGGGTAAGTAGGTACAGTCAGGTAGGAAACTGCTTCTGTGTTGCGTGGAACGGTGATAATCTTATCAAGCTCGTAGATGTCGTTATTGATCAGTGGGACCTTAATTTCGATGATAAGGTATTTTTTGTAGACCTTGGCGAATACCTTGAGTAGCTTGTATAGGTCACGAATGTTATGTGTCTCTACAGGTACTTTCAGATCACCATGTAGCTGACCTGATATAAAATTTATTTGTTGCTCTAATTGCTCGCTAGACAACAGGTGCGTATCGATGCGCCCGTGAGTGATGTCAGTAACGGTATCAATAAGTGAGGTTTGTATACGTCTCAGGTTCTCTAGGATGATGTTGGCTGCTAAAGCCGACGACGTTATGTAGAGTCCATTGTTGACGTCATTACGTAATTGAGTTAGCTCTGTTGCTGTTTCTCTTAAATATGTATTTATTAATGAAAATTGTTTGTTCATGATTTGTTCGTTTCGCTGTATTATGTTGTATTCCGCTTCGATAATTGTTGTTTGATTCTTGATGAGTTGTTTAACATGATTTTCGTTGTAGCTAATCTTTTCAATATCTTTAGCATATTGAAGAGCAAAGTTGTCGTCTAAAACGCCAAATAGATAGTTCGCTACGGACCCAATACCATTAACTAGGCCTCTTTTTTGGCGTCTGCTGCTTTGTAGGAGTTGATTATAGTGCTTAATTTCCGTAAGTTCGTGCGCTAGTTGGTTAGCAATACTCATATACTGTGCATTAGATTGGATTGACATGCCTTTTAAATTCAAAGTTAAGCTCTTTAAATGACGAATGTACATCTCCATGTCTTCCAATGCTTGCCAGTAGCTAGTAAGGTTGTAGTACACAACCAATCTCCACTCATCTCGAATGTACTGTATATTCGAAATCGTGTCAAAATATAACGCTCTATTATCTTCTAGTGCTGTCACATGGCTATTAATGTTTTGCTGCATAGATGGAGATATAAACATAGTCAATAAAAGCAATGCTAGAGAAATGAAGTTTGTAAATACGGTACGCTTGTTTCTGCTTGCCCTTTTCTCATTGTTTGAAGATACTTGGGGTTGCTGATCGCTTGGCTTCGTTGTAGGGGTATCATCGTTAGTTTTTTCGACGGGAAGAGGGATGAGCTTTGTTACCGGACGTTTAAGGACGTTGTTCTCGGTTTTTACAGATACAACTCTGACGTATCCATCTTTTCCAGGGTGTAATTCTTGAACTCTGCCAAGTGCCCACTTTCCTGGAGCTAAATTTTCGTCTTTTATAATAACGATATCGTTAACTTCGAAGTTTTTAGTAGGGCTGGTCCATTTAGACTGGGCCTGAAGATGCTGGAGATAATCGGACGACCAAAGCTTCCAGAATTGCTTATTCATAATCTGCACCAGTAGCCATCGTGCAGGTAAGCTAACGTTATCTGGATCAGTCTGAGGTCTTGATAGTAAGGAGTCACCTATGAGAAAGTGATCAGGTGTTAAATACGTGTCCTCTGGGTTCTCTGTTAAAGGAAACAAAGGACGCGAGTTCAAGCAGGCTTCGATTTGCTGAATTAGAGTAGTCATCTCCTCGTATGTAAGTTTCTGCTCACCTAAGACTCGTTTTAGGTGCCTTTTAAAGCTTTTCACGGCGGCTTCCCATAAACCACCTGCGCTTGGCCATGCTGGTGCATTGAACGACCACTCAATGTTCATGTGATTGATGCTATTAAAGAAATCTGTATTCAAGGTACGTAAGATTTCTTTATACTCCTTATCTATCGCTCGCTTCGCTCCGACAAAATTTGTACCGTTATCACTGTACATGCGGCAGGGAGTCCCTCGCCGTGCACAGAAACGGCGGAACGCTGCTAAAAACGTTGGAGTGCTAAGGTCTGACACCAATTCTAGGTGAACAGCTTTTGTCGCTAGGCAGATAAATACAGCTACATATCCCTTGTACGTCTTTACTCCCCTGCCCCTGCTTAGCTTCAAGTCCACGTGACCGGTAAAATCTACACCGGTGTGTGCGAAGGGGTGGGAGGGGGTCACTCTCGCTCGAGGAAGATCAGCCATTATTTGATGGTGTTTTTCTGAACTGAAGCGTCGGCATGGAATGCACTGTCTCAGCTGTCGTTTGACTGTTCTCATGCCGCTTAAAATCCAATAGTTTTCTCTTATGTAGGACAAGGTCAATCGTGGTCCACCATGTAAGGTAGTGATGTGCGCTTGGTTGATAACTAGGTCACTTAAACGACAGTGACTAGATAGTATTATTGGATGTCGGCTGCGCTGCTGACGTTTGAGTTACTGAGGCGTCCTCCCACTCTCAAAATTCCGTCTTTATCTAAAAAGGGATTCAAAGTCGCTATTTTGCTGTTTGATCGAACATGGCCCTTGCTTCTTATGCTTTCTAAATCGCTTTCAAAATCTTGAGCTTGTGTATTTTTAATTATTAATAGATACGCTTTGTTTATTTCGTCAGCTGATAGGTAAGTATCACGTTCTATAGCCTTGTGGCGAAGTGCAGCGGCGAAACGTGATACCCATGCCACTATCTTTACGGCACGAGTGATGGAGCTATTGTTTATTAACAATTCATTTATGAATGATGAATTTGATTCTTGTAAAGCTACGTTCACACTGACCTTTTTTGCTTCCAGATTTGGCGCTTCATAAGTATTATTTTTTGTGTTATTTGGGTCGAAATTAAGCAACCATTCTGGGCCTTGCCACCAGCGGGAGCTACTCTGTAGTTTGGAGACGGATGATCCACGGGTGGCGCAGTCAGCTACGTTCTCCTCAGACTTAACGTGGTTCCAATTCGAAGCTGGAATTACATCAACAATTTGCCGAACTCGATTTGCAATAAACTGTTTCCATCGAGCGGCGTCACCATGTATCCACCCCAGTACGACCATGGAGTCAGTCCAGGCGTATACATGACAAGTTGTGTTCGCTAATGACGCTTTAATCAATTTTATTAATTGAGTAAGAAGTAGGGCTCCACAGAGTTCTAATCGTGGCAGGGAGACCTTTTTTAGTGGCGCTAATTTAGTTTTCGCTGCAACAAGTTGCGATGTGAGCTCGCCTTTGCTGTCACGTGCTACTAAGTAAACAACGCAGGCGTATGCCTTCTCTGACGCGTCGCTGTAGCCGTGTAATTGGAACGTTTGCTGTGTGTCTCCTAAATATCTAGGTATCTTGAACTGACTTACTTTTTGAAGGTCGCTTTGAAGTTCAGTCCACTCGCTTTGAATTAGTTCAGGAACTTCGTCGTCCCAGCCTAATCCTGCTGACCAAGTTTTTTGAAAAAGTATTTTAGCTCGTATTGTCAGCGGTGAGAGCCAGCCCAATGGGTCGAACAGTTTCGATATCTGTGAAAGTAGCTGTCGCTTCGTGTTACATTTGCTAGACAGTTCAGTTTTGTTTGTAAATAAAAATGAGTCAGACGACGGTGTCCATTGAAGCCCTAAGGTTTTTCGGGATTCCGAACACCTAAAGTCAAAGGGCTTGTCGAGCTGTTCTGTAGATAAGTCTTTTAAAAGCTCAGGGTTATTGGCTGACCATTTTCTTAGATTCATCCCCGCGCCTTTGAGGATGTTGATTAACTGAGTCTGTAACTCTTTAGTCGCTGCTAGTGTATTTTGTCCGCTGAGTAGGTCATCCATATAGAAGCTTTTTTCTAACGCTGAGGCTGCAAGGGGGTACCTTGACATGTCATCTTTAGCTAGCTGTCTCAGGGTGCGCATTGCTAGGTATGGAGCAGCCTTAGTGCCATAAGTTACGGTTGTAAGAACGTACTCCTGTAGCGACTCCTGAGGTGAATCTCGCCAAACGATTGATTGAAGATATTGATGGTCTTCTCTGACCATAATCTGACGGAACATCTTCTCTATGTCCGCAGTAATGACGTATTTGTACTGTCTCCAAGTCAATATTAATGTTTGTAGGTCATGCTGCAAGTTCGGACCACATTCCATTACGTCATTGAGGCTGAGTCCAGTACTTGTTTTAGAAGAGGCGTTAAAGACCACACGAAGCTTTGTAGTGGTGAAATCGTGTTTCATGACGCCATGGTGTGGTAAGAAACACGAAGGACTGCGGTTCTCTCCACTCGGCCGCATATGTCCCAGCTGTTGGTATTCGTTAACAAATTGCTTGTAGCTTTCTGAATACGCTTTATTTTTATACATTTTGCTTTCTAACTGCTTGAATTGGGCTGTTGCTTTTGCTTTAGATGCGCCAAGCTTTTCGTTATAGCTTTATTTCATAGGTAACGCTACTTCATATCTACCATCTGCTAGACGCTTAGTAGTGGCAATGTAATGCTCTTCGCAAAACTGCTCTTCGCTTGTAAGCTCTGATGCTGCGCTAGGAATCTCTTCCATCTCCCAATATTTCTCTATCTCCGCTAAGTTATTTATAACTACGCTGCAATTGAAAGTTTTTACGTTTCCCGATAAAATCCAACCTAATTTGGTTTGCTGCGCTATTGGTGCGTTGTGTTCACCTTTAACTAGTCCTCTCATGATGACGTCAGAGTAAACACATGCGTCTAATAATATGTCAATTGGTTTCGAAACGTTGTATTCGGGATCTGCTAGCTGCATATGTTGGATGTGAGGCCATGATCGCCTTGAAAATGAGATGTTTGGTAGATCGCTAATCACTCGAGAAATGACAGATGCCTCTGTATTGAAGCTGTGATCGTCGTAGATGGACTTGCATTCGAGGGTCACAAGGCTTTTGCTTTGTTTCGGGCTGTTACCTACACCAGATACCGATGCGCTAAATTTACGGCGTGGTAACCCTAGAAGCTGAGCGGCGTTTTCAGATATAAGCGTAATCTGCGAACCCTGGTCAAGAAGAGCTCGCAGCGTGACGTAATTGCCATCAATGGCTTTAACCTGCAGTAAGACAGTCGCTAATAAAACCTCTTCATCGCTGGCAGTAACGTGATTGGCAGCGTAGGGTTTGTTAAGTGATTTAGATATAGGCGGTGTTGCTATGGTAGATTTCGCCTTTAAATCGGTTGTAGGCATCGAGCTTGAGTGCGATGACCCGATGAATGCGTCATGTAGAATCGTATGATGTTCGCTATTGCACTCCTTGCACCTTTTGATCGAAGTGCATTTATCGTGTAAGTGTTTGAATAAGCAATTTTGGCAAAGTTTCAGTTTCGTCACTGTCCTCAATTTCGTTTCCGCTGTCATATTGTTAAACTTGTTGCATTTATAGAGCTCGTGATCGTAATTACATAAAGGACATTTACACGTAGATGCGATGGCTGCTTGATATCCTTTAGATGCGAACTTGCTATTGTATTGTTTCGAGTAATTTTGATTTTTAGGTTGATGATATGCAGGAGCTGGCTTTGTGGAAGCTGTGGAGGCTGTGTTATCTCGTTCTCGCTTGTGCATGGGTTCGAGGGCCATAAACTTGCTCTCGAGGAAGTTCATAAACTTTACTAACGAGGCTAAATCTCTAGGAGACTTACGTGCTTCTTTGTAGTCGCTGTAGATGTCGCTGTCTAGTTTTTTTGTTAGGAGATGAACTAGTAGAGGGTCCCATGTATTGGTGTCCACGCCCAGGTTATGTATGGCATGGATACACTCCGTAGTGGTGTCATAGAGTCGTTTGATCTCGTATGACGTCTGCTTGCTCACGTTAGGCTGATTTAATAACGTTTCGATTTGCGTTGTAAATAGCACTTGAGGATTATTAAAACGATGTGTCAGAATTTCCCACGCTACGTCGTAGTTTTCAGCTGAAATATTCAAGTGCTGAATTAAACGCTCTGCTTCTCCCTTTACTCTACCTTTTAGATGCTGCATTTTCTGTGCTTTTGATAAAAATGTGTTGTTATGTATCGATTCGGTGAATAAGTCGAAAAATGTAGGCCACTGCGTGTATTTACCAGTGAATGTAGGTATCTCCAGCAGAGGAGTAGCTTGCTGCACATGCGCTGTAGCATTAAGTTTTTGATACAGTGCTTTTTTAGTTTGTTTGAATATTTTCTCGTATTTGAGGAACTCGTATTGATAGAGCTCATCCTCACCTTCAAGGATGTTGTCTATTTTCAGATGTAGCTTGTCAATGTCCTGCCATCTCGATTGGATGTTTCGCAGTTCATCTTCGATCTCCCACTTATCCGATATTTCACTAACCTGAATGCTCGTTGTTAATCGGTTAAACGCTCGAAAGTTGGTCCTTTGGTAGGACATAAGTTCGTCGATCTTGCTCGGAGAGTCAGTCTTGTCCATTTTCACCTTACCTGAATCTGAACCTGACCCTGACCCTAACGGCTCGTATGCTAAAAGATTCGCTATTATTTCTGTATAATAGTTTTTCGTTTGCTCGTAGATAGACTCTATAAAGTACCGCTGAGATCTACTCTCGACAGTTTCTAGTTGCTCATTGTTACGATCGAACTCTCCCCATAAGCTATCTAACGATTGTAGGCGTAGCTTCAGATACGCTGAGGTTTTACGATGTGCTGGATCCTTTCCGAAGTTAGATCCAATACGCTGAATTTCAGTTACAAGTTCACCTTGACGGCTGAATAACGCTTCGAAGTTCGACATGGTAGTTTTCGATATGTTAGTAAAATATGAACGATCTTACTTGAATGTTGCTGCAAGACGAGTCTCCCGACTCACGCTATACGCTGGATGACGCTGATGCTGCCGAGTGACAATCCACAGTCACGGAGTTGGCGCTGATGCAGACACGTGGCCGTGCGCAGAATGAGGTCACGTACAAAGTTCAACCACAGTTATCGCTAGTTTAGATCAGAACACAGGACTTCACTCGCGTGGGGTCCTGCTTGTTCGTAAGCTCGAAGGACCAAAACTAATGTAGCGGTAGTAAACCACACATTAAGGATTCGCTAAGGGACGCTGAAGGGATTGTGGCTCCAAGGAGAGCTAATAACCAAACCCGACGAGTGTTGAACGTACACTGATTTATTGAATTCACCAACATTGTAACGCATAGTGACGAGCAATGACGTAAAGCTAACTTAGCTAATTTTAAACTAGGTCAAGTAAGGAATGTACAATTTTTATGTGCGGTTAGCCCGTACACAAATGAATATATAAAATGAGTTTATTTTTAAAAGCATAGGTACAGGGTGGAAACGATAAGTGATCTCACTTGATTCTTAATTATACAAGATATTGAAAAACTGTTTACTGTTCCTGTAAGTGCTTCACGAGCTCTTTAAAACAATAACAATAAATAGGTTAAAGAATAAACTGGATTTATGCGAAAATTCAATGTTTCCCAATTTCATACTAAATGTATGCCGCCAGCCATACCTACCATATTAGAAGTGTTAAATTTTTTAATTTAAATTTTTAATTGAATAATATAATCAAACAACAAACTCGTAAATTGCATTCTTATTGAAATTATTTACGGAAAACATGATTTTAGGTTTTACTTGCTACAATATCATCAAGAGATACTAATTAATAAATACTAAATAAACAGATAAAGGGGACGGCATTAAGGCACTCAGAATTATCAGAAACCATTGATTTCGTGTTTGTTTGTAACTGTATTAAATGTATGAAAGCTGGAAATGTAGATTTTTTGAATAGATTCAGTTCGTTCTTAAACATATTATTGATGCTGTTTGCTAGGTCTCATGAAGCACTTTTACAGTAAGTATTGTTCGACATCTTGTATACCTACTATAAGAAATATTCGAGTGAGATCACTTATCTATTATTTTCGTCATCCTTATAATTGTATTATTAAATTTAATTAAAATACACTAAGGCTGAGATGCACCACCTAACTTTGACCCTAACTGACAATAACCGGTGTTTTATGTTAGACAGATTTTTGACATCAAAAATTTTGATGTCAATGTTAAAGTAAGACGGTGCAACACGGCCTAACAAATGAATCGTAGACAGTACTTTTTATTTTCTTCATAAATCTTTCTTTTCTTTGTAAAGCTATCTACAAGCTTTTATTTTCTTTGACAGTCGTAAAATCTTGCAACTTAAAATTTACTTACTTCCCGTTTTCCCATTGAGCTGAAATTTTGCATGTCTACACAGGCATGCAAAATTTCGTTTCGTTTCGCACTAAATAATTTAATTTACACGTGTTTTCATGCGATGCCAAGTCAATATATTTATGTAAAACCTTAAAGATTTCCTGGACTGGACTTGGTATTACATGGATCTCACAACTTTTTACCGTAGAACAACTGAGTAGCGAGACTTGGTTTTTTGACAAGTATTGTTTTTGATGGGTTTGTATTACAGAACGTATGTGTACCTAATGGGATAACTATTTAAAAACACGATTAGATAAATTTTGCTCTATGGACAAAAATCTTAAAGTTACCTCTGTTTTTTTTTATAAAAGCATTATACGACCCTGTTTTATAATAATAAATTCTATAAAATCACAATGATATCAGTATTTACCTCTTTGATTTCCTGACTTGTTTAGACTTACAAAAACTAAATATTTATTATTAACTTTTTGATAATAATGTTAATGGCGCTTACGATGTTTAGTTACGAGCTCTTTGATTGACACAGCCCAGATATTATAGATAACGTTTAAAAAATGGCACGCTCGTTTTCATACATTTCATTCTAATTATTTAACCTATCCATATTTATGTGCGGAAACGTCACAAAATCAGAATAAATTTTAATTTTTCCATCCCGCATCATAAAAACTAAGAAATCAAAAGTAAAATTTAAATAGTAAATATTTTTCATAAACAAGCTTTTGATGCTCTAAAAAGAATAAAATAAAACATAAATTCTTTCAAACCCATCAACTTATTACTTTACTCAATTTAAAGATTAAAAATTTGTCGCGGGATTTACTAGTGTAAAAAATACATTAATTACGTAACTTGATTTTGCTAAGTCTTCGTATCAAATAGGAAAATTATACATTATTTCTATATTATTATGTATGATTTACTGTCTTAGGTACGATACAACTACGGATTAAGATCGTTTAGTCGACGCCGCCACAACGCCGCGTTGAAATTGTAAAGATAAATGCAGTTTGCGCACTCACTACGCGACGTCGAGCAATAAAAACCTAAAATTCGAACGCCAACTTTTTGCTACAACTGTGCTACAACGCTCTTAAGGCTTTCTGCGTAGGTGGGCTTTGAGACATTGCCAAAAACATTATTTTGACTACAATTTTTATTGATTTTGGCCTCTAATAAGTCACGTTGCGCGATGGCCAATTTTGTCTCGGTTGATGATGATTTTAATGCCAGTAAAGATACGATTGCCGTGACTCGCTGTGTCATATCCATAACTGTCGACCGATTTTTAACGTCAATTCGCGAACCGAGTGAATTAATGACGACATTTATTTTTGTAAGATACGACGCGGCTTCATTTACTAAGTCGTACTGTGTTTGATCCGGTGCCGTCGAATTATCGTCTAGACCGGGCGAATCCGATAGTTGTACGCGTTTACAAGACGATGGCGACACATTTGTTGGAGATAATGCTTCGCTACGTGTCCTTTTTCCTACACTAGGCGGAGAACGCTGCGTTAAATTGCTACGGAGAAATACTTCGTTAGCGACGTCGACGGGTTGATCGTTGAACAGAGGGTCATCATGACGGACGAGTTTATAGTCGGGCGCAATGGAAACGCGCACCGCTGACGCAGCGCGCTTACGGTCGACCCGCCCGCGCCACCTCGGTTGGCGCGGGCCGATTTTATCAAACACCCGCAACGAGAGAAAATAAAAAAGATGTTTACTCACCGAATATTTAACCAGAAAACACAAACGAGGCGATAAATAGACAGAATAACTTACAGTTCCGTAGTTCGTGTCACATACAAACCGATTATTACACTCACAAACACTTATAAGCGATTTATCTATTTTTATAAGCAAAAACTCCCGAGAGCTCCGTACGCAAGCACTACACCGCTGCTATGCTAGTAAACCAGATTAGGCTGTTCTGTTGGGATTTTGGTCCTCTTTTCTAGTCGTCCCTTGTTCAAGATCTATCCACTGTTTTTTCCCACTTATCTTATTAATCCACTGGTTTTGTTTTGTTCTGGCAGTATATCAAGGACGGTAATCATATTATCCTTAGGATTTTTTTAAGTTATTTAAAATTTTGTATATCAAGGGGTTCGTATAGGATCTGTTGCAAATGGATTACTAATGTTTGGCCAAAAAACGTTTCCCAAATTATCACATCGCAAACAACGTTTCGCAAATTTTCATTTGGCAAATTCTCATTTGGCAAAGCAACTTATTGCAAACTTTTAATTCGCAAATGTTTTTTTTGGCATATTATTGTTTAGCAAATTATTGTTTGGCAAAGTATGCTTTGCCAAATGTTTCATTAGGCAAAAATATTTCACGATAAACTATTTACAAAATAATTTGATTGGTGCATAGAATGGTATACAAATTAGCTTGTGGTTATTATTTTGTTTAGTGGGGAGTTAATATAAAATTTGTTCTACATTAATTTCCTTGTTTCGTTCTTTGTATCGAAATTTCCAAATGATTCTTTAACAATAAAGGTGATTCTAGCGCTCGGCGGCCGCTGCCGCGGCACGCTTCGCTCGCCTTCGCGCATTAAGGGTCACTGTTCTAACCTAACCTAACCTACTATTTTCTGCAATACCTACTTTTTGCAACCATACTATTTTCTGCAATGTTTTACATAAAATTATTGTGAAAACCATGATCATATGCCTTATGCTTTGATTTGTGGGTAACGGTGGGTAAGTATGTGAAGTGTCAATTTGACCAAACAAATTATTTGGGATATAATATTTGGCAACATAAAACATTTGCTATATAAACATTTGCCAAGTAAAATTTGGCCAAATGATAATTTGACCAAATGAATTAGTTGCGAAAAGTACAGTTGCTAAAAGTTCATTTGGGAAATGAAACTTTGGCGATAAGTTGTTTGCGAAGTGAAATTTGGCGAAAAGTAATTTGGCCAAACGGAAGGATACCGTTGCAAATGCAAGCAACCGACTCAGTCTTTCCTTTACCTGACTGGTTGGGGGTGGACCAGAATCGATAGCAACATGGAGCCTACATCAACCGATTTGCCCGTAGCTGCCGAGGCTTGCCTGGAAATCTCAGATCATAGAAAGAGAATAGATATGAAGTCGCGCGTAACTACAACGAGAACCAGTGTCCCCACATTTCCCCCACCACAGCTCCCACACACACATTCAACTGTGTAAAAACAAAGCGACTGAGAGTCTACGACAACATGTGCAACCGGCTTAAAAGTGCTGTGATTGGCCAGAAGGCGTGCCTTATGGCCAATCAATGGCCGCGTGACGTGACGCACACTTTGAAAAAAAGCAATTAGAGAGAAGAAAGATAAAATGGAGTCGATAAGATATCGATACTTTAAATCCTGGGGGCAAGGCTCGAAATTGGTTTAAAAATGCTTGTATGAAAACCTTTTTATTATTATACGTTATTATTATGTTCTTTAACGATTTTTGCATGATAAAGGAGTCAGTTCCATTTTGTATGGACGAAAAACTCAGAATCAATTATTGGGACTAAATGAAGTTACCTTATATTAATTTACCCCAACCAAAGCTCAATGTCGTTATCGATGGAGTATAGAAGTTATAGACTGACAAAGTTTGTATGAAAAGTCATGGGTTAAGTAGGTACTTGCGATTTTTACCAGTATTTACAATATTGGTAATATATTATTATTTACTTTAATAATAATAACAGGATCACTGTAATTATTATTAACTACTATCGCGCATTAACTTTTTAATTATGGCGAAATTCGTACCGCCTATGTTTATCAAAAATAATGCCTATATTAGGCTTTCAACTAGCTCTTATAGTAATTACATAGTTGACAGTTACTAATCCCTTCTACTATTGTTATTGTTTTTGTAAAAACTTAAAAATCGCAAGCAACTCATGATTTTTTCATTCAAAATTAGAAAATAGAAAATAATAATTTACTTCTATTTATCGATAATAGGAAACCGTATTAGAACACGAGCCCTGCACTATGTTACGACCGGCACATGCGGCCGTACTGTGTATTTTCACGCGTCAGTGGATATCGGAAGAAATAAAATACATTGCGCAGTAGTTACGCATGACATGAAGTGGTTGCTAACTAAATCGTCAATGTACAACGTGTTTGAATTTTTATCACCACTAATTTCGATATCGCAGTAAATGTCACGGCACTGAATTCGTTCGTAAAAATGTTTAGTTTTTTTTATTTATAAGCAAAATACCAATGGATTTGCAATACTTACATGTGGTAAATGACTTCATTGTTCCTGTAGTTCTTCGTTTCACTTATGTTATTGCACGTTACGACGCATTATCCAACAATATCGGAGAACATTTCCTCAGTACGACTGAATCGCGACTAACCTGGCGTCGCGGGCGATGTTCGTTTCTGGGCATATCGCGGAGACACGCGCCACGCCCCCGTTTCACATCTATTCCCTTCTATGATCTGAGCTGGAAATGGTGAGATGTAAGTGCAAGAAGTAGTTCAGAAGCTGGTGTTGTCTGAAAAAACCACTAAAACGGTCACAGCCGTAGCCATTGTGCTAAAAATATCTCCCGTACTATGATTGTCAATCCTCACTTTCCTCACACTTACCTTTCCGTTAAATCACTGGTACAAAAGTATGTAGAAATGTGTTAATTAAAATAATAATAATAATCATTAGACTTTTAGACAAATTCAAGTTCTTTATTTTGTGCTTTCTTCTTATGATATTTTCCATATTAAAATGTATTTAAGCAATTTTCACCTAGTAGGAGGCCTGCCCACGCTACGTCTTCCAGCCCGTGGTCGCCACTCGAGAACTTTTCTGCCCCAACGGCCATCGTCTCTACGAGCTATGTGCCCCGCCCACTGCCACTTGGTTTTAGCAATTCTGCGAGCTATGTTCGGCAGTGGACATCATTTGGCTGAAACGAAGCAATTTTCAACCTTAAGTCTCACACATAGAGTTCAAAATTAATTGAAGAAAAAATACAAATTATGGTAGTTTGATGTGCCAGCAACTCTAAATGAATTCTAAAATAATAATCCTTACTTGCTTATAAATTTAGTATGAATTCATGGATAAAATAAATATATTTTTCCGATGCGCAGTAAAATTCGCCCGCTGTGTCCTGAAGAAAAATTTTTTTTCACCAATTTTTTGCGAAAAAAGTACCATACAATGGTATATATTTATAATCCTGATAAATGTAGCTTTCAGGACATTTTTTTTTTATTAGATTATCTCCAGTGGTTTAAAAGTTATAGGGTTAGACGGTTATTTAAAAAAAAAACTTTTTGGTTTTTGTGAATTTTGCTCAATATTTCTATTTTTTTGTATGAAAAGGCAAAAAGTTTGTTCGAAAAATAAATTCGTTATCCTTTAATTATCCGAAAATGATACCACACTTGCCCTAATATCCATAGTTTTGAAGATATGGGCCTTAAAGTGAAGCGCGGCAGAAGGAAACTTGCCCCCCCTCCCCCTGCTACTAAAGGGGGGGGGGGGGGGCTCCCGATGTCTACCGACGGAAATCCACTCAGGAGCACCCATAGAACCACTGTTGCAAAAATGAGCCTTCTATACCAAAGTGGAGGGGTTCTTGCACTAAATTCTCTACCTACTAATTTAGACCTTATCAAAAAAAGAAAATGGTAAACACTTTCAACTTTTTAGGTTTGAATATAGACTCGCACATAAATTGGAAAGAACATGTTAAAAAAACTGCATTCTAAATAATTATCTTTTATCTACGGACTAAAAGAGCTAAAAAAAAACCGGCCAAGTGCGAGTCGGACTCGCACACCGAGGGTTCCGCCGTACAAACGTAGCGGTTTACAATTTATGACGTATTAAATCAAATTACTTACTAGATATCGTTCAAACCAATTGCATGGTAATGCGTAATGCATATCATATATTTTTTTTTAGTTTTAATATTATCTTATTTTGGAACTTACAGAGAGGGGACACATTTTAATACTTTAGAAGTGACTCTCGCGCAAACCGTTCAGTTTAGAACAATCATAGTTATGGTAATTTCGTGAGAGTCAACATAGTTAATATTTTTTATTTTATAATATAACTAAAATAGTAGGCCAGTACCTTGTAAAAGTTCTTTTATTAAAGTTATTTATTTACAACATTTTATAGGCATCGTTTTAGAGCGTTTTGAATTTTTGCGTTGATTTAGAATTTTTCACAGTTTAGAGGCAATTAGATTTAAGAAGTGTTTGATATGAATTTCAACTTTAATATCTCTACGCGTTCATGTGAAAAAGGGTAGGTAGTAAGTTTATAATTATTAAAAAAATATTTTATGTCATGTAAGCAAAAACAATATTTTATGTAACTTCAAATTTATCATTTTCGCAATTTTTCCTTTATCTGTACTATATAACGTTGCTTCGTGCCGAATTTCAAGATTCTGAGTTCACGGGAAGTACCTTGTAGGTTTTGATTCCCTAGCGTGTGACGGAAATTCGTCTAAAGTGTCGGTATAAACTGCTGTATATTTTGATAAGAACAGGAACAGGAACAGGAACAGGTACAGGAACAGGAACAGGAACAGGAACAGGAACAGGAACAGGAACAGGAACAGGAACAGGAACAGGAACAGGAACAGGAACAGGAACAGGAACAGGAACAGGAACAGGAACAGGAACAGGAACAGGAACAGGAACAGGAACAGGAACAGGAACAGGAACAGGAACAGGAACAGGAACAGGAACAGGAACAGGAACAGGAACAGGAACAGGAACAGGAACAGGAACAGGAACAGGAACAGGAACAGGAACAGGAACAGGAACAGGAACAGGAACAGGAACAGGAACAGGAACAGGAACAGGAACAGGAACAGGAACAGGAACAGGAACAGGAACAGGAACAGGAACAGGAACAGGAACAGGAACAGGAACAGGATCAGGATCAGGATCAGGATCAGGATCAGGATCAGGATCAGGATCAGGATCAGGATCAGGATCAGGATCAGGATCAGGATCAGGATCAGGATCAGGATCAGGATCAGGAACAGGAACAGGAACAGGAACAGGAACAGGAACAGGAACAGGAACAGGAACAAGAACACTTTATTCAGCATAGAAAAATAAAATAAAAATACAGTACATATAACATTAAACATTAAACTACAAGCTATGCTGAAGAGGCGTCCGCTCAGCTATATTCGCGACATAACAAGCGTCATGTCGAGAAGCTGGTTTTCAGCGGAAACCAACACGAAGATTGCGGATTGCGCGCCCTCTTGACCGGGACCATATTGAGGCTACCAGTCAAGAAGGCGCGCAACAGGGGGCGTTATGGACGGTGGTCAGAAAAAAGAGAGAAAAAAAAACAAAAAAGAAAACAATATTAACACAAAACTAAACAGAATCAAAAACCAAAAACTAAACTAACTAAAAACTAATGTAACATGAAACGCCCCACCCGAGGCACTAACAGGGGGGCGCCACCGTCAATACCGAATCGCATGTTCCGCTATTCGCCACGTTTAAACTATTTACTTGAACGACGGTGGCGCCCCCCCGCCGTTCCGAACATTTTACGACTGGTTTGCGATTACAAGTTGCGCCTAACAAATCAAGTTCCATTCGCAAAATTATTACAAACATCACAACAATATAATATTTTTACTATAATTACAACAATAGACCGGGAAGGTTCACAGCTGTTCCAAAAGACAAAAAGTAATGAAGAGAGGTATAAACAAACAACAAAATAAAATAACGGTAAAACAACAAAATAACGATACAAGATACATGTCTGTAGCGGTTGCAGCCGAGTGCGGACCGAACGGAAGGAAAAAAAAAAAAACGAAAAAAAAAAAAAACGTCAATTCGCACCCTTCCTGGAATAAGTACGCAAGTGAAAAATGCCAACTTTTCAGGAGCGTAAAAAAACTGTCCTAAAAATGTATTACCATTATTAAAAATATGTGTTATACATCAAAAGATAGCTTAAAATGTCTGTGAGGGGCCTATGTATTTATATTTAAAATACACTTAATAGGTTTTGAGAAAAACTTAAAAAAGAGCGTTGCGTACTTATTCCGCGAAACATATTTAACACTTGTTGTTGTAATTATGAATATTGCATTGTTGACATGTAAAGGAATACATGCTGTTTGGTATTATTGCAGATAACCACTTATTGGCGTTCAGATTTAGTCGTGCATTCAACGTGTAAGTGTAGTTTACGTAGTTTTTCCTCGAACTATTCGTATTGAAATAAATTCGTAAAAAGGATAACGTACTTTTACCTTGTGAAAAATTACATTACTTATGGTAGTATTTAAAATTATAGCTTTATTCAAAATCAAAAAGTTACAATATTTTTCATCATCATCATCATCATTTCAGCCACAGGACGTCCACTGCTGAACATAGGCCTCCCCCAATGACTTCCACATCGCACGGTTGGTAGCGGCCTATATTTTTATAGCGACAATATTTTTGCATAACTATATTATAATTTTCGGAAATTGCATTTTTAGGGAGAGACGAGCTATCAAAAGGACTAATGCCCGTTTTCACCATCAATCTCTAATTTGTAAGTGACCTCTATGGTGATACATAACAGGAATTTTGTTTTTATAGGGGTCACTTAAAAATTTGGGATTAATGGTGAAAACGGGCATAAAACTCATTTATTTTTGCAAGTAGGCTTTTATAAAGCACTTTTATAGTTTTACACTCCCCAGTATTAACCCAACCACTGCTTCAGGACATTTTTTTTTACGGAAGCGGTAGATAGATATTTTGTAAAGTTACCATTTAAAACAGAAAATCCACAATCACCATTTGCAGACACCAAACCGAGGAATGAACTGCCGTTTGCAGTATTTGCGGACCAATACGACCTAAAACCTTTAAGAGCAGACTCTAATACTTTAAAGACAATCAACGCACCTGTAACTCACCGAGGAGCGGGTGTCTATGGGCGGCGGGTAAACACTTACCATCAGGTGATTCGTCTGCTCGTTTGCCTCCTTTCCCTTAAAAAACCCAGAAACATAACCACTCACAGGTCCGTTCAATTAGAAAGGAAGTTACAGAAATCACTAGAACTGAAAAAAGATTAACGAACACACAGAATTTTTTTAATAAAAGAACCTACCTGAAAAAAAAAAAGAAACAAGACTGACAGTATACTTACCTCATCATGCGGTCGTCTGGAATAATACGGAGACAACTCGCGCACGATTATAATATTTGATGCTTTGTGTTAAGGTTCGATTTCTATTTCACTGAATAACGAACTGCTTGTAGGTTCCCAGCTGCAAGAAAACCCGAGAAATATTATAATGAGATGAAACGTGTTTGCTTCATAGATGACATTATGAAGATGATCTTCAGATTTATGTGACAAAAAATGATTCGGATTACCGGAGTACCGATTTCTATAAAATAATAAAACAATATTTTTATATCAACGACCTTTTATCAGGAGTGGACTGGTCAATTGAAGCTATAATGCTATAATTTAATGAGAACTTACAGAGCAGATAATAATACATCTGATGTGACCATCCACCAGGTTACACTTCATAGAATGTGTGAAGGAATTACACGACCTAATTCCACCAGCCCCCTTCCATCATCAGACGCTGGTTAACGTATCATTCCTACATTGTCGACATTCCACCAGCTTGCACTAAGCGTTTCGATAAACTCTTTTATAATGGGAACAGGTCGCTACCTGCTGCTGTCTCTCCTGAGCACTATACCGGACCTTATAGGCACTTACAGGTAGATATCTATCATCTTATACTGCATCTCACTTAACATCACATGCAATTGCGGTCAAACACCTTTTGCTACCTAGTTCTGCGTTGAGTTTATGAAGTCAATAGAAGACAACAAAATATAAGCTAGTGCTAAAGTAGTTTTATGAACCTTGATGGAACAGTCCAAGCATTGGGTATTGAATGGAATTTGAGCACAGATTTCAATACAATGTGAATATACCACAAATTGCAAAACCAACCATGAAACGTAACATTTTATCTGATACATCTGATCAAACTTTTTGATCCCCTTGGCTGGAGCTTAGCGTCGTTAAGTACAGTCATGGCTAAGATTCTAATGGAAATAGAATAGAAAGTATTTATTTGTTTCAAAAAAAAACTTTGGCTGATAAAAAACTAGTAAGGATGGAAAGATAAGTAACTCATTAGAAAAAGATTGGATTAAGATACGGCAGGATTTGATTCACATTGACAAAATACAGATATAGGATGGTATACTATCTATAGATAGAGAGAAAAAATACATCATCATCATTTCAGCCACAGGACGTCCACTGCTGAACATAGGCCTCCCCCAATGACTCACACATCGCGCGGTTGGAAGCACATAGTACACAGAACTGACGGCCGATGGGGCAGGCAAGGTTATGGAGCGGACACCACGTACCGGAAAACGCAGCGTTAGGACATCGATCCACAAGGTGGTCCGACGACCTGATAAAGGTAGCGGGAAGGCGTTGGATGCAGGCCGAGTAAAAATACAATACGATTAATTTAGCGATGCCTCTGTGAGTGCAATAAACTGCAGCCGTTCACTATCAACTAGATGAAGGATTTAAAACGAAATTAATTGTTAAAAACTCAAGTGCTCTCTAAAAAGTATTTTTTTTACCACGTCTTGAGCTATGTGGTGCTTTGAGTAAACTGGATGAAGCAAATGAGAAGAAGTAATGTGAAGAATACCAACCTCACAGATGTTCGAACACTGTGAACAGGTTTTTCTATTGTGATCGCCTAGCTGTCTGGAGAGACGAATAGGTGGAAATCTATTGTTGCAAACCGCGTCGTGGAGAAAGTCGAAAACGTTTATAATAATTAATACTATAATTCATAAGAAAGCTGATACAGCTCCACATTTTGGATTATCAAGGCGAAACCATTGGCGAGAAAATACGTGCACAGATGTTTCAATTGTGCTAAATTGAATGCTACTGCCAAAGTACAAATAATGGTAGATTTACCAGAACAGCAAGTATCTCAATCTAGACAATTCATGAACAAGGGAGACGATTTTGAAGGACCTTTTTAAATTTTGATGTCCAAGGGAACAAAACTATAGAAGCCTATAATATAGTGATATTTATTGTCTGCATGACTACAAAAGCTACCCACATTGAACTCGTTGGTGACATCACTTCCAAATCCTATAAGGTTCACACTCGATCAACCGGCGTGCAGCGATGGCGAACAATGCATTTAGGTCTGGTCGCCATCGCTGCACGCCAGCTGATCGCGCTGTGATCGCGTTGGTTTGGCCGAACCCTTAGTCTAATCGTCATCACTGCACGCCGGCTGATCGCTTGAGATTGCGTTGGTTTGGGTGAACCTATAAAGAAAGAAAGAACAGTTTTTATTTGGTCCAAAACTTATAGGTGCTTTTATACGCTTTGTTGAAGAGTGGCCGGACCTGTGAAGCAACCAGGATAGGAACTTTGTCTGAGCCAGGAGTTTCATAAGGCCTGGAAATAAATGCAATTTACTGGACAAATAGCGTCAACACTAGGATAGGCACTACATTCCAGTGGCAAGTACAATCTGTGGAGGTCTGCGGAAGGTTGGCGTCCGGTCGATCAAGTACCACCTGAAAAGAATACAGTCAGTATTCGCTCATCGTACATACGAAAAGATGGCAACAGTTTTGTATCAGTTTCTTCCATTTTTAAACGTCTGACCATTACGAGTATGTCCTTTTGATTACAATAATCCTTAAAATACATATAAACTTGTGTCATTCTATAATTGGGGACACACCGATTGTTGCTTACTGCTCCAAAAGACGTATAGATACATACCTTGTCACGCTGGCAATACACGCATAAGCTAATAAATGAACTCATGCGGCTCTGGAAAGATGAAAATTTATCACGATAACTACGATAACGATTCACTGAAGAGAGAGACAGAATTTAAAATGGATCTTGTACTCATAAAGACCGATAATTACCACGTGGTAAGTAATCATTGGGACGAATTTTTGATAAACACACAGGATCTGATAGTCTTATAAGGGTATTTAGTGCAAAAAGTAGTGGATTGGATACTTAACCCTCAATTTGCATGGTAGGTCCCAGGGACTCCATGTGAATATGTTTTGGTTCATAATTTTTTTCAATACGCAAATAAAGTGCTGTGCGCTTGAGTAGCTTCCTTTGGTGTCGTGGCCAACTCGGGGGCGAGAGGTCGTCTGCGTGCGCATCACAGAAAGTTGAGTAATTGACACTTGCGAAGTCCCGTGGACTCCACCATACACTTTGCGTAACAAAAATTTTTATTATGATATTATTATTTTTTTTTAATTATGATTTATTTACGGTCTGAGTGGATCAAAAAGCATCAAACAGTCACAATACATGATTTATCAATACGTTAGATGGAAATGAGGCCTCAGATATGAGGGACTGGCAAGAAAGTCTAGAAGAAAATGCAGACGATGAAGAAAAAGAAGAGGATTTTACATCTTACGTCCCGAAAGATTTGTTTTGATGATTTTGTATTTTGATGATGTGTTTTGATGAATTAAAAGAAAGACTGCTTATTTTGAAATTCATTTCACAAAAATATGCTTGTATTGTTCGAAAAAGTTTGGCAGGCAATGTGCTGCTCGTAGTAGTTACTAAGCCATTGCACGTTTTTTCGTGTTAATTTTTTTCTAACATTTTACATATTATTTATCAAGAAGACTGTTATGTCCACATAATTTAGAGAGAAAAAAAATTTTTGGTTAATTTTTTTTCTAACTTTAAGAGGTACAAAATGCCTATGTCGATTTTTATGTGATTTTTACGACTTCATGAAAATTTTATTTTTTAAATGAATTTTAATTAATGTTTCCATTTCTGTTGTTTCTAATTAATAGTATATTAACCATATTATGTTACCAAATAAAAAATATATTACTTTTATAAGTATTAGTATATTTTTTCTTCATTTGAAATATGGAGTCCCTGGGTCTCCACCTTACACTTAACGTAAGTTTTAGTCACCATGCAAACTGAGGGTTAAATGACTGAAACTAAGTCAATTTGTGCTTTGTTAATGACTTAATTACATCTAAATAAATGTATCAATATCGGTATAAAATACAACATCGCCAAAAGTTTCGCAAGATATTAGCAACTAGACTTGCACAAAGATATCTACGTAGAAAATAACGTATCAATTGTTATATATTATAATGCGAATAAAAGCTTCGTGGAAGAATTAGGCATCTAGACTTGCACAAAATTACCAGCATAATGTGCACAAAAGTTTCGTGGAAAAACTACGCAACTGAACTTGCACCACGATACCCACCAAATAATATCCTAAAATAAGTATGCAACAATAGATACGCGAAAATGTTTTTTAAAGTCTTCGTGGAAGATGTATGTAAATATTAATATGCTATTATTCATACGGAACTTTATTAAACAATTAAATGCAAATATATTTACTTCGTTTTTGTTATGGAGATTTAGATATTTTAATGTTGCAATATTTTACATATTTGTACATAATTTCTTCATTTTTAAGAGAAAAATTATGAAAAAAATTGACAATATGTATTACCTCCTTCTTGATTTTTTAGTGCAATAAAAAAAATATCGCACAAGTGGACTTGCATACTTCTTCCAGGGGGGGTGCGAATTGTCATTTATTTAATATATTTTCCTTCCGCTTTCCGTTCACCCTCAACCAAAATGTTAAATTTTACACGTTTTGCCACGTTAGAAAAAGGTGGTGGTGATGTGGCGTAGTGGTAGTAGTCACCCCTACAACAAAGTTGGCCATGAATGCAGCAAGACCCTTGCGTAGTTGCGTGTATCATCAAGCCCACATCTCGAGGGGCCGCTGCCACGACAATAAAAGGCGGCATGCTGTGAGAGCAATACTGGCGAACACGATGTACATGACGCGCTAACTTAGAAGTTTGATTTTTTCAATGCTTAAAGGGACAATAGACCTAGGTATTTGGTATAAATTTCAATTTGATACCTTTATTCGTTCGTGAGAAATAAGGTAGTAAGTTTCATTTTATTAAAATATTTTTATTATATTATATGACGAAGTATGGCCGAAGCGGGGGTCTGGCTCGTGCTCGTCGTCACTCATATTTATGGTAGAAAAGTTGAAATAACCACACGTCGAGGTAAATATAATGCGAATTAATCAAATCACTAATGTACAATACAAAATAAACCAAGATTACTCTGCTAATTCACGATTGAAATGCGGTGATCTCATAGATACGTGCGGTCGCTCCAACAGTTGGTACACGAATCCCCTGTCACTTTCCGTTACTCGCAATTTGCGACCGCTACATTATCTATGATTCCACCCAGGTGTCAAACCTGACATTTCATTCGTTAACTGATTGATTTATCCGATTAATCAAATAAAATTCGTCCACAACTCCGACACGGCCATCCTGGTTTCACACGTCCTCGGGTGATGCCTCTGTAAAGACGAGAAATACCAGGCAGTTCACTGATACTCAGCCAGCCCTGATAAGGCTGCCATATGAGAAACAACATCGTTGAAACTTAATTTTCTTTATTGTTAGCTAAAATAATTGGAAAACTCATAATTCGATATCCTTAGAAACATTATTTTTTTTTGACAGACAGCTAGGAACATCTGAACTGCAATACCATTTATCAGTGCTTAGGCTCTTTACCACTCACACAGCGGTAGAATACTCAAGTGCTGACTGCACTCATTATCATCACTCTCCTTGATGATAGAATACCATTACCACTGGCTGACACACTCAGCCACGTGGCAGAATACACTCCTAGCTTCAGCACTCTTTACCACTCTGGTGGTAGAATACAACAAACAATACAGTCCAATACACACACTATAACTGCGCGGTCATGATCAAAACCAAACTTTATTGTGTTCCTATCTGTCGGTCTAACATTAAACAGGCAATTATACAGGAGATAGTAAGTCAATCCGAATCACTTTCGTCATTGTCACATAATGTAGTACTAGACTCAGGCAATTTGCGCAAACGGTCATGTGCATACTTGTACGTTCTCCGAGAGTTAAGTGCATTTAGCACATACCTATCACCCTCTAGAACCTCACTCACCCGAAATGGCCCTTTGTACTTAGGATCTAATTTTGTCTGATTCCTTTCTTCATTTTGTAAAAGAACAAAGTCACCAACAGAAAATCTATTTACTTTAGACTTTGTCCCGTCAAATCTAGTTTTATCGTAAGTCGCGTTAGTTTCCATATTTTTAACAGCCAAAGTCCTTGATTCGTTAAGTTCAACATTAAATTCCTCATCAGTAAACATCAAATCTAGGGGCCTTGCTACTTTGCCAATTAACAGCTCAAGTGGACTGAACTTAGTGACGCGATTTACTGAACAATTTAATGCGAGTTGAACATCAGGAAGCGCTTCTTGCCAAGAACATTCCCTGCTTGTCTCTATTGCCGTTAACATATTTTTCAAAGTGCTCATAGTGCGCTCCACTTGACCGTTAGCACGAGAGCTCCCAGTAGCTATCAAATGAAGATTGATATTGTTGGATTTACAAAATTCTCGAAATTCGCCCCTGGAAAAACATCTCCCCTGATCCGCGATAATACGTGTAGGTGCACCGAATAAAGAGACGGCCATCTTTACAGCTTTAATACTGTTGGTCGTATCAATATTCATTGTGTCTTGCAACATTACAAACTTAGTGAAGGCATCTATCAGAACAAAAACATACTCCTTTCTATCGTTCTTTCCACTAAGTTTGCCCGTTGCGTCAATGTGGATCGTATGCCATGGCACCGCCACTTTGGGAATGGAATGCAACTCGGCCGATATCTTACCAGAATGTGATTTCGCGACCTTACATGTGGCGCAGTTATCTACAAATTTCCGGACATACTTGGCCATATCGCACCTTCGGTAGAACAAGGGCACAATTGTCAAAAATTGCAAAAATGAGTTAAGTATGCAGAAATACTTTAAAAATGTGTTTTCAACTGTTGAGACAAAGACACCCGTTTAATTCCTTCAAAAAACCGTCAGGGGCAAATAGCGGCTTTGTCTTATTGGCGCCTTTATTTTACTGTTCTGACGCGACAAAGTCTCATTGGTCAGTTGCGCCGTCAGCGGGGAATGAAGTACTTGTCATTTGGAGCGCTAACGCCGCAATGGTAAATATGCCCTTTAATGTTTTTGGTTTCTGGAGTGACAAGGCCACATCTATCACACTTATGCCTAGTAAGTAATTAAAAAATGGGAGGGAAAGAGTCATTCAGACAGTTATGCCCTTGTCCGTCCAACTTTTTTTTATTCTTTGGTCTTAAAGTCGAGTGCTATTCCAAAAAATGTGCTTAGAAATTTAACAATTTAACTAAAAATCCATTATGGAAGGATTAAATTATAATTAAAAACAGTGTAGGTACTGAATAAAACATAAAGAGACTATTTTTTTGTTAAGTTTATGTTATTTTTATAAAAATTCTATTATTTTATAAGTAATTACGAGCGTATTTCCAGAGTTTTGCTAAGTAAATTTGTTTTGGAACAGTAGTTATAAAAGAGTGAAGCTGGATGCGGGCAGCGCAGGACCGTTCATTATGGAAAACCTTGGGGGAGGCCTTTGTCCAGCAGTGGACGTCATTTGGTTGAAACGAACGAAGACTGATTAAAGAACTAACGGCCACCCACGACTTCGTACGCGTGTACCTCTAACCCCCTCAGGGTTGGAGTTTCGTAAAATCCGTTCTTAGCGGATATCTACACCCTATAAGGAACCTACCTGCCAAATTTCAAGTTTGTAGGTGTTATAGTTTCTGACATTTTGTGATGAGTGAGTCTATCAGTGACCTTCCGCTTTTCTATAGATAGATACTAAAAAGTCATGTTATCTCTAAGTTTTATTCACTTTTTTTGTGTGAAGTTACTACACGCTTTAAAATTAATAAAAAAAATACATTATTTATGCAAAAACACTGCTTATTTTTATTCCAACATCATCCTAAATTAAAGCTCAAATTGGTCATAACTACAAAATAATTTAGATATTGGTGGAACAAGGGCATAAATGAACCCCCTCCTTAAAAAGAAAATTAATATAAAAAAAACTAAAAGCTTTTTATTCTTGCAAGCAATGCGCGTAAAATGTATATAGTATATAGTTTATGTCATACAAAGGTGGATCACTTTACAAGAATATTATCAGAGCTAGACCATATTAAATCCAATAAAAATCTTAAAATAGCTCTCCTGTAAAATTGCAAAAAGTGCAATTGTGCCCTTGTTCTACCGAAGGTGCGATATGTTCAAACCAGAACTGATCATACATTTTTTCTAGGGTCTTTTCCCATCCCAAATGTTGTAAAGAGTTATGAGTGGTGTTGATAACAGACCATCTAAGGCCCCTTGGAAGGATTGGCAAGCATCTCGAACGCCCATTCCTTTGTACTTTGCGATATAAAACACCAGCACGTATCTCATAAGTATTGGCCACATTATCACTAAGTTTATTAGAATTTAGGTCAGATATTAATTTAGAAAGCTCCGGATCACGTGACTGTTCGGCCAACAACCAATTGCCAGGGAGATTATTGATATTAACTTCCATGTGTTGGAATTTCTCTACAACTTTGGGGGAGGGGTCAGGTAGGGGATTTCGCGAGAAGAAGTCTGCATGGGCCATGCGACTACCTTCCTTGTGTATAATATCAAAGTCATATGCTTGCAAGAAAGCCCACCATCTATGAACCCTGGGGGTCAGGTCGAGCTTTTTACGCGATGCCTGCAACGAATTACAATCTGTAATGACTGTAAACTTTCGGCCGTGCAAATAGTGCCTGAAATGTTTTACAGCATTAACGACAGCCAGAGTCTCCAACTCATAAGAGTGGTACTTAGACTCTGGAGTCGTAGTCCGTTTGCTGTAATAGGCAATAACCTGTCGTTTCCCATCTTTGATCTGCATGAGAACTGCACCGTAACCGATTGAGCTTGCGTCAGTGTGTAGTTCCACTGGGTTATTTGCATTAAAAATAGTCAGGACGGGTTCGTTAGTCAAAGCCGACATAATTTCCCGTCTAATAGCCTCATGAGCGGGGGTCCATTCAATGTTACCCTTAAGGGTGCTGGTCAAAGCATACAATGGAGCCATTGTTTGGGAGAATTTTGGAATGAATTGCCTAAAATATGAGGCGAGGCCAATGAATTGACGAAGCTGAGTGACTGACTGAGGAGGAGGCAGAGATAACAGAGCTTCCACCTTTTTTGGATTAGGGCGGATCTCACCGCGACTAACCTCAAAGCCCAGATATTCAACTTTTTGTTTGAAAAAGGAACATTTATTCAAGTTGAAGGAAAACCCTCGTTTCGTTAGAGTATCTAACACGATATGGACCCTATCTAGAGCCTCCTTAATATTTGGACCCCCCAGGACCAATATGTCGTCCATATACACGACTACGTACGTATTAACAAGTTCCCCTAGTGCATTGATGACGGCTCGCTGAAAAACCGAAGGTGCGTTTCGCAAACCAAATGGCATCGTGAGGTATTCAAACTGGCCTTCAGGTGTTACGAATGCCGTTTTCTCGATGGAGTTTGGGTGTACTGGCACCTGATGGTAGCCACTGGCCATATCAAGTATAGTGAAGTAGTAGCAACCCGCAAGTCTGTCAATTTGGTCAGAGATTAGGGGCAAAGGAAACCTATCGGGTATTGTGTTATCATTCAGCTCCCGATAGTCCACACACATACGGTCAGTCCCGTCTTTTTTTTTAACAAGTAGGATGGGACTTGCAAAAGGAGAGGAACTTGGGCGGATAATATTGCATGCAAGTAGTTCATCAATCTTTTGCCTAACCACCTGTCGCTCATCCGGGCTCAATCTATATGGACGTCGGCACACTGTCTTATTCACATCTTTTAAACGTATCTGCATTGGTTCTACATTTGCGGGAGTACATGGGATGCCTTCAACAAAATGTTGTTTATACGCGTCCAATATTTTTGTAAGTTTAGGTTTAAATTCAAGGGGGATATCCGTTTCGATTAAATCAAAATCAATGGGGCTCTTTGTAGCACAAGATCCGTTACGTGCAATATTACATGTGTTCACATCTAATACCCTATAAAGATGCAGTGTATCTAGAGTCATGTTAATGGCAAGGCCCTGACTAAGAATTTCCCTTCCTATCATAACATCAGAACGTAGGTAACAGTCGGGAAGAACATGAAATAAAATTTCTAGAGAAATGTTATCAATTTCATCTGGAGAGTGCTTGCCACGCTCGTTTGCCTAATGCCCGTCATCGTTACCACATTATTTACCAAAGCGACAAAGCGTTTACCAGAAAATTTACTACTAACAGATTCTTTTACCAATGAACATTCTGACCCAGAGTCGTAATGAAATGGAATTTGCTCACCAGAATGATTTAGAGTCCCAGTAGGTGTAACCACGGTGCACACGTCCACACGTCGCTCTGCAGCAGTGGTGCCAACACTGCTTCCATCCTTGTGATTCAGGCTAGGACACTTGGTTGCGATGTGCCCAGCTTGGTGACACTTGTAACAGACGATGGTACTACTTGGCTTCGAATTTGCTGCATCCTTACTCGATGATTGTCCTGAAGAGGTGCTTGGTCGATTTTCCTTCCACAGATGACAGCTAATCGCTCTGTGACCTAACTTCCCACAATAGTAACATTTGAAGGGTTGCTGCTGACTTGGTGTAGGCTTAGATCGCTTGATATCTGCTGCATCTCTCTCGTCAGATGTTGCGGTGTAACGTCTCTTCATAAATGTCATCGCCTTCAACTCCTGTTGCATTTGACTTCTGCTATTAATGTTAGTCGTGAAAGCCAAGCGTTGAATTCTAGGTTCAAATTGCGCTATATGAGCCATAACTGTCCCAATTGCAATCTGCTCTTTTGATAATTCTTTCCATCGTGACATCAATGACGTCATAAGTGTAGCTGCGTATGAGGCTAGACATTCATTATCCTTAGGCTTACTAGTGTTCAAATTAATTAAGTGAGCAGCGGCCGTTTCTAGGCATTCATATCTCGAAGTAAACAAATCCTTAAAATCAGACCACGTCATTCCTTGATATGTGACTTGTGACAGCCACATAGAGGCCTCTCCTTTTAAGGCTTTAGTCAAAGCAATTATTAACGAGGCACCTTCTAAAGGTTGGTCTGCCATACATAGATCGGCGGTCGAAATCCAAGCACGCGCATCTACATTGTTACGGTCAGGATCAAATTCAGGTAAGACAATATTAGTACTCACTGAAGGCGTCTTCACAGCTTCTAATAATGCCAAAAAGTTCTTATTTTGTTGTTCGAGTATCTTCATCCACTTTGAGTCGTTGTCACTCGCCATATTTTCTTGTAGGCATGGCGGTCTCACTTCTGATGACGAAGTATGGCCGAAGCGGGGGTCTGGCTCGTGCTCGTCGTCACTCATATTTATGGTAGAAAAGTTGAAATAACCACACGTCGAGGTAAATATAATGCGAATTTAATCAAATCACTAATGTACAATACAAAATAAACTAAGATTACTCTGCTAATTCACGATTGAAATGCGGTGATCTCATAGATACGTGCGGTCGCTCCAACAGTTGGTACACGAATCCCCTGTCACTTTCCGTTACTCGCAATTTGCGACCGCTACATTATCTATGATTCCACCCAGGTGTCAAACCTGACATTTCATTCGTTAACTGATTGATTTATCCGATTAATCAAATAAAATTCGTCCACAACTCCGACATATATAACTAAAAAAATGTGATTTTCGCAATTTTTCCTATATTTGCATTATATGAAAATGCTTCATGCCAAATTTCAAGATTCTGAGTTTACGGGAAGTATCCTGTAGGTTTTGATTCCTTTGCAAGTGTCGAAAATTTGTTGAAAATATCGACATAATCGGCTGTATCTTTTGATTGGCTTGGCTTAGAAGTTTGATATTTTCACAGGTTAAAGGGACAATAGACCTGAGTATTTCATGTGAATTTCAGCTTGATACGTCCACGCGTTCTTGAGATAAAGGGTCTTGACAGACGGACAACAAAGTGATCCTATAAGTGTTCCGTTTTTTCCTTTTGAGGTACGGAACCCTAAAAATGTTAATTAAAATACTAATAATAATCATTAGACGTTTAGAAAAATTCAAGTTCTTTATTTAGTGCTTTTTTCTTATGATATTTTCAATAATAAAATGTATTTAAACTATTTTCAACCTTATGACTTACACATAGAGTTCAAAATTAATTAAAGAAAAAATACAAATCATGGTAGCATGATGTGCCAGAAACTCTAAATAAATTGTAAAATAATAATCTTTACTTGCTTATGAACCAAATAGTATGAATTCTTGGATAAAATAAATATTTTTTTCCGACGCGCATCAAAATTCGCCCGCTGTGTCCTGAAGAAAAATTTTTTTTCACCTACTTTTTTCGAAAAAAGTGCCATACAATGGTATATATTTATAATCCTGATAAATGTAGCTTTCAGGACATATTTTTTTATTACATTATCTCCAATGGTTTAAAAGTAAACGTTATTTTAAAAAATACTTTTTGGTTTTTGTGAATTTTACTCAATATTTCTATTTTTAGGGTTCCGTACCTCAAAAGGAAAAAACGGAACCCTTATAGGATCACTTTGTTGTCCGTCCGTCCGTCTGTCAAGACCCTTTATCTCAAGAACGCGTGAACGTATCAAGCTGAAATTCACATGAAATACTCAGGTCTATTGTCCCTTTAAGCTGTGAAAATATCAAACTTCTAAGCCAAGCCAATCAAAAGATACAGCCGATTATGTCGATATTTTCAACAAATTTTCGACACTCGCAAAGGAATCAAAACCTACAGGATACTTCCCGTAAACTCAGAATCTTGAAATTTGGCATAAAGCATTGTCATATAATGCAAATATAGGAAAAATTGCGAAAATTACATTTTTTTAGTTATATAATATAATAAAAATATTTTAATAAAATGAAACTTACTACCTTATTTCTCACGAACGAATAAAGGTATCAAATTGAAATTTATACCAAATACCTAGATCTATTGTCCCTTTAAGAAGTAAAAAAATCAAACTTCTAAGTTAACGCGATCAAAAGATACAGCAGTTTATACCGACACCTTAGACGAATTTCCGTCACACGCTAGGGAATCAAAACCTACAAGGTACTTCCTGTGAACTCAGAATCTTGAAATTCGGCACGAAGCAACGTTATATAGTACAGATAAAGGAAAAATTTCGAAAATGATAAATTTGAAGTTATATAAAATTTAAAATATTATTTTTGCTTACATGACATAAAATATTTTTTTAATAATTATAAACTTACTACCTACCCTTTTTCACATGAACGCGTAGAGATATTAAAGTTGAAATTCATATCAAACACTTCTTAAATCTAATTGCCTCTAAACTGTGAGAAATTCTAAATCAACGCAAAAATTCAAAACGCTGAGGTAGGTACCTACCTACCTATAATGCAAATATAGGAAAAATAAATAAATAAAAAATAATCATACAGCATATTTTTTTTTTATAAAACTCCGGACTTTGACGTAATTTTGGTTTAAGTGAAATGAATGGTGTCCATTGGCATAGCTACAGGTTTTACCTTAGAATACTTGTTTTATATTTGTAGATAGTTACCCTGCCTAAAAAAAAACCCTAGCTACGCCAAAGCTAGCGTTATTTGATAAGGATCAGATATAAACACAAAATAATCTTGCGTGCATACCAATGTTATTTATACCATTTTGCAAGGGGAAAGGGATTTGTGGTTAGCCCTGACTACTTAAGGACAGGAAAAAATCAAATGATACCGCGAGCTAACTACGAACAGCGCCATCTATTGACAACCGTGCGAACTACGTAGTGTCGTTGCTCGGTGATAGGTGTTGCTGATTGCAGCTCATTGTTACAATACTTTTTATTAAAATCGGATTTTATTCCGGAGGTTTTACAATTTCTTACTACTTTCGCAAATCATTACAAATGAAGAAAGGAATTTACGGTGTGGTACCCTCAATGTACAATTAGATTTCGAGCGATACCACTTTTGGGCATTCTCCTTTTAAGTAGTTACTTTCCCCATTGTAATGTTATGAATTTCATTTTGCAATAAAAATACCATAGTTATGACTCGATTGTCGTAATGAACGAACTTTGTAAACCTTGCAGGTTTGTACGGAACCCTCGGTGCGCGAGTCCGACTCGCACTTGGCCGGTTTTTTTGTATGAAAAAGCAAAAAGTTTATTCTAGAAATGAATTCGCCATCCTTTAGTTATCCGAAAATGACACCACACTTGCCCTAATACCCATAGTCAGGCCTGTCTCACTCCGCGCGGTACATCCGATAATTACCTACAGCGAAGCGCCCCGCCGGCGGGTATTATATCAGTCGAGTGTCACGCGCGCGCCCGTCAGGACGCTGGCGTGCGTTGTAGTATGATTATAATTTTATGATCGAAGTATTATTTAAAAATGGACATAAAGAGAAAGAAATATTGTGCGGCGTTCGGATGTTTAAATTCGAAAAGAAATCTACCGGATTTATCTTTTTTTTTCGCTTCCCAAAGATGCTGAAAGGTATGTTGGCCATGTAGGTAATCAATAATTCTTAGGATAGTATAGGAACCTAACCTACTATGACTACTGCTCAGAATGCGTTCGTTCGTTTCAGCCAAAGACGTCCACTGCTGGACAAAGGCCTCTCCCAAGGTGGGAAACCTTGGGAGAGGCCTTTGTCCAGCAGAAATAATGAATGCATACTTACCTACTTACGTACCTCATTACAAATAAGTAGATTAAATATTTTTTCACTAGACAGCAACCCTAACAGCGTAAGAAGAGTTCAGAGGCACGCGATAGAAAGAGACAAAACTTGTAGGTGAATAAAATTATAGGTACGTAGTGCTGTGCGAGCTGAATTCCACTGTATCGCGTCGTAGCAAGACTCGCATTTATTTAAATCGTCTTGCGGAGTAATCCTTCTGTACCTGTACTATTACTTATTCTGTGCCATAGTTTTGAAGATATGGGCCTTAAAGTGAAGCGCGGCAGAAGGAAACTTGCCCCCCCTCCCCCTGCTACCACAGGGGGGGGCTCCCGATGTCTACCGACGGAAATCTACTCAGGAGCACCCAAAGAACAACTGGTGCAAAAATGAGCCTTCTATATATATCAAAGTGGAGGGGTTCTTGCACTTAATTCCCTACTACGCCTAAAAACAATGATTGTTGGCATTGAGATGGTATTACGTCGCGGACTATCCACATCTTATTGAATAATACACTAAAAACATTATTATTCTTCTTTTTTAGGTAGTTGGCTAGCTACCTCCATATCAAATTTCATCAAAATCTGCCCAGCCGTTCTTGACTTATAAATCGTGTAACTAACACGACTTTGTTTTATGTATAGAACAAAGAACGGCTGAACAGATTTTAATGAAATTTGGCATGGAGATAGCTGGCACCCTGGACTAACATATCCCGACTACCCAAAAAGAAGGGTAATGTTTTAAGAGTATTATCCAATAAGTTGTGGGTGGTCTGCGACGTAATACCATCTCAATGCCAACAATCATTGTCTGTTAGACGGTACGAAGTTCGCCGAGTCAAAATTATAATTGTTTAAGAGTATGCATGTAACAATATTAACGTTTCAGTTATTTTCGAACAAATAATTTTTATACAGTAGCCAAATGTCGATAGTCTAAATCAAAAACCAATACAGACTCATGCAACAAGCGAATGCTCAAAAAAAGATCGCGACACTCCCGCTCAATGTTGTAATTGCAAGGAACAACACCCTGCTAACTACAGATATTGCAAAGAGCGACAGCAGTACTTAAAAGCTATGGAAGCTAAAAAGGAAGAGCTAAAGTTAATTCAGTCAGCCAAGCGCCTGCCACGTGCCGTTGATGGTCGATCATGGGCTGCTGTTGTTGCAAATAAGGAACAACCTCCGCAAGTGGATAGAATTGAACATAAACTGCCACAAACTGCAGCCACCGGAGGACATTCGGACAACACGACAGCCGAAATGCTTAAAATACTTTCCACCACAGATAATATCGTCGGTTGATTGCAAGAAGTAATTAACTAGCAGAAACATGATTTCGAGAAATAGCTTAATGAAGTTTGGAGAGACAAAAAGCCATATAAAAAAAAATATAATAGGTAGCGAAGCAATGAAAATGCCGATACATAAAAATAAGTCTTAGTAATCATTTTTAGTTACTGGCATTTCAAAATAACGTACACAGTATTTAAAAAAAAATCAAAATATGAAGTTAACCCTTTCACGCATATGGGACACATTTGTCCCCGCATAGTTTTTACGATTTACAGTAATACTAGTTAAGTTAAACCCTTTGTAGTTTAATATTCTTAAATTTTATTATTATCTTTTATGATTATGCGCTGTAAATAATGAAAAACGCGATTCCTTGTGTAAAAAAATACTGGCACAAAATGTAAAAAAAAAATTCGTTAGACGTCAAAATTAAAAAATATTTTAATATTACTTAGCGGCTGTTTGGCCATTACTTTTCTTCCGATTTACATTCACTAATAAGTATAATTATCGTTTTATTACATATTTTCCATTTTCTTCGTATGTATAATGAATATTATGTGAAAATCTGTATTGGGACACGGGTGTCCCTATGTGCGTCAAAGGCAACTTGGTTCTTACTAAGGATATTGTTTGCCTCGTTATAATTTGTATGTTTATATTGATGTTTTATTTATAATTCATACATATTTTTGTAAATCATTTGTCTTCAAATCGACTTGAAGAAATTTCGCTCAGGAAAGACGAATTTTAGAAGTCATGATGACTGAAAATAGTGACAACGAGGATGGTTTCCTCCCTGATGAAAGGGTGTCTACTGCTGGACAGAGGCTTTCCTGGAGATTTTCACAACAATCGTTCCTGTGCTGCTCGTATACATGAATGTACATGAGCAGCACAGGAACATGAGGCCTGCCACACTGCGTCTTCCTATACGTGGGCGCCACTCGAGAAATTTTCTGCCCAAACGGCCATCACTTCTGCGAGCTATGTGCCCTGCCCATTGCCGCGATAGTTTGGTAATTATGCGAGCTATGTCTGTTACTTTGAGTCTCCTGCGGACTTCCTCATCACCCTTTGGGTGACTTTGAGCCTTCTCATAAGGCCCAGAGTGAAGGAACACGTCTCCGTTCCGTGCGTCATCGCCGCCAAGCCAACACACATTGGTCAAAGACTTTCAGTCAAAGGTCCTGAGACACTGCGGTATTTTGGGTAAAAAGATGTCGCGAAGCCTCTCGGATGTTGTCCCCCCAAGTAAGATTCAACGTTGTAGTCACGGCACGGCTGAGACCTTGGAAGACCTAGAATCAATGCTCTATGGCCTCAGTACAGGCTTTCAATAAATGGGATTCAAAATAAACATGGACAACACGAAACAATTATGTCAAATATCCGTGTTACACGCACTCCTCTGCACGCTGGAGACTCTACACTCAAAGTTGTTCTTGAAACAAACAGTTTAGTTAGGTAGGGCTAACTTCAAGAAAGAAGTATATGATGAGATGAGGATCAAATATAAAAATACGTAAGATATGATGCTATCTATTTTAAATTTCTTATTATAAATATTAAAAATAAGCTTATTGATTAAATTTGATGTGCATTTTTAGTGTGATTTGTATTTATTTTGCAATAAAAGCATCGAAGTATTTTATTTTCAATATATGAGGGAATGTATACCTTAACGCATATAGGGACATATGTGTCCCCGACTGAAAAACACTGAAATACATAGCACTTATATTTTCTGTACTACTTTTATGTTAAATTAGACTTAAATAAATAGATATAACTAAAGAAAAAAGAATTGTATGGTTTGGAATAGTTATAAGAGTGTAAGGGTTAATATATACCATAGGAGATTTTCTTAAAATAAGACATTGTAATAAAATAAATTATAATTTTAATTAATTAATGTAGGACAAAATTTAAAATTTGCATGCTGTAATTAAGTATGGCTAAATAGGCATAAGTACAATAACTTAAAAATTTAATAACACCCACTTTGTGAAACCCTATTTAATGCAAATAAATTATATTTGATTTGATTTGATTTAATGTCTTTTGACTGACGGCCAACTATAACAAACCAAGAAGTAAAATTTACTTTTTACTTTATCGGATTACCGTGATACATGTTAAATCAAGTTACATTACGTTTAAAATAATACTAGCTTTGGTCGCCCGCTACGCGGGCTACAAAAGCTAGATCTGCGATGCTGGCCGCTCCGGGCTTCGCCCTACGCGGCGCTCGGCCTGCGGCCTCGCATTCGGAGCTCGGCCTTCGGCCTCGCAAAAATTACAGGGGGCGTTCTCGTTTGTCGCAAGGCTCTTTTGCTTTTTTGACGCAACACAAGTAAATCAATGGCGACTGTCGGGATTTGATCCATCGCTCGGCCTTCGGCCTCGCCTTTCTGTCTGTCACTGGGCTCTAGTCCTTTTTTGACGCATTAAAAATTAATCTATGGCGACTCACAGGCTTTAAACTATCGCTCGGCCTTCGGCCTCGCCTTTATTTTCGGTTATATGGCTTAGTCTTTAGAATTTGGCACAAAAATCTATTTCGTTTTAAGCAATAATATTAAAATTAAAATAAATTCATTTATTTTTGCAAATAGGCTTTAAAAAAGCGCTTTTACACGTCCCAATATTAACCCTACCACTGCTTCGGGACATTATGCATAGAAGGCAATAAATTATGAAAGATTTCAGTTGTCGTACATATTTCTTGATTCAATTAGCTTATCTACCTTAGTTGTTTGTTGGCTATGTACTCAGATCATAGAAAGAGAATAGATATGAAGTCGCGCGTAACTACAACGAGAACCAGTGTCCCCACATTTCCCCCACCACAGCTCCCACACACACATTCAACTGTGTAAAAACAAAGCGACTGAGAGTCTACGACAACATGTGCAACCGGCTTAAAAGTGCTGTGATTGGCCAGAAGGCGTGCCTTATGGCCAATCAATGGCCGCGTGACGTGACGCACACTTTGAAAAAAGCAATTAGAGAGAAGAAAGATAAAATGGAGTCGATAAGATATCGATACTTTAAATCCTGGGGGCAAGGCTCGAAATTGGTTTAAAAAATGCTTGTATGAAAACCTTTTTATTATTATACGTTATTATTATGTTCTTTAACGATTTTTGCATAAAGTAGTCAGTTCCATTTTGTATGGACGAAAAACTCAGAATCAATTATTGGGACTAGGTAAATGAAGTTACCTTATATTAATTTACCCCAACCAAAGCTCAATGTCGTTATCGATGGAGTATAGAAGTTATAGACTGACAAAGTTTGTATGAAATGTCATGGGTTAAGTAGGTACTTGCGATTTTTACCAGTATTTACAATATTGGTAATATATTATTATTTACTTTAATAATAATAACAGGATCACTGTAATTATTATTAACTACTATCGCGCATTAACTTTTTAATTATGGCGAAATTCGTACCGCCTATGTTTATCAAAAATAATGCCTATATTAGGCTTTCAACTAGCTCTTATAGTAATTACATAGTTGACAGTTACTAATCCCTTCTACTATTGTTATTGTTTTTGTAAAAACTTAAAAATCGCAAGCAACTCATGATTTTTTCATTCAAAATTAGAAAATAGAAAATAATAATTTACTTCTATTTATCGATAATAGGAAACCGTATTAGAACACGAGCCCTGCACTATGTTACGACCGGCACATGCGGCCGTACTGTGTATTTTCACGCGTCAGTGGATATCGGAAGAAATAAAATACATTGCGCAGTAGTTACGCATGACATAAAGTGGTTGCTAACTAAATCGTCAATGTACAACGTGTTTGAATTTTTATCACCACTAATTTCGATATCGCAGTAAATGTCACGGCACTGAATTCGTTCGTAAAAATGTTGTTTTTTTTATTTATAAGCAAAATACCAATGGATTTGCAATACTTACATGTGGTAAATGACTTCATTGTTCCTGTAGTTCTTCGTTTCACTTATGTTATTGCACGTTACGACGCATTATCCAACAATATCGGAGAACATTTCCTCAGTACGACTGAATCGCGACTAACCTGGCGTCGCGGGCGATGTTCGTTTCTGGGCATATCGCGGAGACACGCGCCACGCCCCCGTTTCACATCTATTCCCTTCTATGATCTGAGGCTATGTATTACAAAAGTAAGTACCTATGAGATTATCCTAACAAATTACAAATTCTTTTATAATAATCAACTATATTGTAAAATCTTATGCATTCATAATAATAAAAGTAATAGCTAGTGTACTTGTTTATTAATTTTATTGTCATTAAGAATTAAGAATGAATGTAGTCTATCATGATAATGTGCTGAAATTACAGAATGCTTTAGGAATAATACCGACAGGAGGCGCATCGTAGAGCTATCACCATTGATTACTATTTAACAATGCGCCACCTATCGATTTTATTTCCAAGCATTCTCTGTGTCATGCTCTGGGGCGGGACATTTAACCTAAATGAAAGTTATTTAGGAAACAGATATCTAAGATATTTAAGCCTGTGTGCGAGATAGTTAAGCCTATGTTAGATATTTAAATCTGTGTGCGAGATAATTAAGCCTGTGTGTGAGATATTTAAGCCTGTGTGTTATTATAACTCAACCTACATTGTGCTCAGTGCCGTAACTAGGGCGGTGCCAGCGGTGCCCAGGCACAGGGCGCAGACCCTGGAGGGGCGCAGAAATGACCAGACCAAGCATTTTTCAAGGGCGCAGTTTTGAAAGCTCGCACCGGGCGCATAAAAGGCTAGTTACGGCACTGATTGTGCTTATTAATTAATTAATGAAGAAAAACAAAAAATTAGTTTAAATAGTATATTTATAACGATTAAACAATTTTATTATTCTACAACTTTTGAAAGCATACATTTGACTGTAATATTACTATGTTTCTGTAAAGGAGCAATCTACTTTCGTAATTGATCTATCATTTAGTACATTAAATAAAAAGACATAAGCTTATAAGTGAAAAAAGTGCTACATGTAGCTTCAGTGCTGACAGAGTCGGATTTAAAAATCTAAGTTACCTAGAATGACAGTGGATCAAGCTGCGATTTTAATATAAGCGAAAAATATTAAATTCCAATGATAGTGAAATTCGAGTAATTTTATTTAGCTTGACTTGACTTATGGTCCTATGTCCCCTAGATGGGGCAGAGGGCGTCCACAACAGTCCTCCATCTCGTTCGGTCTTGAGCTTCTCGCTTGATCTCGCGCTTTATTTAGCTAAGACATGTTTAATTCCAAAATATTATGTAATCATAATTTCAAGTGCAATATTTATTTATAATATGAATGCAAATTGACATTGGCTAAATAATTATGTTACATTTTCCTATATAAATGAAAATATAAAAAAGAATCTGGATCAGAGGTGGAATTGTGTAAAGCAATCGTAATCATTTGACAGTTCATAACGTACGATAAAATCAGTTAAAGTGTTTGACAGAATAATCGTACGTTATGTTACGTACGTAACTGTCAAATGATAACGATTGCTTTACACAATTCCACCTCAGTTTTAAAAAAAACTTATGGGCTGATTTCTCAATCGTCGTATAACTTTTAACTGAAGAATATAGTATGAGATATGTCAAAATGTTTATTCTTCAGCAGATATTCAACGATTAAAAAATCAGTCTTAAGTCACCTAAATATCCGAGTAGCTGGCATTTTATGTTCACTAAATTAATATTAGAAAATGAAAAATAAAGAAAAAAAAAACAAAAGAGCCATGATGAGGTTCAGCATAAGCTGCTACAAGTCTTGGGTTATGTTATTATTACTGATCAGTAAACAATATTAATTTGAATAAAAGTGCATAACTACTATGTTTTAATCTGTAAATATCTCTAATGATTATTTTCTTGCTTCCTCTGTAGAACGTCAAGCATCTTCAAATCAGTGTTCATCGATAGTTGACTGCTGTCGTCAATCCAATGCCGGAACTGCAACTGAGATTTCAAGTCCAATGTCGATAATTCAATGATACTGATGAACCTGGAAATAAAAAGACAGTTGTAATTATTTCGTTTTAATGATTTCATTCTCTTATATTTTATTCGCAAAAAAGGACTATAGGTAATTAAGAAATGACAACATAGAGGTGAGTGGATGCGTGGTAGTATTATCACATAATACCTAATTATTAGTTAAAGTGACATCTAAATAAAATGCGGCAGGCATTTATTGTGTGACATTTGCGTTTAAAAAATAAGATTTCAAATTATGCATAGAATTCATTTTATAAGAGTGATATTGAACATGCCTCGGAAATGGATTTGCAATAATATACAATAGGGATGATGACTGGGTAATGAAATCAAAATTATATTTAGTCCGTCAGACAGATATAGATGACCCACGCTGAACTGTCCCGCCAAACTCAATGACAGGGGGGCGCTACCATCGTTCAACTTTATGGTTTCCAACATGGCAAAAATCGGAACCAGCGATTCGGTATTGACGGTGGCGCCCCGCTGTCAATGTCATCGATAGGACAGTTCAGTATTTTGGAACTATAATTAGAAAATATTACTCATATTTTTTTTCTATAATCGAATAATTACAGTATTAAATTGAGTTGAAATGTCGCGTGTCATCATTTTTGAGTAAAAATTCTACTCAAGCGTGACGTATAGCGCCATTTCAACTCGATGTAGCCACTGTTATTATTTAATTATAAAAGAACAAAAATTATGAGTCTAATATTTTCTAATTATCTGTTTGACGGACAAATAATTGAAATTTTGTCATCTAGCCTATTACTTATCTCATATTTCTTGGTCGTTTAGCGTAATAATGTTAGGTACACTTACTTGTCGTGTCGTGAACTACTATTTGCGTCTTGCGTTTATGTTTTGCCTTCTTTTCTTTCTTTATTCTTAGCCTTCTTGCTTCGTAGAGTAATATTTTACGCATTGAGACAGTAATTTCTTCTTGGCGATATCACTCCTCCTTCCTTGTGAGATGTGATCAATTCTATTATATTCATGGCGTTTTACCTGTTGGTTAAATTTTGTTAAAAGTATTTTTTATAAAAAAATGCCTTTAAACAAAGGTAGTAGGCGCGCGTGAACACCTGCCAGTAGAGAACCTCTCTAGGTTATATGACCTAACGACAGTTGGTGAAAAGAAAAAAGAACACTGGCTGAGTACTCCAAAGATATGCCCAAGCTTAATGTTTATGGTATCTTAACACTTACTATTGATTATTGCGATTGAGTTGTAAAATTGTTTTACTTACATAATCAGAAAAAGGTCGTGTGGTGCATTGTCAGGCTCCGGTTCAGTTCAGTATGAAGTAGCGAAACGTAGGTAGCTAAGTATTATATTACATTTTAATTTTTATTATTTCTTCTAGTCTATACCTGAAATAGATGGCATATTAATATTATTAATAGTGAAATGTAATAAGACAATTATAATTGTATAATTTATATAAATATAAATCTGAAGATTGAAGTTGCGTTTACCTTAATTAGTAGTTAGTTCTTTTATGTTTATGAATTCTTCAAATTTGCATTATTTTGTCAGGGCTGCGTTATTAATGCTTCATCTTGAGGAACTTGACTTGCGAGTACATGTGGTGAGCACCATCGTAGCAATTTTAACTTTTGCATCACTCAAGTTTCTCTTTTGGCTTCTATACCTGAAATAATTAATATAAAATATGTAGTACAGATTAAAATACTAATACATATAAGAAATGCGAAAATTTGGATGTCTGTTACTTTTTCACGCAAAAACTACTGAACGGATTTTGACGAAACTTTACAGTATTATTGTTTATAACCCAGAATAACACATAGGCTATTATTAGAAGCCGTGGGCAAAAGCTAGTCTTTTTATAAATTAAATAATAATTTTATTAATATTTTTAATACTTACTCTTAGTATCTTTTGAGTGTACGAGTGACAGTCATCTTGATGTCTAATTGAGTATCTTATCCAGATAAGATATAAACAGTGATATTACTAATAAATCGTTTGTCATCTGTAATATAAAACATATTAAAATTAGATTTATATTTGGCTATGCATTGTTAGAGTTTACATCGATGTATAATTAGAGACACATCAAAGCATTGCACGGCTCATCTGTGTTTTGTGTGAATGAGATGTTTCCACATTTATAAACAAGTTAGCTGCCACACACTGCCAGCCTGGTTAGTCCATCTGCAAGCTCTATAACATGACATACAATGTTAGTAAAAGACAGCCATAAATATTAGTTAAAGCCAGAGCCTCGTCAGTAAGACAGCAGGGAGCACCGCAGCGGAGCGTCTCATTCTCGCGGTGAGCCACGCCGCTGCCGCCAACAGCCGGCTGTTGGCGCGAGCAGGTGAGGTTGGCACATGGGATAGTACCATAACATTAATTTGATCTTATAATTAATTAAAGGCAAGCCAATGGTTAGTAAGATTAGTTTTGTTATGCACTCTCCCTTCTACTCCCCATCTACCTACATGAAATGTATAACATTAAAAACAGATTTTAATCATTCGCGTCCCACCCATTATAACTAAACGTCAAGCAGTGAGTACATAATGTAACTCATTGATAAATATCGCGTCAAGACATACCTAGACACATAGAAAGACACGGGTCTTTCTATTTTAAATAAAAACCATTTCATGTAGTTAGATCGCCCTACTGGGCGAATTCGATCTTCTAGCTACAATTAGTTAGCAAATAAATAATATGAATATGAATGAATTCTAAGCCCAAGCAGCGCAAGCATTTTAAAGCAGCAAGCAATTGCAAAGCAGCTACTGAAATGAATCCAAAATTTGATAGATTTGCCCGGGTAAGCCGATATTGTATATGATGAGTGTTTACGTGTGCAGTAATGTAAGAGAAGATGGGAAAGCAAAGTGAAATGGAATATGAAAAATATCACCCCATTACTGTAAGAGTGGTATATCGGAATATAACGAAATCACTTTGGAATCACCATGACATTAGCGCCTGATTCGGAACAGGAGCCTCCTCAGCCAACCAAACGAAGGAAGAGAGAATGATACCGCTGACTGAACGAACTGATTGACAGGGGAAGACTGTTAGGACGACACCCCCAGCCTGCAGGGGACGCCACTGATCCACGTGGGTGACACAGGCAGACGCCTCAGAGAGGGTGACGCCATCGAAGCGAAGAGTGTGAAGGCGACAGCCAACACAGCACGAGCATAAAGTTGAAGAGGTCGAGCGGAGGGAAGATGCAGGGTTAACGAATCAGGGCAGAGAAAATAACCGGTCGATAATGTACCGGGTGTCAATCAAACACCTCAGCGTCGACGGAATATCAGGGTGTCCAGGTACAAGTACGAGTATGTCAATATAACAAACAACACGTGGTTCAGAAAGCAATGAGCAATGGATGTGTTCAAATGAAGTTAGTTAATGCCGAAATAATAAGCGAAACTGAACGAAATTGTTCTCACCAGCATAATAAGGATCGTCGTATAATTGTCATTTTGTAAAATTAATAATGTAACCGTCGCCATTTTTCGCATTTCTTAAATAAACATTGCAAATACATCATAGGTCTCACTAAAAAACAGGTACTTTTAAAGGTATACAAAGTGCTATAAACGGTTACAAAAACAAAGTCAAAATTTATTTATTTGTAATTTTAAATAGTACTTAAATATTAATTAACAAGAATAAACATTCTAAAAAATAGCAAGTTACACTTAAAACATAACGTTACTTATTTAATTAGTTATTTATTTCAAGAATCCACAAATTTTAACAACCATTAGGTAATTTTCATAAAATGTTTAGTAAAAAAACTTTTAGTTATTGTTAATTTTATGAAATTGATCAAGTAGCAATTCCTGGCAAAGAAAGAAAATGTCACGTCCATTATGAAAACCCTCTCAACAATAAAATTACCTCATGCATGATAGCAACAACAAACTTGTAAATAAAAGGAGTAACTTTAATATTAAGAATGTGAAAGAATAATGGTAATAAAATAACAATACCATAAGAAAATTCTAAACTGAAAATATAGTAAACATTAGGTACAAAAGAAGTGAAAGCCCAAATAAAAACAAACGGTGTAGTCGATATCCAATGCTCACTTGTCTTCAGCAAGACAAGCGATAGGATGTTTTAACACCTACGACCTACAGTGCTCGAGATCCGTCGCACATCTATCTCATCAACGAGAGAAGAAGGAGGAAAATATTGAACAGAGTAGTTGAAACTGATAAATTATTAATTTTAACTTCAAAGACAAGAGGTAATTAGGATAATATTTAGCGAGGGAACAGACAGCAGTTCTCAAAATGAGACCCATTTTTATCACAATTTCATTGTTAGGTTTTAAAATGGACGAACATAAAATATGTACCTACGTAGGACATTAAAAACAGTGCACCCAAAACAAAATTCTTATTGTTTAAATAAATGAAATTATTAAAAAGTACTATTCTGTAATATGTGAATAAGCTAACAAACATAACAAACTGAATTACAATAAAAACATTATAGGTAGGTGGTAGTCAATATTCATTATTAATTAATTTATAGTTAATATGTACACATTAAGAGAAAAAAGTTTTTGGTTCTATATTAAGTTATTGCAAATTTTAATATTATTAACAAAGACAGGTACTAATTAATAAAAAATATTATTTGTTGTGTAGCAACATTTATGACTTAAATGTGATTAAAAATATGAATTCCTTTTAACTATTCGTATAGTGTCGATTCGAATTAAAAAATTATGTCCTAAATGTATAACAAGAAAAGTAACGTTATGTTTTAAATGTTTTTAGTTATAAAAAAAAAACAATTTCTTGTAAAATTGTTAAAAAATCTTTATATCATTTGGTTTTGGACTATTATGTATTCGTTAAATATTGATTAAAACCCAGTATTCATAAAAAAACTGAATACTCCATGCAACAAAATACGTTAAGAAGTGTTTAGGATTTTAATTATTAACAGTTTAATGTCAGAGTTAGTTCTAGCTTTAACTACAACATGGATATTTAACCGGATATGTCCTGCGAAAATTGATTTTCTCGCCAAAAATATTGTTTAAATCTTCTGCAGCCATAGCGTGCAGTAACTAATAATATGACGTGATTGGATTACTAATGTTTGGCCAAAAACGTTTCCCAAATTATCACATCGCAAACAACTTATTTCATTCTTTTTATCGAAATATTCATTAACAAGAGGTGATTCTGGCGCTCGGCGGCCGCTACCGCGGCACGCTGCGCTCGCCTTCGCGCGTTAATGGTCACTGTTCTCACCTTTTTTTTTTTTTTTTTTTTTAGGTGGTCGGAATGCATTTTGCGCACCGTCTCCCAGTCGCGAGGGGCTGCTGGGAGGTGTGTGGGGCTCGTCCTATTTAGCGGACCCTACCCACTAAACCTATCCACCATAAACCGTGCATCGTGTGTCGAGGAGGAGTGGGAACCCGTTTGGTCGACTTCCACTCCCCCTCCACGCACGACCTGGCAGTTGCCGGGCCTCAGGCAATAAGGCGGAGCATGTTTGCCCCCAGACTGGCGGGACTACAATGTAGGCGTCGGGGCCCCTGACACAATGCCTACGGTCTCGCTGCCAGAGGTTGATGGAGGAGGGCAGCGTATTGCCTTCTCCGTCTACCTCTTCGCTTTCTGCGGATCGGGTCAGCGAGGGGATCCTCCTCCCTGGCCCGTTCCGAGGCCTCCTTTTGTGACATAATTTCTTCACAAAAAGAGGCCATCTCTTTCCAGGCAGTCTCGTTTTCCAGCATGGCTTTAACTATGCTGGAGAGCGAAAGGTCTACGCCTACCGCTGAAACCAGAGAGCGACGCTGCCGAACCCAAGCCGGACAATCCACGAGGGTATGGTCCACCGTGTCCTCTGCAGCGCCGCACTCATGGCATTCAGGGGTCGGTTCCCTCCTGGCGATGTGATGCAGGTACCAACCAAAGGCCCCATGGCCGGTTAGCATCTGCACCAATCGGTAAGTGAGGTGACCGTGTTTTCTTTCTACCCATTCTTTTAGCACCGGGCGGATTGCGCCAATGGTACGCCGTGCGAGCCTTCCGTACTCACCGGCATCCAGGTGCTCGGACCAGCGTCGCAACAGGGTCTCCTGAGCCTGGAGCCTGGCACGACTCATATCCTCCAGTTCAATACGCTCTCCAGCGTTCCTCCTCGCTGATCTCATGTGATATATTTCAGCGAGGACTCCTGCATCCAACTCCCATGGGGGGAGGCCAGCCAACACGAGCGCTGCATCGAGGGCAACCGTGCGGTAAGCTCGGATTGCCCTCAATGCTAGAATGCGTTGAGGTTGGCGAAGCGCAATTCTAGCTTCTCTAATCAGGGGAGACCAGATCGGTGCCCCGTACAGTGCCATACTTCTGATGACCCCAGCGTACAGTTTCCTACAGCTGACGCTGGGGCCGCGGACGTTAGGCAGTAGCCGGCTCAGAGCTGCTGCAGCTTTTACTAAACGGGGCTTAAGCAGCCTGAAGTGGGCGCAGAAGGTCCACCTTCCGTCCAGGGTAAGGCCCAAGTATTTCATCTGAGCCCCGACTTTAATACGGACCCCTTCCACCGTGATATGGGCACTTGGTGGGGGGCCCTGTCGGGGCTTGTGAAAGATCATTGCTTCCGTTTTAGACGGGGCCACTTTTAAACCCAGAGCCTGGATGCAGTCTATCGTCCTGACGACAGCTGCCTCTCCCCTGCTGCACACTTCAGCGAGGCTCCCCCCTCGAGCGACAATGAGGGTGTCATCTGCATAGCAGAGCAGTCGCGTATTGGGAAGACGGAGGCTACGCAGGACAAAGTCGTATCCAATATTCCACAGGGTTGGGCCAAGCACTGAACCCTGCGGAACACCGCAACGCATCGCCCTGCGAACCAGCGTTCCATTTCCGTCTATGTATGTCACTACTCTGTCCCGGAGATAGTCCTCCAACAGCCTCCCCAGATATGAGGGTACTCCGTGGAATCGAAGAGCCTCTAAAATAGTAGAGAAGGGGAGGCTGTTGAAGGCGTTGGCGATATCAAGAGATACCGCCAAAACCCTGTCTCCCATCTCTAATGCCTCATTCGTGTAGCTCTTCAGCGCCATTATTGCATCCGTTGTCGAGCGTCCAGCTCGAAAGCCGAACTGAGCATCCGACAAGTTTGGGCCGGTGTCCTCAAGATGCTTGACAAGGCGGGATGCCACTATTTTCTCAAGCAACTTCCCCGCCTCGTCAAGCAACACGATGGGCCTGTAAGCCGAGGGGGAGTCTGGGGGTTTCCCCTCCTTAGGAATCAGGCAAAGTCGACCTTCCTTCCATGCCTTCGGGAACCTCCCAGTATTGAGAGATAGATTAAAAAGGTACCGAAGGCGTCCCTCTAGGTGTTGGAGGGCGACCCGAATGACACGGCCGGGGACACCATCGGGTCCAGGGGCCTTACTCTTGCCTTTGAGGCGTTCTATAGCTGCCTCCATTTCCCCATCAGAGACAGGTGGGGCAGCAGTACTCACGGGAGCATGTGAGGGAGTCATATCTGGGGGGATGTGTGGTCCACAATCGGGAAACAACCCGGACACTACGCGCTCTAGTAAAGGTGGATCCAGGGTCTCTGATATGGGGGCCGTCATTGCGCGAAATTTGTTTCTAGCAGCTTTATATGGACGCCCCCATGGGTCTCTGTCCAGGTCTTTCAGCATTTCCTCACGGGCCCGTTCTTTAGAGATGTTGATAGCCAACTGCAGCGCTTTTTTGTCCTCAAGGTAGGCTGCACGTAGTTGATCTTCCTCCTCTGGAGCACGGTAACTTCTTCGACGACTTCTTGTAAGCGCTCTACGTGATGCATTACAGGTGGCCCGAAGAGAGGCTATTTCTTCTGTCCACCAATAAACTCCCTTTCGGGAAGGAGGATGTCGTACCCTGGGCATTGAGGCATCGCAGACTTCAGTTAAGGCAGACTGAAAGCGAGCTGCAGCCTCATCTGCGTTCTCTAGTGGCGGGCCATAGAACCAGTCCTGCACTAAGGATGCATCACCAGCTATCTCTCTATCAAATTGTGTGAGGGACCATCGCGGGAAGGAGCAGCGGTTTTCCCGTGGAACTATATGTGATTGCGAGCGAGTGACCTCGAACCTAATATAGGTGTGGTCAGATAATGTTTCCTCTCCCACTAGAACACGCCAGTTCGTGATGCTGTGTGCGAGGGCAGGGGTGGCGAACGTGAGATCCACCACAGATCCCCCCTGTCCACGGACGCAGGTGTAAGCATTCCCTGTATTCAGTAAATTGAGACCGATTTCTGCCGCCCACTCTTCTAAGACTTCGCCACGACTGTCTGTGGAAGGACACCCCCAGTTACGGGACTTGGCATTGAAGTCGCCCATAACGATGACTTGCAAAGGCGACAACCTCCCTATGGCTGGACCCAGGGTCTCTAGAAAGGCCTCAAATTGGGGCACCGTTCGATTGGGAGAGAAGTAGACCCCAACAACAGCTATATCCTTCCACTTTGCTGTTACGTATCCTAGCCCCTTTTCTCGGATTTCAAGTGGAGGTGCTTGAGAGTCAGTTCGACTGACAATGGCAACTGTCTCATCTGTTGAGCCAGCCCAGTTGGACTGAGTAGATATGTAGTAGGGCTCAGCCACTACCGCAATATCAATCTGCCACGCCACTAGGTTTGCCAGAAACAGGTCCTGGGCCCTGGTTGCATGGTTAAGGTTCGACTGTAGGAAAAGCGTGTTAGGCCTAAATGCCATCGTAGGGTTCCACGCTAGTCGTCTCCATCTCTGCCGATTGTGATTGAACACCACTGGTCACCGGAGTTGTTGGGATCTGTACAACTAATGGTGCTTTCCCCCTGACAGGACGGGGTCTACATGATTTCCCCCCCATAATGTGGTCGGAGGCTTTTCCAGCATCCGCACAAACTGCACACCTGATCTTTGCCGAACAGCTGGTGGACTTGTGCCCAGGATGCCCACACCTGAAACACAGTTCGTTACGGGTCGACGATGAGGGACACAGTTGTTTGGTGTGCCCCAGCCCTAAGCATTTAAAGCACCGTAGAGGGCGGGACTCTAAAAAGGACACCCTTGCGGACGACCAGCCCACCAGAAGGCGGCCAGTGGATAGAACCTGCGCAGCAGTCACCGGGCACGAAACCAAGATGGCACCCACGCCTCTTGGCCCAGGACGGATTTCACCCGCCTTGATGGCCTCTTTCTGACAGCCAGTTTTAGCTGCAATGGCCTCGATGACCTCCTCTTTTGAGACGGAGTCGTCAAGCTCCGTTATACGGAGACCGACTCTTCTCACGGGGCGTGCCACTCGGGCGACCCCCTCTAACACTTCATTCAGCTTGACAGCTAGTTGATCAGCTTTTTCACCGCTCTGGGAACCAGATATCTCCAGCATTCTGGCTCCCGTGGCCGTCCTTCTGCAGCGAACATGGTCCATCCCTAGTTCATCGAGGGAGAGAACTTCCCGAGCTTTTTTAATGGCCTCGCCGTAGCTTGCTCCTTTCTCCACAGCCTCTGGCTGTAAGGATATTACTACAGCAGAAGTGCGAGGTGGGGTAAGAGAGACCCCTCCTTTAGAACGGTTCCCAGACTTGGGGATCCGTGATGGGACATTCTGTGGAGCGGAGGAAGACTGAGAGGAATTCTTCTTATTCTTCTTCCGCTTTTTATGGGACACTTTGGTCCATTGCTCCGCACTTGAAGCCGCCTGGACTGCTGAGGTCGTAGGTGGCTGCGTTTCAGGTCTCTGGACATTTCTTCTGCTCTCAGGTGGGCGGGAAGGTCCAGCATTGGCAGGAAGTTTGGATGCGTTTGTAGGTTTAGGTACTGTCTTGGGCGCAGCCTTCACCGAGTTTTGTGAGGCCGTAGAGGCAGCAGCAACCATGGAATACGTCTTATTGCTTGTCTCTGCAGGGGTAGGGGGCATTGGCAGTTGCTGCAGGGGTAGGGGGCATTGGCAGCACTGTTCTAACCTAACCTAACCCACTATTTTCTGCAATACGTACTTTTTGCAAACATACAATTTTATTATTAAAATTATTGTTTAAGAAAACTATGATCATGTGCCTTATGCTTTGATTTGTGGGTAAGTATATGAAGTGTTAATTTGATCAATCAAATTATTTGGATATTTGGCAAAAAACATTTGCTATACAAAAATTTGCCATAAAAAAACTTGAACAAGTAAAATTTTGCCAAATGATAATTTGACCAAATGAATTATCGCATCCCACCGCTCCTGCCAAAAGGCCACGGCATCCTCTCTAATGGTGCGCTTCAATTCCCGGCGCTCCCTGGGGGCCAGTTGGATTCCCTCCTCCGCAAGTCGTCCTGCACGAGAGACTTACAGGTAACGCTGCCGTGCTGCACGACCTGTAAGCCTTCGTGAGTAAAATGAGCGCCGGTCGCTGAGTACCCTCCAACCACCTTTGTCATCACAAAAATCGACGAGCATCGGTACCATACGGCCGCAGCGTATGTCATCGTGGCCACATAAATGCCTGCGTACAGCACACTTAGGGCGGGGTATCTCACGCCCCATGACGTCTTGCCAAAACCATTGGCAGCTTGTAAATCAATCAATTTCGCATGCGGCACATAGGACCTAGCCTCGTCGAGGGTCACACCAAGCGATTGCGATCGTCACATCGTCTGCGTACGCTATTACGTGTACCCACTCAGGACACGGCAGCATCAGGAGGCCGTTGAGCAGGAGGTTCCAAAGTGTCGGGCCCAACATTGATCCCTAAGGACATCCCATGGTACTGCGCTTCCACGACGTTTGAGCCCCTACATAGAGGCCCACACGCCGGTCTGTAAAGTAACTAACCAATGACCTGAAGATATTAGGTGGAGCTCCGGTCTGTTTGGCTTTCAACAAAATCATCGGCCACCACGCGTTGTCAAAAGCACCGGAGATGTCCAGGAAGATCAGCTGCACGTATGACGCAGTACTGTTCTCGGTGATCGAGTTAATGAACTTGAGCGCCGTGACCGTAGACCGGCCACGGGTGAAACCGTGCTGAGCGTCAGATATATGTCGGTGCAAGCAGGGAGCGCAGGAGATGATGACGCGCTCCAGGATCTTACCCAGGATTGGCAAAAGAGTAATAGGCCTATAGGCCTTCGGGTCAGAGAGAGGCTTACCGTTTCCCTTCGGGAGGACCAATAGTCTACCTACCTTCCAGATGTCTGTAAAAGAACCTTCAGCAAAGGTGGTGCGATAATAACTTAAAAAAAAAAAACCGACTTCAAATGCGTGAACACAAAAAAAAACTAAAAATTAAAAATATTGCGTATAAAAAAGTTCATCCCCAATTTTCCACCCTTGGGGGTGAAATATTTTCTTCAAATTCGCATGAAACCACCCTTTTGATAATACCTATTCAACAAAAAAATAATCGTTCAAATTGATTTATAATCGGCGGAGATATTGCGTATAAAAAAGTTCATCCCCAATTTTCCACCCTTAGGGGTTGTTTTTTCTATTATTAAATTTAAATGGGACCACCCTTGAGGTATTACCTATACGCCGAAAAAAGATTTGTTCAAATCGGTTCATAATTGGCGGAGTTATCGCGTAACAAACATAGAAAAAAAACATACGGGTCGAATTGAGAACCTCCTCCTTTTTTGAAGTCGGTTGAAAAGTAACAGTTGCTAAAAGTTTATTTGGGAAATGAAACATTGGCGATAAGTTGTTTGCGAAGCGAAATTTGGCGAAAAGTAATTTGGCCAAACGGAAGGATACCGACGCGATTACTATTAAATCGTAACAAATAAGTTTATGAAATGTTTATTTCTAAATGTAATAATATCAATATAACTTTAAAAAAAAAACGACTTCAAATGCGTGAACACAAATAATACCTATTCAACAAAAAAATAATCGTTCAAATTGGTTCATAATCGGCGGAGATATTGCGTATAAAAAAGTTCATCCCCAATTTTCCACCCTTGGAGGTGAAATATTTTCTTTAAATTTGCATGAAACCACCCTTTTGATAATACCTATTCAACAAAAAAATTATCGTTCAAATTGGTTTAAAATCGGCGGAGATATTGCGGATAAAAAAGTTCATCCCCAATTTTCCACCCTTGGGGGTTATTTTTTTTATTATTTAATTTAAATGGGACCACCCTTGAGGTATTACCTATACGCCAAAAAAAGATTTGTTCAAATCGGTTCATAATTGGCGAAGTTATCGCGTAACAAACATAGAAAAAAAAACATACGAGTCGAATTGAGAACCTCCTCCTTTTTTTGAAGTCGGTTGAAAAAAAAGGTGGCATAGGGGCCCGAGCGCCAGCCTCGCCGCACCTTAACCTATTTATTACACTGCATTAACTTAAATTATACTGGTAAATTACTAATATTAGTTAACCATGCCACCACCCCAGAGACATTTTAGTGAGAATGACAAATCCAAGATATCTTTTTTCATATTCTAATGATAGTAATAATTCAGACTGAAAAAAATTAAACACAATAAGATTGAAGAGGATCCCTTTCAATCGTGTAATGTGTTATTAACAATAATGTGATTGTTTTGACACTGAAGTAACCAAAAATATTTTTGACTATCTATGGGAACTGTGGCAAAGTAATGCTATAACATCACCCCATCCAAAATTAAAAGCGTAAAAATCTGGACAACTTGGTTTGACCAGTCCCCGAAGGCAGCGCCTGTTCACAGACATGACGGATGAGCCAGCCATCGCTTCACTCGATCATATTTTAGAGAATGTAACGACCCGCCTCACCACGCCACCACCCCAGAGACATTTTAGTGAGAATGACAAATCCAAGATATCTTTTTTCATATTCTAATGATAGTAATAATTCAGACTGAAAAAACTTAAACACAATAAGATTGAAGAGGATCCCTTCCAATCGTGTAATGTTTTATTACCAATAATGTGACTGTTTTGACACTAAAGTAACCAAAAATATTTTTGACTATCTATGGGAACTGTGGCAAAGTAATATTATAACATCACCCTATTAAAAATTAAAAGCATAGGAATCTGGACAACTTGGATTGACCAGTCCCCGAAGGCAGCGCCTGTTCACAGACATGACGGATGAGCCAGCCATCGCTTCACTCGATCATATTTTAGAGAATGTAACGACCCGCCTCACCACGCCACCACCCCAGAGACATTTTAGTGAGAATGACAAATCCAAGATATCTTTTTTCATATTCTAATGATAGTAATAATTCAGACTGAAAAAACTTAAACACGATAAGATTGAAGAGGATCCCTTTCAATCGTGTAATGTGTTATTACCAATAATGTGACTGTTTTGACACTAAAGTAACCAAAAATATTTTTGACTATCTATGGGAACTGTGGCAAAGTAATGCTATAACATCACCCCATTCAAAATTAAAAGCGTAAAAATCTGGACAACTTGGTTTGACCAGTCCCCGAAGGCAGCGCCTGTTCACAGACATGACGGATGAGCCAGCCATCGCTTCACTCGATCATATTTTAGAGAATGTAACGACCCGCCTCACCACGCCACCACCCCAGAGACATTTTAGTGAGAATGACAAATCCAAGATATCTTTTTTCATACTCTAATGATAGTAATAATTCAGACTGAAAAAACTTAAACACAATAAGATTGAAGAGGATCCCTTCCAATCGTGTAATGTTTCATTACCAATAATATGACTGTTTTGACACTAAAGTAACCAAAAATATTTTTGACTATCTATGGGAACTGTGGCAAAGTAATGCTATAACATCACCCCATCCAAAATTAAAAACGTAAAAATCTGGACAACTTGGTTTGACCAGTCCCCGAAGGCAGCGCCTGTTCACAGACATGACGGATGAGCCAGCCATCGCTTCACTCGATCATATTTTAGAGAATGTAACGACCCGCCTCACCACGCCACCACCCCAGAGACATTTTAGTGAGAATGACAAATCCAAGATATCTTTTTTCATACTCTAATGATAGTAATAATTCAGACTGAAAAAACTTAAACACAATAAGATTGAAGAGGATCCCTTCCAATCGTGTAATGTTTCATTACCAATAATATGACTGTTTTGACACTAAAGTAACCAAAAATATTTTTGACTATCTATGGGAACTGTGGCAAAGTAATGCTATAACATCACCCCATTCAAAATTAAAAGCGTAAAAAAAACCTACACTAAAACGTAGAAAAATAATTACTAATTACCTACTTATTTATTAGGACGAATTATTAATATTTATGTAGGTATACCATGATTGATACTTCTGGAGTCGGTGCCAAGATTATGAAACATGTAAAGTTTGCCTGCACCGACTCCAAAAGTATAAATCATGGTATACCTACATAAATATTAATAATTCGTCGTAATAAATAAGTAGGTAATTAGTAATTATTTTTCTACGTTTTAGTGTAGGTTTTTTGGAGTCGGTTTTTTTTTTTTTATAAAATTTTACTTATTTCTTGCTTTTTAGTTAACTAATTATTACCTTGATGTTACCACTGAAGGTAGGCAGTACACTGAGACCAAAAAAAATTGGTTCATAATCGGCGGAGATATTGCGTATAAAAAAGTTCATCCCCAATTTTCCACCCTTGGGGGCGAAATATTTTCTTCAAATTCGCATGAAACCACCCTTTTGATAATACCTATTCAACAAAAAAATAATCGTTTAAATTGGTTTATAATCGGCGGAGATATTGCGTATAAAAAAGTTCATCCCCAATTTTCCACCCTTGGGGGTTGTTTTTTTTATTATTAAATTTAAATGGGACCACTCTTGAGGTATTACCTATACGCCGAAAAAAGATTTGTTCAAATCGGTTCATAATTGGCGGAGTTATCGCGTAACAAACATAGAAAAAAAAAAAAAAAAAAAAAAAAAACATACGGGTCGAATTGAGAACCTCCTCCTTTTTTTGAAGTCGGTTGAAAATCTGGACAACTTGGTTTGACCAGTCCCCGAAGGCAGCGCCTGTTCACAGACATGACGGATGAGCCAGCCATCGCTTCACTCGATCATATTTTAGAGAATGTAACGACCCGCCTCACCACGCCACCACCCCAGAGACATTTTAGTGAGAATGACAAATCCAAGATATCTTTTTTCATACTCTAATGATAGTAATAATTCAGACTGAAAAAACTTAAACACAATAAGATTGAAGAGGATCCCTTCCAATCGTGTAATGTTTCATTACCAATAATATGACTGTTTTGACACTAAAGTAACCAAAAATATTTTTGACTATCTATGGGAACTGTGGCAAAGTAATGCTATAACATCACCCCATCCAAAATTAAAAACGTAAAAATCTGGACAACTTGGTTTGACCAGTCCCCGAAGGCAGCGCCTGTTCACAGACATGACGGATGAGCCAGCCATCGCTTCACTCGATCATATTTTAGAGAATGTAACGACCCGCCTCACCACGCCACCACCCCAGAGACATTTTAGTGAGAATGACAAATCCAAGATATCTTTTTTCATACTCTAATGATAGTAATAATTCAGACTGAAAAAACTTAAACACAATAAGATTGAAGAGGATCCCTTCCAATCGTGTAATGTTTCATTACCAATAATATGACTGTTTTGACACTAAAGTAACCAAAAATATTTTTGACTATCTATGGGAACTGTGGCAAAGTAATGCTATAACATCACCCCATTCAAAATTAAAAGCGTAAAAATCTGGACAACTTGGTTTGACCAGTCCCCGAAGGCAGCGCCTGTTCACAGACATGACGGATGAGCCAGCCATCGCTTCACTCGATCATATTTTAGAGAATGTAACGACCCGCCTCACCACGCCACCACCCCAGAGACATTTTAGTAAGAATGACAAATCCAAGATATCTTTTTTCATATTCTAATGATAGTAATAATTCAGACTGAAAAAACTTAAACACAATAAGATTGAAGAGGATCCCTTTCAATCGTGTAATGTGTTATTACCCATAATGTGACTGTTTTGACACTAAAGTAACCAAAAATATTTTTAACTATCTATGGGAACTGTGGAAAAGTAATGCTATAACATCACCCCATCCAAAATTAAAAACGTAAAAATCTGGACAACTTGGTTTGACCAGTCCCCGAAGGCAGCGCCTGTTCACAGACATGACGGATGAGCCAGCCATCGCTTCACTCGATCATATTTTAGAGAATGTAACGACCCGCCTCACCACGCCACCACCCCAGAGACATTTTAGTGAGAATGACAAATCAAAGATATCTTTTTTCATATTCTAATGATAGTAATAATTCAGACTGAAAAAACTTAAACACAATAAGATTGAAGAGGATCCCTTCCAATCGTGTAATGTTTTATTACCAATAATGTGACTGTTTTGACACTAAAGTAACCAAAAATATTTTTGACTATCTATGGGAACTGTGGCAAAGTAATATTATAACATCACCCTATTAAAAATTAAAAGCATAGGAATCTGGACAACTTGGATTGACCAGTCCCCGAAGGCAGCGCCTGTTCACAGACATGACGGATGAGCCAGCCATCGCTTCACTCGATCATATTTTAGAGAATGTAACGACCCGCCTCACCACGCCACCACCCCAGAGACATTTTAGTGAGAATGACAAATCCAAGATATCTTTTTTCATATTCTAATGATAGTAATAATTCAGACTGAAAAAACTTAAACACAATAAGATTGAAGAGGATCCCTTTCAATCGTGTAATGTGTTATTACCCATAATGTGACTGTTTTGACACTAAAGTAACCAAAAATATTTTTGACTATCTATGGGAACTGTGGCAAAGTAATGCTATAACATCACCCCATCCAAAATTAAAAGCGTAAAAATCTGGACAACTTGGTTTGACCAGTCCCCGAAGGCAGCGCCTGTTCACAGACATGACGGATGAGCCAGCCATCGCTTCACTCGATCATATTTTAGAGAATGTAACGACCCGCCTCACCACGCCACCACCCCAGAGACATTTTAGTGAGAGTGACAAATCCAAGATATCTTTTTTCATATTCTAATGATAGTAATAATTCAGACTGAAAAAACTTAAACACAATAAGATTGAAGAGGATCCCTTCCAATCGTGTAATGTTTTATTACCAATAATGTAACTGTTTTGACACTAAAGTAACCAAAAATATTTTTGACTATCTATGGGAACTGTGGCAAAGTAATATTATAACATCACCCTATTAAAAATTAAAAGCATAGGAATCTGGACAACTTGGATTGACCAGTCCCCGAAGGCAGCGCCTGTTCACAGACATGACGGATGAGCCAGCCATCGCTTCACTCGATCATATTTTAGAGAATGTAACGACCCGCCTCACCACGCCACCACCCCAGAGACATTTTAGTGAGAATGACAAATCCAAGATATCTTTTTTCATATTCTAATGATAGTAATAATTCAGACTGAAAAAACTTAAACACAATAAGATTGAAGAGGATCCCTTTCAATCGTGTAATGTGTTATTACCCATAATGTGACTGTTTTGACACTAAAGTAACCAAAAATATTTTTGACTATCTATGGGAACTGTGGCAAAGTAATGCTATAACATCACCCCATCCAAAATTAAAAGCGTAAAAATCTGGACAACTTGGTTTGACCAGTCCCCGAAGGCAGCGCCTGTTCACAGACATGACGGATGAGCCAGCCATCGCTTCACTCGATCATATTTTAGAGAATGTAACGACCCGCCTCACCACGCCACCACCCCAGAGACATTTTAGTGAGAATGACAAATCCAAGATATCTTTTTTCATATTCTAATGATAGTAATAATTCAGACTGAAAAAACTTAAACACGATAAGATTGAAGAGGATCCCTTTCAATCGTGTAATGTGTTATTACCAATAATGTGACTGTTATGACACTAAAGTAACCAAAAATATTTTTGACTATCTATGGGAACTGTGGCAAAGTAATGCTATAACATCACCCCATTCAAAATTAAAAGCGTAAAAATCTGGACAACTTGGTTTGACCAGTCCCCGAAGGCAGCGCCTGTTCACAGACATGACGGATGAGCCAGCCATCGCTTCACTCGATCATATTTTAGAGAATGTAACGACCCGCCTCACCACGCCACCACCCCAGAGACATTTTAGTGAGAATGACAAATCCAAGATATCTTTTTTCATACTCTAATGATAGTAATAATTCAGACTGAAAAAACTTAAACACAATAAGATTGAAGAGGATCCCTTCCAATCGTGTAATGTTTCATTACCAATAATATGACTGTTTTGACACTAAAGTAACCAAAAATATTTTTGACTATCTATGGGAACTGTGGCAAAGTAATGCTATAACATCACCCCATCCAAAATTAAAAACGTAAAAATCTGGACAACTTGGTTTGACCAGTCCCCGAAGGCAGCGCCTGTTCACAGACATGACGGATGAGCCAGCCATCGCTTCACTCGATCATATTTTAGAGAATGTAACGACCCGCCTCACCACGCCACCACCCCAGAGACATTTTAGTGAGAATGACAAATCCAAGATATCTTTTTTCATACTCTAATGATAGTAATAATTCAGACTGAAAAAACTTAAACACAATAAGATTGAAGAGGATCCCTTTCAATCGTGTAATGTGTTATTACCCATAATGTGACTGTTTTGACACTAAAGTAACCAAAAATATTTTTGACTATCTATGGGAACTGTGGCAAAGTAATGCTATAACATCACCCCATCCAAAATTAAAAGCGTAAAAATCTGGACAACTTGGTTTGACCAGTCCCCGAAGGCAGCGCCTGTTCACAGACATGACGGATGAGCCAGCCATCGCTTCACTCGATCATATTTTAGAGAATGTAACGACCCGCCTCACCACGCCACCACCCCAGAGACATTTTAGTGAGAATGACAAATCCAAGATATCTTTTTTCATATTCTAATGATAGTAATAATTCAGACTGAAAAAACTTAAACACAATAAGATTGAAGAGGATCCCTTCCAATCGTGTAATGTTTCATTACCAATAATATGACTGTTTTGACACTAAAGTAACCAAAAATATTTTTGACTATCTATGGGAACTGTGGCAAAGTAATGCTATAACATCACCCCATTCAAAATTAAAAGCGTAAAAAAAACCTACACTAAAACGTAGAAAAATAATTACTAATTACCTACTTATTTATTAGGACGAATTATTAATATTTATGTAGGTATACCATGATTGATACTTCTGGAGTCGGTGCCAAGATTATGAAACATGTAAAGTTTGCCTGCACCGACTCCAAAAGTATAAATCATGGTATACCTACATAAATATTAATAATTCGTCGTAATAAATAAGTAGGTAATTAGTAATTATTTTTCTACGTTTTAGTGTAGGTTTTTTGGAGTCGGTTTTTTTTTTTATAAAATTTTACTTATTTCTTGCTTTTTAGTTAACTAATTATTACCTTGATGTTACCACTGAAGGTAGGCAGTACACTGAGACCAAAAAAAATTGGTTCATAATCGGCGGAGATATTGCGTATAAAAAAGTTCATCCCCAATTTTCCACCCTTGGGGGCGAAATATTTTCTTCAAATTCGCATGAAACCACCCTTTTGATAATACCTATTCAACAAAAAAATAATCGTTTAAATTGGTTTATAATCGGCGGAGATATTGCGTATAAAAAAGTTCATCCCCAATTTTCCACCCTTGGGGGTTGTTTTTTTTATTATTAAATTTAAATGGGACCACTCTTGAGGTATTACCTATACGCCGAAAAAAGATTTGTTCAAATCGGTTCATAATTGGCGGAGTTATCGCGTAACAAACATAGAAAAAAAAAAAAAAAAAAAAAAAAAAAAACATACGGGTCGAATTGAGAACCTCCTCCTTTTTTTGAAGTCGGTTGAAAATCTGGACAACTTGGTTTGACCAGTCCCCGAAGGCAGCGCCTGTTCACAGACATGACGGATGAGCCAGCCATCGCTTCACTCGATCATATTTTAGAGAATGTAACGACCCGCCTCACCACGCCACCACCCCAGAGACATTTTAGTGAGAATGACAAATCCAAGATATCTTTTTTCATATTCTAATGATAGTAATAATTCAGACTGAAAAAACTTAAACACAATAAGATTGAAGAGGATCCCTTTCAATCGTGTAATGTGTTATTACCCATAATGTGACTGTTTTGACACTAAAGTAACCAAAAACATTTTTGACTATCTATGGGAACTGTGGCAAAGTAATGCTATAACATCACCCCATTCAAAATTAAAAGCGTAAAAATCTGGACAACTTGGTTTGACCAGTCCCCGAAGGCAGCGCCTGTTCACAGACATGACGGATGAGCCAGCCATCGCTTCACTCGATCATATTTTAGAGAATGTAACGACCCGCCTCAACACGCCACCACCCCAGAGACATTTTAGTGAGAATGACAAATCCAAGATATCTTTTTTCATACTCTAATGATAGTAATAATTCAGACTGAAAAAACTTAAACACAATAAGATTGAAGAGGATCCCTTCCAATCGTGTAATGTTTCATTACCAATAATATGACAGTTTTGACACTAAAGTAACCAAAAATATTTTTGACTATCTATGGGAACTGTGGCAAAGTAATGCTATAACATCACCCCATCCAAAATTAAAAACGTAAAAATCTGGACAACTTGGTTTGACCAGTCCCCGAAGGCAGCGCCTGTTCACAGACATGACGGATGAGCCAGCCATCGCTTCACTCGATCATATTTTAGAGAATGTAACGACCCGCCTCACCACGCCACCACCCCAGAGACATTTTAGTGAGAATGACAAATCCAAGATATCTTTTTTCATATTCTAATGATAGTAATAATTCAGACTGAAAAAACTTAAACACGATAAGATTGAAGAGGATCCCTTTCAATCGTGTAATGTGTTATTACCAATAATGTGACTGTTTTGACACTAAAGTAACCAAAAATATTTTTGACTATCTATGGGAACCGTGGCAAAGTAATGCTATAACATCACCCCATTCAAAATTAAAAGCGTAAAAATCTGGACAACTTGGTTTGACCAGTCCCCGAAGGCAGCGCCTGTTCACAGACATGACGGATGAGCCAGCCATCGCTTCACTCGATCATATTTTAGAAAATGTAACGACCCGCCTCACCACGCCACCACCCCAGAGACATTTTAGTGAGAATGACAAATCCAAGATATCTTTTTTCATACTCTAATGATAGTAATAATTCAGACTGAAAAAACTTAAACACAATAAGATTGAAGAGGATCCCTTCCAATCGTGTAATGTTTCATTACCAATAATATGACTGTTTTGACACTAAAGTAACCAAAAATATTTTTGACTATCTATGGGAACTGTGGCAAAGTAATGCTATAACATCACCCCATCCAAAATTAAAAACGTAAAAATCTGGACAACTTGGTTTGACCAGTCCCCGAAGGCAGCGCCTGTTCACAGACATGACGGATGAGCCAGCCATCGCTTCACTCGATCATATTTTAGAGAATGTAACGACCCGCCTCACCACGCCACCACCCCAGAGACATTTTAGTGAGAATGACAAATCCAAGATATCTTTTTTCATACTCTAATGATAGTAATAATTCAGACTGAAAAAACTTAAACACAATAAGATTGAAGAGGATCCCTTCCAATCGTGTAATGTTTCATTACCAATAATATGACTGTTTTGACACTAAAGTAACCAAAAATATTTTTGACTATCTATGGGAACTGTGGCAAAGTAATGCTATAACATCACCCCATTCAAAATTAAAAGCGTAAAAATCTGGACAACTTGGATTGACCAGTCCCCGAAGGCAGCGCCTGTTCACAGACATGACGGATGAGCCAGCCATCGCTTCACTCGATCATATTTTAGAGAATGTAACGACCCGCCTCACCACGCCACCACCCCAGAGACATTTTAGTAAGAATGACAAATCCAAGATATCTTTTTTCATATTCTAATGATAGTAATAATTCAGACTGAAAAAACTTAAACACAATAAGATTGAAGAGGATCCCTTTCAATCGTGTAATGTGTTATTACCCATAATGTGACTGTTTTGACACTAAAGTAACCAAAAATATTTTTAACTATCTATGGGAACTGTGGCAAAGTAATGCTATAACATCACCCCATCCAAAATTAAAAGCGTAAAAATCTGGACAACTTGGTTTGACCAGTCCCCGAAGGCAGCGCCTGTTCACAGACATGACGGATGAGCCAGCCATCGCTTCACTCGATCATATTTTAGAGAATGTAACGACCCGCCTCACCACGCCACCACCCCAGAGACATTTTAGTGAGAATGACAAATCAAAGATATCTTTTTTCATATTCTAATGATAGTAATAATTCAGACTGAAAAAACTTAAACACAATAAGATTGAAGAGGATCCCTTCCAATCGTGTAATGTTTTATTACCAATAATGTGACTGTTTTGACACTAAAGTAACCAAAAATATTTTTGACTATCTATGGGAACTGTGGCAAAGTAATATTATAACATCACCCTATTAAAAATTAAAAGCATAGGAATCTGGACAACTTGGATTGACCAGTCCCCGAAGGCAGCGCCTGTTCACAGACATGACGGATGAGCCAGCCATCGCTTCACTCGATCATATTTTAGAGAATGTAACGACCCGCCTCACCACGCCACCACCCCAGAGACATTTTAGTGAGAATGACAAATCCAAGATATCTTTTTTCATATTCTAATGATAGTAATAATTCAGACTGAAAAAACTTAAACACAATAAGATTGAAGAGGATCCCTTTCAATCGTGTAATGTGTTATTACCCATAATGTGACTGTTTTGACACTAAAGTAACCAAAAATATTTTTGACTATCTATGGGAACTGTGGCAAAGTAATGCTATAACATCACCCCATCCAAAATTAAAAGCGTAAAAATCTGGACAACTTGGTTTGACCAGTCCCCGAAGGCAGCGCCTGTTCACAGACATGACGGATGAGCCAGCCATCGCTTCACTCGATCATATTTTAGAGAATGTAACGACCCGCCTCACCACGCCACCACCCCAGAGACATTTTAGTGAGAATGACAAATCCAAGATATCTTTTTTCATATTCTAATGATAGTAATAATTCAGACTGAAAAAACTTAAACACAATAAGATTGAAGAGGATCCCTTCCAATCGTGTAATGTTTTATTACCAATAATGTAACTGTTTTGACACTAAAGTAACCAAAAATATTTTTGACTATCTATGGGAACTGTGGCAAAGTAATATTATAACATCACCCTATTAAAAATTAAAAGCATAGGAATCTGGACAACTTGGATTGACCAGTCCCCGAAGGCAGCGCCTGTTCACAGACATGACGGATGAGCCAGCCATCGCTTCACTCGATCATATTTTAGAGAATGTAACGACCCGCCTCACCACGCCACCACCCCAGAGACATTTTAGTGAGAATGACAAATCCAAGATATCTTTTTTCATATTCTAATGATAGTAATAATTCAGACTGAAAAAACTTAAACACAATAAGATTGAAGAGGATCCCTTTCAATCGTGTAATGTGTTATTACCCATAATGTGACTGTTTTGACACTAAAGTAACCAAAAATATTTTTGACTATCTATGGGAACTGTGGCAAAGTAATGCTATAACATCACCCCATCCAAAATTAAAAGCGTAAAAATCTGGACAACTTGGTTTGACCAGTCCCCGAAGGCAGCGCCTGTTCACAGACATGACGGATGAGCCAGCCATCGCTTCACTCGATCATATTTTAGAGAATGTAACGACCCGCCTCACCACGCCACCACCCCAGAGACATTTTAGTGAGAATGACAAATCCAAGATATCTTTTTTCATATTCTAATGATAGTAATAATTCAGACTGAAAAAACTTAAACACGATAAGATTGAAGAGGATCCCTTTCAATCGTGTAATGTGTTATTACCAATAATGTGACTGTTATGACACTAAAGTAACCAAAAATATTTTTGACTATCTATGGGAACTGTGGCAAAGTAATGCTATAACATCACCCCATTCAAAATTAAAAGCGTAAAAATCTGGACAACTTGGTTTGACCAGTCCCCGAAGGCAGCGCCTGTTCACAGACATGACGGATGAGCCAGCCATCGCTTCACTCGATCATATTTTAGAAAATGTAACGACCCGCCTCACCACGCCACCACCCCAGAGACATTTTAGTGAGAATGACAAATCCAAGATATCTTTTTTCATACTCTAATGATAGTAATAATTCAGACTGAAAAAACTTAAACACAATAAGATTGAAGAGGATCCCTTCCAATCGTGTAATGTTTCATTACCAATAATATGACTGTTTTGACACTAAAGTAACCAAAAATATTTTTGACTATCTATGGGAACTGTGGCAAAGTAATGCTATAACATCACCCCATCCAAAATTAAAAACGTAAAAATCTGGACAACTTGGTTTGACCAGTCCCCGAAGGCAGCGCCTGTTCACAGACATGACGGATGAGCCAGCCATCGCTTCACTCGATCATATTTTAGAGAATGTAACGACCCGCCTCACCACGCCACCACCCCAGAGACATTTTAGTGAGAATGACAAATCCAAGATATCTTTTTTCATACTCTAATGATAGTAATAATTCAGACTGAAAAAACTTAAACACAATAAGATTGAAGAGGATCCCTTCCAATCGTGTAATGTTTCATTACCAATAATATGACTGTTTTGACACTAAAGTAACCAAAAATATTTTTGACTATCTATGGGAACTGTGGCAAACTAATGCTATAACATCACCCCATTCAAAATTAAAAGCGTAAAAATCTGGACAACTTGGTTTGACCAGTCCCCGAAGGCAGCGCCTGTTCACAGACATGACGGATGAGCCAGCCATCGCTTCACTCGATCATATTTTAGAGAATGTAACGACCCGCCTCACCACGCCACCACCCCAGAGACATTTTAGTGAGAATGACAAATCCAAGATATCTTTTTTCATATTCTAATGATAGTAATAATTCAGACTGAAAAAACTTAAACACAATAAGATTGAAGAGGATCCCTTTCAATCGTGTAATGTGTTATTACCAATAATGTGACTGTTTTGACACTAAAGTAACCAAAAATATTTTTGACTATCTATGGGAACTGTGGCAAAGTAATGCTATAACATCACCCCATTCAAAATTAAAATCGTAAAAATCTGGACAACTTGGTTTGACCAGTCCCCGAAGGCAGCGCCTGTTCACAGACATGACGGATGAGCCAGCCATCGCTTCACTCCATCATATTTTAGAGAATGTAACGACCCGCCTCACCACGCCACCACCCCAGAGACATTTTAGTGAGAATGAATCCAAGATATCTTTTTTCATATTCTAATGATAGTAATAATTCAGACTGAAAAAACTTAAACACAATAAGATTGAAGAGGATCCCTTCCAATCGTGTAATGTTTTATTACCAATAATGTGACTGTTTTAACACTAAAGTAACCAAAAATATTTTTGACTATCTATGGGAACTGTGGCAAAGTAATGCTATAACATCACCCCATTCAAAATTAAAAGCGTAAAAATCTGGACAACTTGGTTTGACCAGTCCCCGAAGGCAGCGCCTGTTCACAGACATGACGGATGAGCCAGCCATCGCTTCACTCGATCATATTTTAGAGACATTTTAGTGAGAATGACAAATTCAAGATCTTTCTTTTTAATTTAATAAAAATAACAATTCAGACTGAAGATAATCTTGACAATGGAGGGGATCACTTTATTGTCATAATGTTTTATTACTAATTTATGATATTAATTTATGCAACATAGTATTAAAAATAGGTCAAGTTGCGGCGGGAGTGGCCCCTTGGCCATCCCTAAAGCCAACTGCATTTTTTTACATACAATATAAAAAAAATCGGAAAACCGCGGTTTAGATAGCAAGAAACAAACGGACATTTTCATTACGTCACGGTCATTGCATGGGTTCAAATATTATATGTGCTCCCTCGAAAACCTACTCTCTACATAACCGTTTAAAGCACTTTATATATCTATAAAAGTACCTATGTTCTTCAGTGTAACCTACGACGCAGCGTGCATTGCTTATTCAAGTAATGGGAAAAAAAAGGCTACCCCTGTACATTATTTCAGCTTCAACCAAACCAACGCGTGCAGATTGCCATCGCCGGCGCGATCATAGGCCAATGACTGGTCGTGCGACCTGTCATTCGCCTATGATCGCGTCGGCGATGGTGATTTGCACGCGTTGGTTTGGTTGAAGCTTACTTTTACAAAATGACAATTATACGATATCTATTATATGCTGGTAAGAACAATTCCGTTCAGTTACGCTTAAAACGGCATATAACTAACAAAAAATCAACACACCCATTGCTCATTGCCTCCGGAACCATGCATATGTTTGTTATATTGGCATACTCGTACTTGTACCTAGACTTCCTGACATTCCGTCGACGCTGAGGCATTCAATTGGCACAAGTGGGACATTATCAAGCGGTTATTAACCTTACCTTGATTCGTCACCCCTGCATCTTCTCTCCGGTCTCTTCCCCCTCAACTTCACGCCCGCAGCTATGCGGCTGTCGAACTCCACACTCTTCGCTTCGATGTCGTTACCTTCCCCAAGACGTCCGCCGGTGTTTCCCACAGCATCAGCAACATCAGCCCACAGGCTGGCGTGTCCCCCTAACAGTCGTCCACGTCTATCCTTCAGTTCGCCCTTCAGCGATATCATAACATCTCTTCTTCAATTTGGTTGACCGAGAAAGCTCCTATTCTAAAATCAAACACCAATGTAAATGGATTTATACTCCAAGTGACGACGCTATACCGATCCACCCCTACAGTGTAGAGATGATATTTAACATAGCCCATTCCCCCGATACTTCACTATCTCCACTCACACCACCACACACGCATAACTCATATACACAAAACCAACATGCCCAAACAAAAACCACCAAATTTTGAATTCATGCGAAATGAGTATAAAAAAGCAAAAATAAATAAATAATGCACGTGTATAGGCGTGTCAGCTTGATTTTAATTGATTTTAAAATATATTTACACAAAAGAATTGTCAATTGATTGATGAGGTGAATTATATTTACACTTTCCGAGAAACTGCGTAAAAATAAAAAAATATATAAAAAAAGTAATCTAAAGAAGCTGCGGGTACACTACATTATTAAGCAAAAGTTTATCGTCGACTAATTTATCGCGCGAAACTAAAATTTTGATATCCGATTTTTCTTGGACCCGACCTAACGCTACGTACAATTGGCCATGACTGAACACGTCCGACCGCAAGTCTACGCCTACCCGATTTATAGTCTGCCCCTGACTCTTATGAACAGTCATGGCATAACACAGAGCTAAGGGGAATTGCCGTCGCGTCATTTCGATGGGGCTGTCCGGTTCGATTGGAGCTTTAAACAAGATACGCGGAATCAAAAATTCGTTTGTTTCGCCTGGCTTGCGAACGGTTATTATGCGCGGCGTAGTTTTCACGACGATAACTTTTGTGCCATTGACCAGTCGGTCTGAAAAACTAAGATTGCGGATTATCATGCACACGCATCCTACTTTTAGTGTTAGATCATGTTCTGGAACACCCTTTGGCTGCAGTTTATTTAACGCGTCCGCGCCTAAAAATATATCGTCCGCGTTATCGGAAAGGACTTTATCGATTGAATAAAAGTGTAACGGTTCCGACTCTACTCTATCTAATACTATGGAATTAATTTCCCTAACGTTTTGATTGTGTGTGGTGAGTATTGCTCGACCAGCACACGTGTCCGGTTCAACAATGACAACATGTGAAAAAACAAAATCTATTAAATCGTTCAAATCTGTAACATAAGAAAGGTGGGAAGTTAAATCTACTAAATTTAAAATTGAACGATTTACCTTTACTGTTTGAACCGGCAATTGATTCGATCCCAGTTTTAATAAAAAGTCAGAATACTCTGGGTCGTCTCTGTTACGTTGGGAAGTGCTCAAGTTGAAAATTTTAATTTGTTCCCAAATCGGTGAGGACTTGACTGAACAATTGATTACGTTAGAGTTACTTTTAGCTTTTACTACGACAGGAGGTATCTGACGGAAATCTCCTGCGAAAATTACGATTTTCCCACCAAAAAGCCTGTTACACTTCATCAAATCGCGGAGAGACCTATCAAGCAGGTGAATTAAATATTTGTGAGCCATAGGGGCTTCGTCGTAAATAATAACGTCAGCTTGTCGAACAAGCTCAGCGCGCTGCGAACCATTGGTAATGCTCCAGTAACCAAGATCATCTACGGGGTTGAGGGGGAATTTAAACATGCTATGCGCCGTAATGCCGCCTACGTAATTTTGCGCCGCGATACCTGAACTCGCCGTACACAAGACAATTCCTGAATTTCCGCGTGCGTGTGCAGTAATTACATTTAAAAGCAAAGTTTTACCTGTTCCGGCAGGCCCGTCAATGAAAATGGCAGTATTGTTAGAGTTTCGGAACTCGCTGTCACTCAGGAGAGTGTGAATATAACTAAACACGAGGTTTTGGTCGGGGGATAATTTTGGTAGCCAGCTACTCACGAACGTGTTTAACTCGTCGCGATTATATTCGACGCGCTCGCGGCCTACTTCGGTCGAATCGTCTATAACGCCCGGTAACCCTTGCTCGACAAGGGATGTCCCATGTTTACGCAATAACCGGTCGATTTGGACGAGACAAAGTTTGTACGCTTTTTCTGCGTCATCGGATAAACGCTGCAAAAAATCCTGACCAATTAAATGTTTGTACTTATCCCACAAAGAAACGACCCTAACCCCGTTCACAGCTAAGAGTAAGAAAAAGCTACGCAGCCGTGGTCCAGTCAAAAATGTAGATGCTTCCTGCATAGCAATCTCATACTCCGCTTCATCGTCCGCGATCCCGAGAGCTTTCGCAGCTTCCTGGAAAGTTTTGCACAATGGACCACCAAGTTTATATAAATCGTCGTAACTACGACACGGCTGAGACGCTAAAAGAAGACGCAAGTAAAATAATTCACCTCTGTTTGGCGCGACCCAGAATAAACGCGATACTAATTCGCCCCTTTGCCGTCTTGTCAAAAATTTATTATTGCTCAATTCAAAGATTTCTACATTTTTTGTGGTGGGACGTCGTGAATGTACAATAAACCGCTCGTAAAAATCCAAGTACGTTATGTTATCAAACTGTTCACCGAGAGGCCTTTTAAAATAAGTTATTAAATCCGAATGAGCGCGGCGCGCGGCATCTGCTTCGGTTCCCGGCTTGAAAAAGATGGATTGTTGGCCCTCAAGGTGTACGGCGAGCTGCTTTACGTTCGGTTCGCGAGCTGTTACGTCAAACTCTAAAATGCGCCACGTCGCTTCGCAAGAACCAAGGTAACGTTTGGTGACATACTGTTCGATTTCATTGTTTTTATCTGAATCGGGAACGACAGTAACGCGCGATTCGTCAGGACCTTTGGTCATGTATTTGAATAAATATTTAACGATCGCGCGTGCGGAATATGCTAATAAATTTATGTGACAGTCATACTTGAGGAGAAGAGCGGCATTGTACGGAACGACCCACAAATCACTAACCGTTACGTCTCTATTTCTAAATTTAATCGTGGCTTGGTTTTTACTATCACGGCGTAAATGAACAAAACCTTTGTCATCGCAGTAAGTTACAGCCGTTTCAGATTTGGGGAAATACTTTGTGCATTTAATTTTTTCAGTATCCCAACATGGCAAATCTGTTCTATGTGGAGGTCCACATGGGCCGTGTATCATGTGATCAAGCACAGCCTTGCGTAATCTACCACCTGCCTCAGAAGGAGGAGGGATATCTGCCCTTACAAATTGATCGATTTCAAAATTTTGTATGGGACCACCCCCTTCGATTCTAAAACAAATGTGGGCATGGGGCAGTCCTCGTTTTTGAAACTCTATGACATGCATAATATACATACATCTACCAAACCAAGCACCAGTTCTAAGGTCTTTTAAAAGTTGTGCGAGTTTCAAGTTAAAAACTCTCGCACAAATTAAAGGATTAGGCCTTTGTCCTTGTGGAGTAGATTGTTGGATCTCGGGCCACTTTGGATTGCATGTCATCGTTAAAAAGTATGATGGAGTGCCCAGTCTATTGACCAGTGCAATCGCATCCATATATTTAGTTTTCATATACCGTGGACCTCCAGTAAATGTATTGGGCAGATAGACACGTCCCGGGACAACACCGCCCTCTCCCCGTATGGTTTCATCTGCTGCTATCTGGTTACTAATTTCTACCGAGTTTTCTACTTCCTGAAGGGGAGCAGATCTAAGAGCAGCATCTGAGGAATGATTCTGCATGTTAAAAATGTACCTAAGTCGTTCCTCTGAAATTCTACAGAACATATCTACTATCCATTCCTCAGAAAGTCTGTTCAACTCTGAAAACCGCGGCTCAGATAGCAACAAACAACGGACGTATTTATTTTGTGTTAGTTTTACGCCGTTGTTATCGAGTCTATTCGGTAACCAACCGGGATTACCGTGTGGATACAGCAAAGGATATTGGAAAGTTTCATAGGGCGGATGTAAAATGTCTACAGTGTGCGGTTTTCGAGCACCTATGCGCCATATGACTATAGCTTTAGGAATATAGCGTTCGCGTTCTGTGCTTAGAATTGCGGCTATTTCCGAACCGATTGGCATGTCTCCTAAAATATTACCATGGGTGCGTCGCGACGTGGGTTCAAATATCAAATGTGCCTCCTCGGAAGGCTCCTGACTTAAACGTTTAAAACAATCTATGTACGGACTAACATTATGCATAAAATTGGTAATGCAGCGAACTACCTCCATGTCTAAATTTTGGCTTACAGCTGTCCTTTCCCTTTCGTCGTAAATGTACATACCGATAGGATTATATGTGTCGGTGTAAGCTAAATCAAAAACGCGATGGTAAGTTCGGCCCTGAATTTTTAAGAAAGACACACCGGAATTTGGTTGATGAAAACCATGAGAAACGCCTAATGCGCTAAACGAAAACAAATTATTGAAAGCTCGCGGTCTTAGAAGGAAAGCTGGGTGGGAATAGAACTCTTCGGTTAACGGCGGTAAATTTTGAACATTATATGCTCCAGAACCACAACACCACTTGACTCTACCTTTTTCCTCTATAAAAATTCGCGCCTGACATTGAGGACATCTATGACTGTCATTCAAAGACAGTTTTTTGAAACAATGGGTTTGAAGTGAATCTAAGTCGTCGTTTTGTTTTTGCCCGATCAAAATATTGGAATTACGCAACGCGGGTTCTAAATTTCTGTTTACTACATTATATTGTTGCGACGCTTCTTTATTAACTTCCGGATTTTGTTGCGAATACCGTTTTACCGCTTCCCTATTAACCGACGGATTATTTTGCGCGTACCGTTTTACCGCGTCCCTGTTAACGGAGGGATTGTTTTGAGAATAAAGTTTAGCCGCGTCCCTATGAACGGAGGGATTTTTGTCAGTGTATCGTTTAACCGCATCCCTATGAACGAAGGGATTTTTTTGTGCATAACGTTTAACCGCGTCCCTATTGATAGTTGGGTTCTGGGTAGCATAACGTTTTACAGCCTCTCGGTGTCTAAGGGTTTTGGTTGACGTTACGTTACTAACCCGACCGCTATTTAAATCGACCCGATCAATTACAACGACTGGCTTTAATTTCAATTTGACATCAGAATGTGTAGTACTGACGGACAAAGGTTTCGCATCATGGGCAATTTTTAACGCAGTTAAATCTACTCTTTCAAGAACCACAACTGGTTTTAATTTTTCATTAATTAATTTAGATTTTTTCAGTGCGGAAGAATCTAGTTTAGATTTAGATGATCTCTTTTTTTTGGGTCGACCTCGTTTGGTTGATTGCACCGGTGCAATGTCTATTGATTCTAACTCAACTTTTTCAAGAACTACGACAGGTTTTAACGTTGTTAATTTTGCGTCGCGTGGCTCGAGTGGGACGACGGGATCTAAGTTTTGCGCAAAATTTACTACAGTTAATTTATGTATAGAATATTCCGCCGAGGTATACGCATGTCCTATGAACAGTAATTTTGCGAGATCATCTAAATTTTGGCAACAAAACAAACGCGCCTTATTTTGAGTTTCGTCCCGATGATTAAATTTATTATTTTCGCCAACCGCATGGCTATTAAATAAATAAAATTTGTTGCCAAATTTCCAAAACGAAACCGTATAATTGTTCCCGATGAACAAGTAACTATCCCGAGTATCGATACGTTCGCGAGTGAATACACGGTCGCGCAAAATATGAACTAACTGCAATGTTGCAACATCAACATCGCGCAGTGAAGCTGGAAAAAGCCCGTTCTCAATCCAGTTGGGTTCCATTGCATTAATTTTAACAGCAAAATTCCCTACTCGATAATCATTTGGCAATTCGTCTGGTAATAAGAAAACGTGGTCCCGAGGTTTGCACTGCAAGTAAAGTAAATCACCGTACTGAAGAATAGTATTGATATCCGCAACATCAAACACGGCCCGATTTTTAATAACTGACAAAGCGGATGCACATGCTGACATGGCTACACACTGTGCATTATTACCTTTATACCGTGCATCGCCTTGATGGGACAATCCTTTACCAGAAATTAATAATTAATAATAGTCTGATTGACAATGAAGTCGCGCTTATTATGCATTACGAATACATAATTTAAAAGAAAGTAATTTGCTTCGAAATACAAAATGCAGGTGGTTTCTTTATTTTCAGATAATATATGCTGATACCTTATCAAGACAAAAATAACAAAAACTCTAAAAAGATTCAAGTCAATCTTCTCTTAAAATTATTGTCATAAAATATAAACGTGTAAAGAATGCAACTTCAGTATCTAAATTGAATGATAAAAAGTGTTATAGATTTATATGACACAGGGAAGATAATTAAAAGATTGGTCACATAATTAATGCTAATTTTCGACTCAGTTATGTAATATTATAAAAATACTTTCATTATCTTCTAACACTCTCCGCTAAAATATCTAAAGCATTTTGACAAGGCCTTAGAACATCACCTTAAAGCAATATCAATCATGCTAATTTTGAGGTACACACAGAAAACAAAATGACAAACTATAGTGCCAACAAATTTTCTGAAAATAAATCGTCAATAAATTCATATTAATCAATAAGTTATAAATGGTTATGTAATGAACAAGTGATAAATTTTACAATGCCTACCTGATTAATTACCTTTATTGTTTTGGTAATTGAAATTAAGTTTGTTTTTTACTAATAAATAAAAGAAATTAAATTAAATTTAAAAGTAGATATATTATACCTACCTATAGAGACCTACCTAAACCGAAAATCCAAACTCATACAATTAATAGCAGCTAGTGCTAATAGTAATAAGAAGTTTAATGTAAACAAAAGTTTGAAATTTTATTATAATTGAACAACAACATTACCTACTTAAGTAGGTAGGTAATGTATCCAAATTACTAAAGAAAACAGTAAATTGTATTAAAAACCAATGCCTACCAGTTAAGGTATGTAATGATGGAAATCAATGATTATACAAATTAGTACTAACCTATTTTACTGTAACTGTACCATTTTGCAGAAGTTCATATTACAACAAGTAATTTTATTAGGCTAATCCTACCTAAAAAATGCATTGCATTGATACAATATTTCCTAAAATAAAACTAATGCAAATTCAAATAACAGGCTTACCTAACCCCATTGAGACAATAAGTAGGTACCTACCTACCTAATTTCTGCTTATCAAACATACCTAAATTAAATTAGTAATAATATGAATCAAAAGAAATTTAGAATTTATGTTTCTGTCAAAATGAAAAATATTATAGGACCTTAGATTAATAATCTAAGTAGGTATAGGACCAATTTCAAACATAATGAATATTGATAACTTCAATCAATTGGTGCACATCTATTTGAATTTAATTAATTTATGACAAGAGATAAAAAAAATTATAATAAAAAAAAACTTTTTTAAAAACAAGCTTTATCCTGAAATGCAGTTGTACTAAAACGAAAAAAATAATTGTATGCTTGGTTCAAAGAATTTCGAAAGCTTGTATCGCGCATGGAATTTATTCCTCTTTTTTTCTGTTTGCGCTACAAGCTTTCGAAATTCTTTGAACCAAGCATACAATTATTTTTTTCGTTTTAGTACAACTGCATTTCAGGATAAAGCTTGTTTTTAAAAAAGTTTTTTTTTATTATAATTTTATTTTAGACTTTTTAGTTGTATCTCAATCTCTGGGTCATTATTTAGCACGAAACTGCTCGAAAAGACAAATCCAACGAACCCAAACTCGATGCGATTCCGTCGTTTCGTTTAGGAGTTCCTATGGCCACCTCCTGACTCCATCATCAGGACCCTGGCATTAAACTGCTCGAAAAGACAAATCCAACGAACTCAAACTCGATGCGATTCCGCCGTTTCGTTTAGGAGTTCCTATGGCCACCTCCTGACTCCATCATCAGGACCCTGGACATCATCTAGCACTAAACTGCTCGAAAAGAAAAATCCAACGAACCCAAACTCGATGAGTTTCTGCCGTTTCGTTTAGGAGTTCCTATGGCCACCTCCCTAATCCATCATAAGGACCCTGGACATCATCTAGCACTAAACTGCTCGAAAAGAAATCTAACGAACCCAAACTCGATGCGATTCCGCCGTTTCGTTTAGGAGTTCCTATGGCCACCTCCTGACTCCATCATCAGGACCCTGAACATCATCTAGCACTAAACTGCTCGAAAAGAAAAATCCAACGAACCCAAACTCGATGAGTTTCTGCCGTTTCGTTTAGGGAGTTCCTATGGCCACCTCCCTAATCCATCATCATGACCCTGGACATCATTTAGCACGAAACTGCTCGAAAAGACAAATCCAACGAACCCAAACTCGATGCGATTCCGTCGTTTCGTTTAGGAGTTCCTATGGCCACCTCCTGACTCCATCATCAGACCAGCTCAATGGTACCATAACATTGCATTGTCATCGTACTTACATAAGTATACCAAATTTCAGCTCAATCGGTTGAGGAGAAGTGGTCTTAATTTCAGTTGCAAGATTTGTCCCACACATACTAACAAGTGAAGTCAATATAAAGCTTGTAATTAAATGTTATTAATACCACTATTCAAGTAGGTAAATTATAATTAGTATTATAATTATTAATCTTGATTTATAAAAGGCTAGATATTATGGTCAGATCCAGACGTATAAGTCCTATACCTAGTAAGATGAATGTCAAATCAGAATTCAACACACTAAATTGAAAATATTGATAAATAAATACAAATATAACAAGCGCAGGATATAAGTAGTATCAAATGCAAATAATCCTATTGCAAATCTGAAGGTTTTCAAATAATATTTAAACTGCATTGATATTACCTACCAATATTTGAGAAGGATTCAATCAAGTTCTTATTATTGATTTGATTTCAGAGCAAATCAATTATTTTAACTACACTGAAACATTAATTAAATTAGATGTGATTCAATAAATGCTTTGTTTATAATAAGAACTAAAGTTATGCTTACTTGTGTATTTTAAATACCTAATGTAACACCAATTTCAACAGTAAATAATCCTACATGTAAAATTATTTTACATAACTATTCATATGAAAACCATCTCAGAGTAAGAAGATCTAAGTAACTTTTATTGATAGATAATGTGAATTTATGTTCATCAACAATGAAATGATAACTTGCCTGTTAGGACATTATTAATACAAGTAGGTACCTTGTGTGGAATTGACATGTTTCAAAATATAAAGATTTCTTACGTGTTATTAACTATTTACTGTTAGGCATGGACCTTTTTTTATAGGTCCATGATTGTAGGTAGGTGTAGGTAATTTAAATAACTTGGCAAATAGAATAAGGGGCTACGCCCTTGTCAACCATATTTAGAAAATGTGTGAAGTTATTGACTTGAAAAAGCTAGATCTTAACGAACAGACTCAAAATAAAGAAACAACGATAGAGAAATCCTATAAATTTGCAGTTATGAACTACCTACAACACCATTGCCATGTCAATTAGAAAAGAAGAAAAATGGCGGTCCATAACTATTCATCAAAGCCAAACACAGTATATTTTTAACGAACCAAAGGACCTAAACACAGAAAATAATGGAAAGAAGAACAAATAAGACTTTATAAGACTTACCCGTGGCGATGCAGACGGCCGTGGTGGAATCGTAGTTGAAGCGGGGCATCGTGAAACTGCAATTATACACATTTAATGAACTAAAGAACTACAAATTATGGCACTGAAGAACCTAAAATACACTTAAAACTTCGATAATTACACTTTAAAGTTTTAAACCATAAAAAGTTGTTTGTTTAACCACTTACCTACGGGGCGCTGGAAACCGAAGTCACCACCCAATACGGGGCATTTTTTACTCAAGTCGTAAATTTTGCCTCACTTCACATCACGATATTTTCTAAACTATAACAGTTAGAATGTTAAAATTTTGACAGTTTATTCTCTGTTTATTAAGGTTTAAAACAACATACACATTTTATCGAGTTAAGCACTAAACAATTAGGAAAAAAATGTTTTTCTCACTGTGGTATTTTTTGATTTATCAGCACGAGTTTACTGTTTTTCACTACTAAATTTAATATTTCATACACAATATGCATTAGATATTTACTATTATCCAAAAAAACACCGAAAATGCGACATTATCACGAAAAATATTGACTACAAAATAACTGACTATTGCTAATGCGCTTTAGTGATGTGCCATAATGGATACTCTATCGATAAATTTTAAAAGTGCTTTGCGAATATGTATTTATCTTCAGCCCTCATATTATTATTCTAATAGCGTATTATTAGTGATTTTAAAATAGCGCAATTATAGAGTCACTAAATAACTATGTTTAATTTATTGGAATATTTTTTTTGTTTTAATTTTTTTTCTTCTTGGATTATGAATGAAAAATACAACAGAAATTATTAACATATTGTTTTATTAAATCACATGAAACTACTACAAAAATAAAAAGAAGGTTACCTACTAATTAATAATTTAAAAATGTATGATAATTTTGAAAACACGGATGAATACAAAGGTTTACATTACACTCGGAACACATGAACTTCGTCATTTTTCTTTGTTTGGGACCACGTACAGTTGTAGAACATACATGGCATCGTCGAAATGGCTTAGAACGCTTCTCGGTGGGGGCACAAAATATAACAGAAGACAAACTCCATACTAAACGCGCTCGAGCCACGCACACATAGACACCGCTCTAGCAAGACTGTCTTGGACGAATGCGAGCGCGACGTGGCGCGACAGACGTTCGCCACACGTTCGCTGTGGTTCGCTTGAGTCACGCGCCGGTCAACCGCCTGTGATATTATTTTGTTTATCGAAATTGACGAACATGAGTGAACAGAAAAAGTTGTATTATAATTGTTCGGTATTTGGTTGCTTAAACTCATCATTAAATACCGAATTTTCATTTTTTAAATTACCAGTTGATTCGGGGAGGTAAGTAAGTTATTTATTTGAATTTCAATTGAAATTGAAAGCCAACTCAATTATTAGGAATATCGAATTGTTTTAGAGAGGTTTTAGGAATTATTGGATAACTAGCTTTTGCCCGCGGCTTCACCCGCGTGAAATTTAGTTTGTCTCAGATCGTCATAAATTATAGCCTATATGTTATTCAGGGTTATAAACAATAATACTGTAAAGTTACATCAAAATCCGTTCAGTAGTTTTTGCGTGAAAGAGCAACAAACATCCAGACATCCAAACTTTCGCATTTATAATATTATGTTATAGTTGGATAATAGTGTCAACCACTCAACTAAATACTAATTCCTCCTCGTGTATTTGTTTGCAAACTATTAGTACTATAATAACGTACTAAATATAAATAAGTATACGTGGATATCTGTTATTGTCTTTCTTGCATAGTATTAAGAGTAACATTTTTCTATCATAACGAAATAAACGCAACACATGACAAGACAGCCCTAGCGCGACGGCCGAGCGACCCGAGCGTGCGAGCGAGAGAGGTATGCAAAGCGAGGTACATACATGAGTTTACCTTCTGTTATATTTTGTGGTGGGGGGTACCGGACTTGGAAAATGTCGTCCAATTAAACGAAAAAGTGAATCTTTATGGGTTGAAATGCGACTATCTAATGTTATACTACCCCGGTGTTTCAAAATGAGCTGTTCTATTAACGTGTACTGAAAATCAGCCAATGGGTAAGATTCTCTACCGGTCAAATGCTTAAAAGAAGCGTACGAGTTAAGTAAAATCAAATCCAAAATATGGAATCCTATTTTTTTGTACCATTTCTTACTTTTACGAAGACAACATAATGAACTGAGTAACATGTCTGTCTTATCCACTGATCCCATGTTTTTATTATAATCTATAATTACTTCAGGCTTGAATATAGCATTCTTAGTTTTATGGTCTATTTTCCCACTATTTAGCATCTGGTTTTTATGAAAAGTTGTCAAAAAGTGAACATCTCTTCTGTCATGCCACTTAAAAGCCATCATATTTGTTGTATATTTGGCTTGCACTTCATTTTTTTTTACTTTGTCAAAACTTGGAAATCCCACACGATTTTTTCTTGAAGTACCGCAAGCATTAGTTTTGAATTGGTGAAGTACTCTAAATAAAGCTGGGCTGGTGTACCAGTTATCAATGTACAATGTGTGGCCCTTATTGAAATAATCCCGTAGAAGTGTTGTGATTACAGCTCCAGATTGACCTAAATTATATTCGTCTTGTAATTCTGTCGTCTCTCCAACATAAATTATGAAACTGATGATGTAGTCGGTGGTATTATCACAAAGTACAAAAAATTTTACTCCAAATCGACTTCTTTTTGAAGGAATATACTGCTTGAACATAAGGCGGCCCTTGAATAGTATCAAGCTTTCATCTATACATAACTTTTCATAAGGAACAAATGAGTCTTTAAAGTTTTTACTTACATGATCGAGAAGAGGTCTTATTTTTGTCAATTTGTCTTTAGAGTTTTCTTCTTCGTAATCGTTAAAATGAAGAAATGTTAAAATCTGTCTATACCTATCTCTGGACATAACCTGATTAAACACAGGCTGAAATAATAATGTATGGGTTGACCAATATTCATTTATTTCTAATGCCTTTTTTCTAGTCATTAACATCGTTAAACCAAAAAATACATACATTTCAGGTACAGTTGTATCTTTCCATTTTGCTCGGTGATCAGTTGCGGAAGGTGAGAGTGACGGTGATTCAGAAAGTATTTTTGAGGCATATTTGTTGGTGGCCAAACATATTTTTTGTACAATGTCTTCACTAAAAAAATGTTCATACACCTCACCCTGCAGCGATCTACAGGTCAGATTCGTTTTCAGACCGCAGTTTGAACTATCAAAACTGTGTATAGTAGGAGTATACTCTTGAGAAGTCCAATCCATTGGAGTATTCTTCTGTAGTCTCGCTTGATGTGGTGGAGGAACAACTGGTATGTTCTGAATTTCAGTCTCCAGGAAGTTTTCATCTTCATCGTCATTGGTGAGAAGAAGTGGTTCGTCCAACTCGTATTCGTCATCAGAATTAGGGAGCGCAATTAAAATGTTTGCGATATCTTCATCACGCACAACTTGGTGTTGATCATGAGATGTACTGGGCCCGGCTTCAGACATAATAACGCGAAAATAGTTTTGCAAGAGTTTAATTTTCAATAGCAACCAGTGACGCTGATCGTGTTCAAAACGCAACTAATGAAATTGTATCTTAGCAAGCAAAATATTGTTAACACTATAAGTGTACATGTCAATAAATCAATAGGAACTCGAACTTATAGTGGTCATGCGTACCCTACTATATTATCAATAACTAAATGATTACTAGAATTTTTAAATTCTAATAATATTTTAATTCTAGTAATATTTAATGTAACTTTTTAAAATTACATTTAAATAAAATTTATTTTTAAACCCAGTGCTGAAAACGTGTGTGACGTCACATTGTTAATTTTTAATTATTTTTTGTAAATAAATAAAAAAGTTTTTATTCATTTCTTCACAAATAAGTGCCAATAGTTATAAACATCTTAATAATATTTAAAGAATTCTCACTATGTGAAGAAATAAATAAAGATTCATTTAGATATTATTAACTTTGTAGATACTTATTTTTAGTTTTTGTCACATAACAAAAAAATGAACATTTAGACCCCTGCGCGCATTGGAGTGTTATATTTTAAAATACCCTACCAGAGAAAATATTAACGGAAAAAATATCGATATACCCGCACTCATATTTGTAACTTCTCTAAAAATCCGCCATATTGCCTCGATTCGACCGCACACTGCAATACGGGTGACAACTATAGTTGCCAACGTATTTGATAGTTTTTTAACGGTTTTTTTTACTAGATAGACATCTAGTGATTCTTTTCTGAACTTTTTTGTCGAATAGTTAAACTTTTCAAGTACACATTTATGTCGGTAAAACAGTTCTACCATAGACACAGATTTTTAAATAAAAGTTTGAAAATTGTCTATGTGAAATCAACAATAGTTGCCACCCGTATTGAGGGATGACTTTCTCAAATCAACAATAGTTGCCACCCGTAGTGAAAGGGTTAACATTATTTCATTTGTTTTACAATGGCGTCCCTTTCAACAAAAATGATGCCTACACTAACGGAACGATGAAAAGAAACAATTAAGTTGATATATCATCAAAATTGATTTGTACAATAGTATTTTATTATTTGACAAACCTATGGATAATAATTTTAATAATATTTACACATAACTTACCGCGATGAAACAAGATGCAAAACAGTTGCGACCGAGAGGGAGGCGGAAGTGAATGAGAGCGCGAAATGTCTCAGGCAAACTTTTTTTGCCTAGAAAACTTATGACCATAGACAACTTTTGTTTGGTGGTGTTTAACCTATTGGTCACCAACCTATTTCGCCTGGAACAGTAAAAAAATATATTTCTGTTTTGAAAATAAAGATTTAGGGTTTTAGGCAATCGCAAAAATACGCATAAAATAACTAAAGCATGTCTATAAGTATTTTTATCAAAGAAATATTGCACGGAAATGTTAAACGTTTTGTATTTTAAAAAAGACCATGGCGCTCTAAAGGATATAAACGCAACTCAGATTTTATTTAATCTGATTTGATTATGATGATTAATTATGATAGAAAAATAATTATTAATAACAATCGGTTATTATGAATAATTTGGTAAATGTGATTAAAGAAATCATTCACGTATGTATAAAATTAAATAAACTGCTTAGGGTTGGCGAAAGGTCCACCCCCGCCGCATCTAAACCTATTTATTAAATTTTAAACAGTCCGTTTAAATTTTAAACATTCCAATCTCATTATACTAATTTATATTAATATATTAAGATATCAAAACGTTCAAAATGTGTTGCTGTACACCACAGATATAGATAGATGCAGCATGTGAAAAAATTTGTATGAAGCCGATCGTGCCACTTTTTAAACGTCATTAGTGTCATTTTAGCGAATTTTAGTGATTGCCGCAACGTAAAAATAATCGTATCATCGTACTGCATTCGCAAAGTCATCGAAAGATATCGTGTGACTCGATTCGACAATTAATTAATTCCGATAAAACTGATAATTTGTTAAATACAAAACCAAAAACATCTTTATTTACCTTTTTAAATAAATTAATTCTTACAAATCGTCAAATGTCGTTATTTTTTTTTACCCTACCAGCGTTTCAAGACAAAAATTGGTCAAGTGCATGAATACATGGATCAGAGCCCCGATTACGGTAACTTTTAACGTCTACAATCCAGACACGCTTCTCGATTCTGCGATACGATTGGTCGTTCAACAGCGTACGTCAGCTGTTTTGACCAATCGTATCGCAGAATCGATGAAGCGTGTCTGGATTGTAGACGTTAAAAGTTACCGTAATCGGGGCTCAGTGTGTGTCTTATTGTTATAAAAGTAAGTACGGTTCCTTGTGATCGGTATGAGTGCACCACATACACGGACCATAGTTTTAACTCTTAAGAGTACATCGCAGGATATGTATTAAAAACAATGCTACTTTATTCTAATTAATTATTTGTTACTTGTGCTGTTAATTACAATTCTCAATCCGTAAATAATTTCTTCTTTCTACCGTGTTCGTACTACTGTCCTCGTAAAATCATCGAACCCGATTGTTGTAATCGGATTACATGAACATCACTCGACCATGTATGTCCATTTGGACATATCGGAATGGCACGCTTTAACGATCAACTTGCTGTATCTACTCTAATCCATATCTGTGCTGTACACGCTGTACACGAGCCGGTGCTCTCTTTTAAGATATTTGTAAGTGATAAATTAATGTGATTACTTTCTTACTTTTACCTCGACTGTCGGTAATTATTATTAATAACTGGTAAGTAACATAATATACATAAATTAAAACGAACTGTCCCACCCGCGACAGTGACAGGGGGGCGCCACCACCGTCAATACCGAATCGCTGGTTCCGATTTTTGCCACGTTGGAAACTATATAGTTGAAATGATGGTGGCGCCCCCCTGTCAATGTGTTTGGTGACACTGTTCAGTTTAAATTAGTTCATCTATATGACTGTAAGTAATGAACAGCGCAGCCGCCGCCGGTCTTATTGATCCTTGAGGGGATAATGACATTAATTAATCAGTAAGACGTACTATGGATCGAAATAGCGATTTATGGACATATTGATTTTTTTGCAAAGTTGCCCGTTCAGAAGTTACAAGGTTCCAAAATATGAGTTAAATATTTGTCAGTAATTTAAGGTTAATTTAAATTGTTAACGTATGGAATCTTTATATTTTCGTTGAATCTTTAAAGATATTCCAAAAAAAGTCACTTTTACTAACTTTTTTTTCATTTTTCAGAACCACATAACTTGTGAACGGGCAACTTTAGGCGCGCGCTGATAGTGTAGGATTATAGTCAACAAGCCATTTCATTCCATACAACGAAAATGGAAAATATTTTTTTCCAACCAAACTATTGGTTTTAAAGAAAATCTAACGACATATATTCATCAGAATAACCGTATCGATAGGTATTTTTTTCAAATAGAAATTATGAAAAATATCGCTATGTCGTAACCTATCAATATGAATTTAAAAAATAGTAGTTGTGAAAAAAAAAACGCTGTCCAAAATTTCGCTTTTCGATCGATCCATAATAGAAGTTTTTTTTTTAAAACATGATGATGACATTCACAACGCTAAAAAATTATTATTTTTATCTCATAAAGATAAAAGTAAATTGTGCCTGCTCCACTTTTACCTACTTTCGAGGGACCTTAATTTTTCAGTCGTACAAAACAAAATTTGACAGAAGGGCGCTACACGGGTTAAAATTCACATTTTTGTCCTTTGACGTTTCAAAATCATTTGATTAAATTTCCGAACGAAACATCCTATCACTCTCTAATCTATGGTCCCTACACCCTCCCTCTTGACAGGAAAAAGGGCGCGAACTTTCGAGGCGGGAGGTTCAATTTTTTTCGCTGCGATTTTTAATTTGAGTTTATTGAGTTTATCTAAAGGGAATTTCAGTTATAACTGCAACTATGGGTTCTGATAGTGGTGGATCTGCTAATTCTCAGTAAAAAAGAAAGTTAAACAAGACATCAACTGGTGAACTTTCTGATGATGATGATGACAGAAAATATGCACCATACTTCAAAAAGAATCACATCCGGAGTTATCCCGAGAACTCTCCAGGGACAGTATATCCAGTTTTTATTCAGAGCATTCATGATGACATTAAATTTGGAAATAAAGATCCTATTTACTTAAACACAATATTCAGTAGATACAACAAAGGTGTTAAGGAAATCAAACGAATCAATGCATTGCGGTATGCTGTATATTTCGATAACCCGAAAAACGCCAACTCTTTACTGTCTAATTCGGCCTTTCTATCATCTCACGAAATCAAGGCATTCATTCCTGCCTCCAACTCAGAGCGAACAGGAGTAATCAAATTCATTCCAACTGAATTGAGCAACCGGCATCTTTTTGACAAATTGATCAGTTCGCAGGAGATCTTGGCTGTGAGAAGATTCACCAAGAGGACCCCTGAAGGTGTCGTCCCTTTGCAGACCGTCTCAGTCACCTTTGCTGGTAATGTTCTACCTGAGCAAGTAAGTTATGGTCTATGCATACTCCCTGTGGAAGAATATATTAAACCTGTGTTACAATGTTTCAAGTGTCTTGGCTTCGGTCACAAAACTAAATTCTGTAAGCGCAATGTTGTTTGCTCTATTTGCTCTGAGTCGCACTCATATAAAGACTGTACAAATGTCAACAAACCTTTGTGTATCAATTGCAAAGGAGAACACGTTGCTGTAGCTAAGATTTGTCCTGTAAAACAACAAAAAATTTTAGAAAACAAGTCACGAATAATGAATAAACAAACTTTAGGTTCTTTTTTTCCTGCACTCAACAAATCTTATGCTAAAGCAACAGTTTCTCAACCTTCACCACAAAACCAATCACAAAACAAGAAAATTACTAAAGGAAATAAAGATCTTTTGTGTGACATAATAAACAATGAGTTTATACTCAAAGCCATTATCGACACCCTAATGAGTTTTTGTAAAAAAGATAATGTAATACCAGTCAATTCATCAACTATTAAAGAATTATTTATTAAAAATGTCAATCAGAATGGATAGAAAGTTAACTATTTTACAGCACAACATACAGAGTTTAAAACCCAAAATTCCTATTTTATCACAACTTTTAGTTAATTTAGATGTTGATATTTGTGTTTTAAATGAAACTTGGCTGAAATCTTCTGACAGAATTAGATTTAGAGGTTATCAAATATTTCGTAGAGACAGTGACACGGGTTATGGTGGTGTTGCCATTCTTTGTAAAAATTCTATTAAGTGTACAGTAATTTCCACTAACAGTAATGATAAAATACAGAATTTAGCCATTAGTATCCAAACTTCGCGTAATAATTCTATAAATTTAATGGGGGCGTATTGTCCACCTAGAAGAGGCCGATTCCCAATAAATACATTAAAAGATATTGTTCATTCATTACCTTCTCCTCTAATAGTCGTTGGTGATTTTAATGCTCACCACACAGCATTTGGTTCACAAAATAATAAGCCTCGAGGTATTCAAATATATGATATGTTAGATGAGCTTAATTTATGTATATTAAATAATGGCGAGGTCACTACTCTAGCTCGGCCCAATACAACTGCCTCAGCTATTGACATTGCACTTGCTTCTCCTTCTTTACTTTCATCAACAGAATGGTCAGTATATTACGAAGATAACTTGGGCAGTTATCATTTTCCAACAGTTATTAGGTTAATAACTTAATTGACGTTAATGTTTATGAGTACCCAAATAGACAGGAAAAATTTATTTATAGTAAAGCCGATTGGGCAGGTTATTATTGTAAATCTGAAAAAGCGTTTAATATTATAACTTCAGAAATAGATCCTAGTAATGCCTACGATAGTTTCTGTGAGATACTTAACAATTTAAAACTAGAGTTTGTTCCAGTTCACAAAGTTTCAACTAGTAATCACAAATCATTTAAACCTGTTCCTTGGTGGAATGAGCGTTGTTCAGATGCAGTACAAGCAAGCAAATTCGCGCTTCGTATGTATCGACGATATCCCTCAATGGATAATTACTTGTTATATAAAAAACTAGATGCTGCCAAAAAATTGATAATTAAAGAGGAAAAGACTCTCAGTTGGAGAAATCTTTGCACCGGCTTTGATCGCACTACACCTATTAACAAAATTTGGAATTTCATTAAAATGTTTAATCACAAACGTTCATCTACTAAAAATATAGAAAATGATGTGTTAATTGACTTTTTAGGAAAGGTTACCTCGGATAAACCACTAGATGACACTGCAAAATTAAATGATATCTTTGAGTCTAATGTATTAAATACTCATCTGAACTTACCATTCACCTTTGATGAATTTGTTTTGTCTTTAGATAGTAGAAGAGATACCACACCTGGGCTTGATGATTTTCCTTATATTTTAATAAAACGCTTACATAAAAGAGCTAAGCAAATCTTACTATCTATATTTAATAATTTATGGATGAACAATATCATCCCAACTTCTTGGAAAAGTATAGCTGTAGTGCCGATTTTAAAGCCTGATAAAGACCCTAATTCGGCTGAATCTTATAGGCCAATATCTCTTTCATCATGCGTAGGAAAGGTCTTTGAAAATATGTTGAAGAACAGGTTGGAATTTTATGTAGAATCCAGACTAATACTGCCAACAGATCAATTTGGCTTCCGTAAGGGCAGAAGCACACTTGATAGCCTTTTAAAATTTAGCGGTGATATAGAAGACGCATTCTGTGAACATAGCTATTTAGTAAGTGTTTTCCTTGATGTTAGTGGTGCTTTTGATAATGTGGATTTGCCAACCTTAGTAGAAATTTTACACAGTTACAATATTCCCGGAAAAGTATGCCAGTGGATTTTCAATTTCTTTAACTCTAGATTAGTGTATATTAAACATAACCACACCCTCCATGGTCATCAAAGAGCGTATAAAGGTGTAATGCAGGGTGCGAGTATTTCTCCCTTAATGTATCTCTTGTATACAGCAGAATTTCACAAATATGTTTCTGTAAATAATTTATCTATATTACAATATGCAGATGATATTGTACTATATACTAGAAATAGAAATATATCAGAAGCTGAAGCAACTCTCAATGAATCCCTGAATCTTCTGTTTTTATATTATAAAGAAAGATTAAAGTTAGATATTAATCCACAAAAAAGTTCATTGATGGTATTCAGTAGGAAAAATGATTCTGATTTTGTAAATTTAAATGTAAAATATTGCAATGTAAATATTAGTTTAGTAGGAGAAAAGAAATTTTTAGGCTTGTTTTTTGATTCCAAAATGTATTTCAATCGTCATGTAAATAACGTAGTTTGTATAATGCAAAAAACTGTAAATATTATGAGATGTCTAGCTGGTGTGAGTTGGGGCATGGATCCCAAATTACTTAATCTAATATTTAAGGCCATAGTGAGAAGCCATTACGATTATGGTTTAATAGTGTATGGTAAACATATCAGTCAGTTTCTTTCTCGGAGAATTGAAGTTATGCAGAATAGAGGTTTAAGAATTATCACAGGTGCTTTTTGCTCGACACCAATTAATTCTCTCGAAATAGAAGCTGGCATTCCACCTCTATCTGTAAGATTAAAATATTTGACTGAGAAATTTTATTTGAAAGTACTGGCTAACAAATTTTACTTAAATCTTTATCAGAAAAACAAAACTTTGCAAGGTCAACATTTAGTAGAACTTAAAGAATTATGTAAATGCATAGACCATAAAGAGAATTGGGACTTAGGCACTTTAGAAGTTCAGACGGTAAAACCAGTAGTTTGCTCAGCGAATGTGAAAAATAATACGGAGTTTTTAGAATATGTAAATACAAAGAAGTCAGGATATCGAAGAATATATACGGATGGGTCTAAGACAGAAGAAAGTACAAAGGCTGCATACTATGACTCGGACATAAGATTTGGCAGATGCTTTTCTTTAGACAAAAATGCATCAATATTTACAGCAGAAGCTTTTGCTATAAGCACCGCTTTGCAATATATCCAAGGAATTGAAGATACCAACACCTTTTTGATTATAACTGACTCATTAAGCGTACTTAAATGTTTGGAAAATGCGCACATCTCGTATAAAACGAACATTTATATAACCAAAATAAGACAAATAATATTAGAAAGTCAGAATAACAAGAATATTGAATTTATGTGGGTTCCCTCTCATTCTGGGATAACTGGAAATGAAACTGTAGACAAACTTATGAAGATACGAAATCCATACAACAATCCACTTTATCCAGCTCCGCCAGTACCTATTACCGATTATGACTCGATTCTGAAAACTAGGATGAAAGACAATTGGGAGGAAGTATGGAATATTACAAAACAAACAAAAGGAAAATGGTATTCGCAAATCCAGCAAGGAATTCCAAGTAAACCGTGGTACTTCAAACTGCAGAGTACTACTTCAAGAAGATTCATAACCACAATAAATCGTTTAAGGCTTGGACATGCAAAATTTCCAGCCCACTTAAAAAGGATGAGAATGGTCTCTACAGACAAATGCAAATATTGTCAGACTGACGCTGCAGACCTAGACCATATGATTCTACAATGTCCAGCCTTTAAAATGGAGAGGCTACTGCTAGTGGGTGGCTTACTAAAGACATACCAAGATGGAAATATTCCCCGCCTCTTGCCATCCTTACTAGCCAACGAAAATTCATATCTCCATATTTACCAGTACATTACTAGTACATCAATAGAACTATGAAGACCACAATGAAGACTTAGAACAAAATAGACACAGACGCACAGAAGAACATAGAACCAAACACTGAGATGTTTTACCAAACACAGTGCATTACAAGAAAGATTTGGCCGTATGGATATTTATCCAAAGCCGTAAAATTTATATGAAAAAAAAAAAAAAAACCCTCTTGACAAACTGTCAAACAAAAGTTTGTTTTGATTTGGTTGGTGTTGTTTTGTTCGAATGAAATTAATAAGAATAGTTACTTACATACATATCTCAAAGAAATAATCTATAGCTGAAACAAGTGATCTTAAAAATAATAGTAACAGAAGCCTTGTACAATATTGCAACAATATCTGAGTTTTCAATGTGATACTGTTACGATTAAACTTTGTCAAAGCTGATTACGTGACATTGGCGAAATCGTGGTTCTCAAAACCAAGTTGTGGCCAAAATAAAAGAAGAAGAAGAACTCTATGCATATTTTGCCTGTGTAAAATAAAGAAAATGGTGATTGCAGCGTAAGGTAATGCTTGATGATAACTATGAAACGTTTGATAATTGATGGCACTATTAATTATTCAATAATATTTAAGAGGTCAAAGTTTTTGAGGATGAATGTTTTTTACTCTTGCACTCTAAAAGTATTGTACAGTTTTGATGAAATTGTTTAACTATAAGGCTGGGTTGCACCATCTTACTTTAACAAACATCAAAAATCTATCAAACTTCATTCAGAAAACACCAGTTATCGTTAAAGTTACGGTCAAAGTTAGGTAATGCAACTGAGCCTTAATGTTTACAACAAAATGTAAGCACAATATCTATCAATTTAATTAAAGTTATATATTTTACTTTTCAGATGTTAAAGTGATCAATAATGATGTACAACTTGTCCCGGAAAACCAATATTTAATGAAAAACTTAACAAACCAAAGTAAACTGTTCATAATTCCAAAATATTTAATTGAACATAAATTGATTATTATCTTTAAATAAGCCTTCTTAATAAATGAGTGTTTTAAAATTCATTGGGTTTTAATTAATATTAAATATCTAATAACTTGAGATAAAAATGATATAGGAATGTTATGAACTGAACTAAGTACCTAAATATACCTACTATAATAAAGTATCAATCAATCATCAATGTTAATGGAGTTCAAGATAATAGTAATATTTTGATGGTAATGATACAGACGGAGACAAGGCTATTTTCATAAATAAAAATAGATGAAAACTTTTAAATACTATGTCACTTTTAAGAACTTATTCTACATAATAATAGGTTTGGAAGTTCTTTACAAGCTTAAACTTGTTTGTTTGGCTCTTGTGCATAAAATCTTACTTTTACAGGCATGGTATGCAGCTAAATGCATCAAATAAATTATTAAGTAAATACTTTTATCCTTCTTACTGTTAGAATTTTGCTGTGTCACAGAATAAGTAATAGTACAGGTACAGAAGGATTACTCCGCAAGACGATTTAAATAAATGCGAGTCTTGCTACGACGCGATACAGTGGAATTCAGCTCGCACAGCACTACGTACCTACAATTTTATTCACCTACAAGTTTTGTCTCTTTCTATCGCGTGCCTCTGAACTCTTCTTACGCTGTTAGGGTTGCTGTCTAGTGAAAAAATAATTAATCTACTTATTTGTAATGAGGTACGTATGTAGGTAAGTATGCATTCATTATGGAAAACCTTGGGAGAGGCCTTTGTCCAGCAGTGGACGTCATTTGGCTGAAACGAACGAACGCATTCTGAGCAGTAGTCATAGTAGGTTAGGTTCCTATACTATCCTAAGAATTATTGATTACCTACATGGCCAACATACCTTTCAGCATCTTTGGGAAGCGGAAAAAAAAAGATAAATCCGGTAGATTACTTTTCGAATTTAAACACCCGAACGCCGCACAATATTTCTTTCTCTTTATGTCCATATTTAAATAATACTTCGATCATAGAATTATAATCATACTACAACGCACGCCAGCGTCCTGACGAGTGCGCGCGTGACACTCGACTGATATAATACCCGCCGGCGGGGCGCTTCGCTGTAGGTAATTATCGGATGTACCGCGCGGAGTGAGCCAGGCCTGGCTGTGTGTAGGTTTTTCATATCCAGATTTATTCTTAGAGATGTTTTCTTTGTGTAATGAAGTACTATAACACTAACTTAATTTAGTAGTAAGTAGGCAATACTTACCACATTTAGTTTCAACAAATGTCATAATAATACGAGTAAGTACTTTAGTAAGTCCTGTTCTTTATATTTTTTAAAATTATTTTGGGACTGGATGGCGCAATACAGGGTGGAATTTTATAATGCCACCTGGAGGGAAAGTACAAGTAGATAGAACTTTTATCTCAAAGAAAACATTCCTTTATTTTTGAAAAGAAATAGAACTACATTCAAAGATTTACAAACATTTTCTTGCCACACCCAGAATCAAACCAACTGAAATCTATTAAAAATTACAACCTGTATTTTTATTGCATCAATTGTTAGGGTTAAGTATAAGGATGAAATCTCTTTAACAAACTTGATAAATTAAATGAAATGAAAACCATGAAATCTTAAATTATTTTATTTATGTACAGAATACATTGTCTTACTTACTTACTTAATTAATTACTTTTCAAAAATAAAGGAATGTTTTCTTTGAGGAAAATTTTCTATCTACAGTATTAAGAGTACTTTCCCTTCAGGTGGCATTACAAAATTCCACCCTGTATAACCTATGTACAAGTTACTGATTTTTGCTTGAGAAATAATAAGAATTAAAATCTATAAAAATATGTAGAGTATAACTACCCACAAGGGCTGCTCCCATGTGGTGGGGCTTATCACCCTGCCAGATGGGTAGGACTATATGAGTTGAGAACGCGGGACATTACCAGGAGTATTGGCGTGTGCCTCAAACATTCGTCAGCGGTCCCTATTCGGTCTCACACAAGGAAAACGTCATTACGCCTTCGGCTTTCAGTGTGCGGCATGAATGTATTGTCCTGGTGGCCACTGTTCGAGGCCTATTAAAAGGGCAGGGGATGAAGAAGTCGATTGGTCATGTGGAAGACTACAGCCGGCAGAAAATGGTCGTTACCTACCTAAGTGGGCTTTCTGGAGCGGTATTATGACCCGTAGCCCGTCAATGCTAGTGTCATCCGGTTGGCAAATGACCATGCTACCCAATGTCGCAGTCACTATGCCTAGACAGCCTCCACCACTCGCCACTGGTACCTCCGGAGCCGTCCTGTGAAACTACCCTTAGTGTAATTAAACGCACTGCCCTCTAATCTATAGATATAAACCAGTTAACCAAGTGCGTGTCGTGCCACGCGCAGTGTAGGGTTCCGTAGTTGCCCGTCGTTACCGCAATATATTTCTGAAGCAAGCAATTAGTACTTCATCTTAACACTTTTAATGGGGGGACGCCCTAAGTTACTCGAACAAAAATTGGCTTCAATAAAGTGCTACTTTAATATTTTGCAAACGGGATCCGTTAAAAAAAAAAATAGTCTTAGAAACCCCTAAGCCATTATAAAAGACCTATCCAACGATACCCCACAGATGGGGTAGAAGATGGAAAAAAAATCCCCACTTTATATAGGGAAGCTACCCTAAAAAATATTTTTTTAAGTTTTGTTTTATTACTTTGTCGGCATGATTAGAATACATACCAATGGTAAAGTGGCAATACCTCCTAACTAACAATATTAAATTTTTTTAAGAAATCGATTTAATTTCCTGTGGACATTTTCCATTCGAAATTTTTCTCCTAACTGATATTTCTTTTTAGATAGCAATAAAACTTTGTGGAAATAGCTGCTATATGCGCAAGTAATATTCTTATAACACTGGGCTGCAGTCCTGTCTTAAATATTAAAATTAAATTTATGGAAAGAAAGAAAGAAAGAAACATTTATTGCCATGGACATCACAGAAGACAAAAGATGTAAATAATAGAAAAAAAAAGTAAATAAGACATAGGTGACATAAAACATGTACAATGAAAGTGAAAGTAAACTGAGCAGTGCCACCCTGTCGCACAGCGATGTCCATCGCAATGGGACCCCACTCAGCATATTCCGACGCTGGTTTTCAGTGTGGCGATTTTCGTTCTTTGAACTATCGTTCGGCCTTGGGTCTCGCCTTAGTAAGCTCCTGTATACAATTTGTATTGAGAATTTAGTTCGGTTACGAAAGCGATTGACAGCTTGGCGGCCATCTTGGATTTTCAAAATTTTGTATTTTTTCTTTGATCTGGACTACTTTCCGCACCGAACCCCATTTTTACTTTTTCTCTAAGTTTACCAAGTTCCGAACAGCAATGCCTTAAAAACCTCATGTCCAAAAATTGTGTAATCCCGTAACTCCAAGTGTTGCCAGGTCATCGAGATAAAAATGGTCAAATGTCATTAGTTTCACTTATTTGCACACGTTTCAGTAAAAAAAATCATCACCGGAAGTCATTATTTCCATTTCTTTCATAAAATATAAGGACCAAATCTCCAACAATATAGCAACATTGCAGAAATTTCTTTACCCAAGCGATACCTCTTGACAAGACACATGAACGCCTCATACAACCCAATTTTCACGAATATTGCCACCTACCCTAATAATGCATTTTAAAAATCAGAAAAATGAAACTTTTTACCAATTGGCCGCTTGCTCCGCCGCCATCTTGATTTGCCATGATTTTTTATTTTTCTAATAATTAGGGTCATCTAGCTGACCAAACACCATTTTTAGATTTTTTCTGCCATATCTCCATCTGTCCGTTCCTCCTTAACTATAAAGATACTACCCATGTCGCAAAAAATACTCTTTCTCATAGCTTCCAGTGTTGCCAGGTAATCGAGAAGAAAATGGTCAAATAACCTTTTTAGGATTACTTTGCACGAGTTCACATTCAAATTTTTGACCGGAACTCATTATTTACATTTTTTAATTTTTTTTTGACCAAATCTCCCAAAATATGGCAACACTGGTGAAACTTCTTTAGCCAAGCGACACCTCTTAACAAAACACACATACAATTCGACTTTCCCAGATGTTACCAACTACCCGAAAAAAGCATTGGAAAAATAAAAAATCTGAAACTTTTTACAAAATGGCCGCGCACTCGGTCGCCATTTTGATTTTCTGATATTTCGGATTTTTTCTATAATGTGGGTCGTATAACCGACTAAACCCCATTTTCAGACTTTTTCTGCCATAACTCCTTCTGTCCGTCCTTAACTTTAAAGACACCCATGTCGCAAAAAATACTTTTCCCCATAACTTCCAGTGTTGCCAGGTGATCGAGATGAAAATGGTCAAATGTCATTTGCACGACCCCTTTGCAGGAGGCGTCATCCAAATTTTTGGCCGGAAGTCGTTATTTCTACATTCGACATTTTTGGACCAAATCTCCCAAATTGTGGCAACACTGGAGAAATTTGTTCACCCAAGCAAATCCGCTCGACAAGACACACAAACGCCCCATACAACTCGACTTTCCAAAGTGTTGCCAACTACTCGAAAAATGGATTCCAAAATTTCGAAATTTTCAACTTTTTACAAAATGGCCGCCCACGCCTCCGCCATCTTGAATTTTTGACATTTCGGATTTTTCTCATTATCTGGGTCGTATATCCGACCAAACTTCATTTTTATTTTTTTTCTGCCATGACTCCTTCTGTCTGTCCTTAACTTTAAAGACTTTCAGTGTTGCCAGACTTTTATGATAAAATGGTGAAATGTCATTCGGGTCCCCAAATGTCACCAGACTGTATACCAACTTTATGGAATTTCTGGAAATTTCCATTTTCTACTATCCGGGGCCGTGGTGGAAAATTTTCATCCAAAATGGTAGTTTTTTCCGATTCATGGCAACACTCGAATAAGAGACCAACAATCGCCCGGAACATTGTACCCCACTCCGGTGTCGCCATCTACCGGAAAATTCGTGTCAAAGTTTGGGAATTTTTTGATCGCAACAAAATGGCCGACGGCTCAGCCGCCATCTTGTTTTTTGATAATCTGTGAATGTGGCTCTCAAGAAGACTATACATATCACAAATATTGAAAAGAAATTTTCAAAAACAATTGCGCATCTCGGAATGACACCTCCCCAAAAACACCCCTGAAATCGCGTTTTCAATCCAAGATGGCGGCGCGGCCATTTTGTTTTTCCGTTTTTTTCTCACATTTTTTAGCACACCTTGGCAACCCCAACAAACTACCAAAAAAGAAAAAATTCAGGACCAAAAACAAAAAAGTTGATGTTTCAAAAATTTCCGCCATATTGTTTTTTGGTTCAAAAAATGTGGTAAAGCTGTCAGTCAAAAAATCTAGTTTAAAACAAACACCAACAATTTTACCCCTCTCCCCTCTAAATACCCCAAAAATACCCCTGATCAGTAAGTGAGTGAGTCAGTGGTAATCGAGCTTTCCTTCGGCCTCGCCTTTTTCTACGTTAGCTAAGCCCCCCTGCATACAATTTGTATGGAGAATTTAGTCCCTTTAGGAAAACGGGTGAACGCTTGGCGGCCATCTTGGATTTCCAAAATTTTGCATTTTTGCCTTAATCTGGACCATTTTCCGCGCCGAATCCCATTTTTACTTTTTTTCTAACTTCACCCAATCCCGAATTCATTTGTTTCTACAATTCCTTATTCCTCCGTTGTCCCAAAACTTTGAGTTCCTGTAACTCTCAGTGTTGCCAGGTGATCGAGATGAAAATGGTCAAATGTCATTAGTTGGACCTATGTGCAGGAGGCGTCATCCAAATTTCTGACTGGAAGTCGGTATTTCCATTTTTTACATTTTTGGACCAAATCTCCCAAAGCATGGCAACACTGGAAATTTTTGGTTTTCCAATAGATACTCCTTGACAAACTACGTAATCGCCCCATACAACTCGACTTTCCCAAATGTTGCCAATTGCCCGAAAAATGCATTTGAAAAATCGAAAATATGAAACTTTTTACAAAATGGCCGCCCGCTCAGCCGCCATCTTGATTTTCCATGATTTCGGATTTTTCCCATAGTCTGGGTCGTATAACCGACCAAACACCATTTTCAGATTTTCCCTGCCATATCTCCTTCTGTCCGTCCTTAACTTTAAAGACACCCATGTCGAAAAAAATACTTTTCCCCGTAGCTCCCAGTGTTGCCAGGTGATCGAGATGAAAATGGTCAAATGTCATTTGTACGACCCTTTTGCAGGAGGCGTCATCCAAATTTCTGACCGGAAGTCGTTATTTCCATTTTTTACATTTTTGCACCAAAACTCTCAAAGTATGGCAACACTGGAAATTTTTGTTTTCCCAAACGATACTCCTTGACAAACAACGTAATCGCCCCATACAACTCGACTTTCCCAAATGTTGCCAACTGCCCGAAAAATGCATTTGAAAAATCAGAAATCTGAAACTTTTTATAAAATGGCCGCTCACTCGGTCGCCATCTTGATTTTCTGACATTTCGGATTTTTCCCATAGTCTGGATCGTATAACCGACCAAACCCCATTTTTAGACTTTTCCTCCCATATCTCCTTCTGTCCGTCCTTAACTTTAAAGACACCCATGTCTCAAAAAATAATTTTCTCCGTAACTTCCAGTGTTGCCAGGTGCTCGAGACGAAAATGGTCAAATGTCATTTGCACGACCCCTTTGCAGGAGGCGTCATCCAAATTTTTGACCGGAAGTCGTTATTTCTACTTTCGACATTTTTGGACCAAATCTCCCAAAGTGTGGCAACACTGGGGAAATTTCTTCACCCAAGCGAAACCTCTCGACAGGACACACAACCGCCTCATACAACTCGACTTTCCAAAATGTTGCCAACTACTCGAAAAATGGATTCCAAAATTTCGAAATTTTTAACTTTTTACAAAATGGCCGCCCACGCCGCCGCCATCTTGATTTTCTGACATTTCGGATTTTTCCCATAATCTGGGTCGTATATCCGACCAAACGTCATTTTTATTTTTTTTCTGCCATAATTCTTTCTGTCCGTCACTAACTTTAAAGTCACCCATGTCGCAAAAAAAACTTTTCCCCGTAACTTTCAGTGTTGCCAGACTTTTTTCATAAAAATGGTGAAATGTCATTCGGGTCCCCAAACGTCACCAAACTGCATACCAAGTTTTTGGAATTTTTGGAAATTTCCATTTTCTACTATCCGGGGCCGTGGTAGAAAATTTTCTACCAAAATGGTAGTTTTTTCCGACTCATGGCAACACTCGAGGAACAGACCAACAATCGCCCGGAACATTGTACCCTACTCCGGTGTCGCCATCTGCCGGAAAATTGCTACCAAAGTTTGGGAATTTTTTGATCGCAACAAAATGGCCGACGGCTCAGCCGCCATCTTGTTTTTTGATAATCTGTAAATGAAGCTCTCAAGAAGACTATACATGTCACAATTATTCAAAAGAATTTTTCAAAAACAATTGCGCATCTCGGAATGACGCCTCCCTAAAAACACCCCGAAATCACATTTTCAATCCAAGATGGCGGCGCGGCCATTTTGATTTTCTAATTTTTTCTCAATTTTTTTAACACATCTTGGCAACCCCAACAAACTCCCAAAAAAGAAAAAATTCAGGACCACAGACAAAAAAGTTGGTTTCTCAAAAAGGGCCGCCATTTTGTTTTTTGGTTCAAAAAATCCAGTAAAGCTGTCAGTCAAAAAATCTTGTTTGAGATAAACACTTACAATTTTACCCCTCTCCCCTCTAAATACCCCAAAAATACCCCTGATCAGTGAGTCAGTCAGTGAGTGAGTGGTAATCGAGCTTTATACAGGGTGTTTCTTGTAAGGTGTCAAGCCGAAGGCAGGTGATAGGTGAGGACTAGACCTATCGATTTCACCCCCATGTATGTTCCACGATTTTTCGTAGTTTAGAAGTTATCGTTAATTTTGTGATTTTTTCAAATTTCATGACCTAGTGGCTTAATGTTTTTTTTATCTTTTTTTTGGGTTGACTTTTCTCAGATTTCTTTTTTTTGACAGATTTCCTATTAGTTGCAGATATTTGAAAAAAATAATCACCTTCCTATCTTTGATGCAAGATACAAAATTTTTGCTAGAAACATAAAAAATATGCTTTTAGCAGAACATTCTAAAATTTTCAATTGAAATGTATGAGAAAAAAAAAGAATTTCCATAGGTCCAAAATAATTTTAAAAACTGCGCAGTTTTCTAAACTTTCATAATAACACAAAAAAACATGTACTTAACAGGCCATTATTTTCTATAATCGCTCCACTAAAGTGGTAAGTCGGAGATTCCGTTACATGTTTTTGACTTTCTTAAGACTAAGTAATATTTGCAATCCCCTAAGTTTACGTTATGTAGAACACATTTGGAGACAATAACTGAAAAGATTTTTTTTATCCACAACGTGGAAGCTCTTGCTCTTCATGTGGTATACAAAAGGGAATATGAAAATTTTAATGATAAACCATATTTGAATGCAAGAAGCATTTGTAAATTTACGAATAATTGTTTTACGTCGTTGTCGAATGTGCATTCAGGTCAGCGACGGACATTTTGAACATTTACTTTAAATCATTACACACTTTTGTGCTCTCTCTCTCTCTCTCTCTTACACAGACACACACACACACACACACGCATACACACACGCGCGCGCGCACACACACACACACACACACACACACACACACACACATAAACTCTTTCTCTTTCCTTTCACACTCTAATAGGTAGGTATATCAAATTTAATCGTAAAGTAACAATCACCACTGTGGTCTAGTGGTAAGACTACCTATTTAGGACAGCCAATTCCTCTGTGGTTTAGGATTCCGGGTGAAGCTCGCTGATCATCCAGCAGTTTCCAACTTTCCATCAGGTCAGATGAAGGGCAAGAGCTTCCTCGTAGTGGATAAAAAATGTTCTGTTCAGTTATTGTCTCTAAACGTGTTCTACGTAACGTACACTTAGTGGATTGCAAACATTAGTTAGTCCTAAGAAAGTCAAAAACATGTAACGGAATCTCCGACTTACTACTTTAGTAGAGCGATTACAGAAAATAATGGCCTATTAAGTACATGTTTTTTTGTGTTATTATGAAAGTTCAGAAAACTGCGCAGTTTTTAAAATTATTTTGGACCTATTGGAAATTCTTTTTTTTCTCATACATTTCAGTTGAAAATTTTAGAATGTTCTGTTAAAAGCATATTTTTTATGTTTCTAGCAAAAAATTTGTATCTTGCATCAAAGATAGGAAGGTGATTATTTTTTTCAAATATCTGCAACTAATAAGGAATCTGTCAAAAAAAAGAAATCTGAGAGAAGTCAACCCAAAAAAAAGATAAAAAAAAAAATTAAGCCACTAGGTCATGAAATTTGAAAAAATCACAAAATTAACGATAACTTCTAAACTACGAAAAATCGTAGAACATACATGCGGGTGAAATCGATAGGTCTAGTCCTCACCTATCACCTGCCTTCGGCTTGACACCTTACAAGAAACACCCTGTATATTATAGATAATAAACAATCATAATCATCATTTCAGCCATAGGACGTCTACTGCTGAACATAGGCCTCCCCTAATGCTTTCCACGTTGATCGATTGGTAGCGGCCTGCATCCAGCACTTCCCTGCTACCTTTACGATGTCGTCGGTCCACCTTGTAGGTGGACGTCCCACGCTGCGTTTTCCGGTACGCGGCCTCCATTCCAGAACCTTGCTGCCCCATCGGCCGTCAGTTCTGCGTACTATATGCCCTGTCCATTGCCACTTCAGCTTTCTAATCCGTCGGGCTATGTCAGCGACTTTAGTTCGTTTACGGATTTCCTCATTTCTGATTCGATCTCGCAAAGAAACACCAAGCATAGCCATAGCCCTCTCCATAGCACGCTGTGCAACTTTCAGCTTCTGTATAAGGCCTATAGTGAGAGGCCACGTTTCAGAGCCATAAGTTATCACACATTGGTTGTAGACTTTCGTCTTCAGGCACTGCGGTATTTTGGACGAAAAGATGTTACGTAGTTTCCCGAACGCTGCCAAGCCGAGTAGGATTCTCAAAATTGTACCTACCTAGCTGGATCGTTTGCCCGAGGTAGACATACTTGTCAACAATCTCGAGAGTTGAGCTCCCAACTGAAACTGGGTAGGGCGCAACATGGACATTCGACATAAGCTTCGTTTTGTCCATGTTCATCCTCAGGCCTACCTGTTGGGAAACTCGATTAAGGTCTTCGAGCATTGTGCCACGATCTTCCAACGATTCTGCCATGACCACAATATCGTCGGCAAACCGAAGGTGAGTGATGTACTCGCCATTAATGTTTATACCGAATCCTTTCCATTCCAGGAGTTTGAAAGCGTCTTCCAATGCAGCGGTAAACAGTTTCGGAGATATAACATCTCCCTGCCTAACGCCTCGCTGCAGTGGAATCGCCTTCGTGCTCTGCTCCTGTACTCGGACCGACATGGTGGCGTTTTTGTACAAGCACTTCAGCACCTCGATATACCGATAGTCAATACGGCACCGCTGGAGAGATTGTAACACTGCCCAAGTCTCAGTCGAATCGAAGGCCTTCTCATAGTCCACGAACGCCAAGCATAGTGGCAAGTTATACTCCTCAGTCTTCTGTATAACCTGTCGAAGCGTATGGATGTGGTCTATAGTACTATAACCTTTTCGGAATCCGGCTTGTTCGGGAGGCTGGAAGTCATCGAACCTACGCGCGAGACGGTTCGTGATGACTCTCGAAAACAGTTTGTAGACATAACTCAGATTTTATCACTATTTAGTTCCAAAGTTTTTTACACAAAAAGTCATTATAAATCTTTATTAAGTTCTGGCAGTTAGTCAAAACAAAGTGTGTATCGACCATGTTACGACACAAAATCATTAATGGACAATAATTATTTTAATGCTATAAAAATTGACGAAACTGGATTTATCAAGTTTTACAAAAATAAATCTTCCAAAGTACGGCAGATATCCATTTAGCGATTTTTGCATAATATAGTATAAGTCGCGGCCAATACCGCCATGCTAGTATGGACACTTAATGACTTTTTGTAGTTAATGACTTCTTGCAATCAGCCGACGATATAATACTAGTCTTTCCACTATCAAGTCTTTAAAACATGAATTCCTTTCTTGTCAATCTATGCTAGATAAGGTAATTTTAATCCTGACCCACCTTGGTCATTCTATTTAAAAATTATCTTCTTCTTGTAGTTTACGTATTTTATTTTGGAACGCTGACGGCATCCGCACTAAAATTAATGAATTGGCAGAATTATTAAATGAATATTCAATTGACGTTGTCGCACTGTGTGAAACTCGAATAAATTCAAAACATTCTCTCTTCCTTAAAGGATTCACCTGTATCCGGCAAGACAAGAAACCCGATGGTACCGGGCAGGGAGTAGCTATATTTATCAAATCTGATATCCCTTTCAACCCTATAAATATTCCTAATACCCAGCACATCGAATGTGTGGGTCTAACCATCTCTTTATCTGATAAAGAAATGTCACTTGTATCTGTTTATCAATCTCCTAATCAACAATTACTCCAAAGTGATCTTGATATCTTGCTAAATTTGAACTCCACTGCAATTATCATGGGTGATTTAAACGCTAAACACTTCTACTGGAACTGTAATCAAATTAATGACCGTGGGAATACTCTCTATGAACACATGACTTCTAATGACTATGATGTCCTCGCTCCATCTACCCCGTTGTACCGTACCATTTTAGATGGGAGGTATAAAAATTATAGAAATGAAAAAGTAATTTTAAATTTAACAAAAAGGTTTAATTACGACTCTTCAGGGAGTGGATAAACGATTGCAATGCGAAGAATCACCAGTCTTAAGCTCAATCAAAACCACTGCCCTTTTATCCGTGGAGAAGCGTTGACACGAAGTTGGGGTCACGAAGTTGTGATATCGTAGGGTAGTCCGATGACAAAAATGCAGCAATCACCTCCGCCGTAAGCCTGACTATGGAGAGTGAGCCGGGAGCAGCAATCGAAATCCGGTACTGGATCCCCGTTATCGGGGTGACGCACACAGACTTAATTAGATTCTGAGGTGTAAAAACTTCACGAGTTCGTAAACCTTATATTTAAAAAATCTGCAGTTAAAGTGGTACGTGTCTGCGTACGGATGTTTCGCGAGACACAGTGATGGATTCGCGATCGCTGCGAGCATTCACCGCGCCTTGAATCATTCGGCGTTCGTTCGTTCGCTCCAAAGATATAATAACAATGGTATCGCGCAGTTTGCTTACAAAAACAGCTCTTTCTATAAATATTATAATTTATTAAATGTTAGTATTTTTCTGATTTAATTGTATATTATTTCTTTCTTTTTTTTTTAATTATAAAATAGTTGTTTTTAATAATTTCGATTTTAGTTTTTAAGAATAGTGTAACGAAGCGTTACACCGTCTTTGGTTCATTACTGTGGTAGTTACTCACCATCAAATCCGGACATTCCAATTTCTAAAAACTGTTACAATGTCTCTGATTTACGGGCAATTACTAAGTTGTCATCGAACCATTTACCGATTATATTCTCAATAGATTGTACTGTCTATCGCAGAAAAATAATTCAGTATAGGTATTCTGAAGCAGACTGGCCTGGGTACAAATCCCACATAAATTTACACATTAAACTTACTTCATCCACGCACAATGATATTAACGATATTGACACTGCTATAAATGAATTTACTCAGCTAGTCACTTCTTCACGTGACCTTTATGTTCCCCATGGAGTATCTCAAACTGGCCCACCTAAGCTTCCAAAGTTCATCAAGGACATGATAAGAGACAAGAATCGCCTCCGTAAAGCAGCCCTGTATGAAACAGACAACATTATTCGCAAAATTATTTTTTCTCACGTTAATTATCTCCAGAAAAATATCAAAGACACTATTAAATTTAAAATCCATAACGATCAAACTTGGAATAGTAAACTTGCTAAAGTGGACAATCCTGGCGCCGATATTTGGCGTCTGGTTAAGTTTTTGAGCAAAAAACCTATCAGCATATTGTTCATCACTACATACATAATTTAACCCTATAATTTTATCATAGTACTTTTCTTTAATGAAATGGAACTTAATGTCTATATGTTTGCATCTTTTGTGAAAATTATTGTTTTTGATTACACTGATAGCACTTTGATTGTCTAAATTTAAGCACACAGACTTTTGGTTAAATTCACCAATATCACATAACAACTGTTTAATCCACAAGACCTCTTTGGTTGCAGCACAGGCTGCCATAAATTCTGCCTCAGTGGTTGATAGAGCCACTGTCTGTTGTCTCTGGCAAGCCCATGTTACTGCTCCTCCATTTTTAATGAAAACATATCCAGTTACTGAACGTCTTGTGATAGGGTCATTAGCGTAATCTGCATCACTATACCCTATTACAGCATTATGCTCAGAGGATGGTGTATAGTACAGACCATACTCTTTAGTTTCCTTTAGATACTTGAAAATTTTCTTCACTGCATTCCAATGAGTTTCATCATAAGAATTCAAAAATCGACTCACCAAGCTTACAGCGAAAGAAATGTCAGGTCGGCTTACTGTGGCAAGGTGCATCAATGATCCAACAGCTTCCCGATATGGAATGTTCTTTTCTGTTTCACCTTCTCCTTTTTCCAATATTGTGTGTGGATCAACTGGAATACTGTTAGGTTTAGAATTATTCAAACTGAATTTATTCAATAGTTTTTCAATATAGCTTGATTGATGTATGAAGATATAATTGTCAAATTTCATTATTTCCATACCAACAAAATTCCTGAGTGGAAATGTTTTTATTTCAAATATTGACTGTAAATCATTACTTAACTCATTTAAGGTTGACTTGTCTTTAGAGAATATCAGCCCGTCATCGACATATAAACACAGATAACATTTTGCTCCATTAATGGTGCCCACATAAACACACTGATCAGCTTTACTATTAACTAGCCCAAATTTCTTTAACACTGAATCGAATTTAGAATTCCAGCATCTGGGAGATTGTTTTAGGCCATATAATGATTTATTGAGCTTACATACCTTGTTAGTCTTGCAGGTTAAGCCTTCAGGTACAGTCATATATATGTCCTCTTCGAGCTCACCGTACAGAAAAGCCGTTTTGACGTCTAATTGTATTATTTGAAGGTTATGTTGGGCAGCTTCTGAGAGTAAAAGGCGGATTGAATCATACCTGACAGTGGGTGCAAATGTTTCTTGATAGTCGATACCTTTGGTTTGCGAGTACCCCTTCGCACAAAGCCGGGACTTGTAGCGTGGTCCAGAAGATTCTTCTTTAATTCTAAATACCCATCTACATCCGATTACTCGCATATCAGGAGTTTTGTCAACCAATGTCCATGTTCCATTTTGTCGATAAGCTTCGAGTTCTTCTTTTATTGATTTTATCCATTTTGTAGCATCAACAGACTTCATTGCTTTTTCATAGTTATCGGGAACTTCATGATCTAATAATTGTTCATCAAAACACAGCTAAGAACTTTCTTCTTGTTTCTGTGAATTTAAATACTGTCTTCGTGTTCTGACTGTAACATTTCTTTCTGGTGAAGATTCTATGCTTTCATCGGGGATGTACTCACTGTCTGACTGTGACTTACTTTCTGTAACAGTATCAAATGAGTCATCACTTGAAATTTCTTCACAATCTTTGTTCTGGATACTGCATTCATTTGAAGTTAACTCAATGGGCACAAAATCTCTCTTAACAGTTGACTCTAGAAATACTGCATCTCTACTTTTTATTGCTTTTCTTGAGTTAGGTAACAAAAATCGATACCCTTTTGTGTTTTCACAGTATCCAATAAAAATCATTTTTTGTGATTTTGAATCCAATTTCTTTCTTTTCTCTTTCGGTAAATGAACCATCGCCTCACATCCAAATGTTCTCATATGGCTGACATTGGGTTTTCGTCCAGTCCACATCTCTTCTGGTGTTTTGTTGCACAGAGATTTAGTTGGAGAGCGGTTTATAATATAAGCAGCTGTGTGAATTGCTTCAGCCCAGTAGGCTTTAGGTAGATTGGCATTCAACATCATACATTTTGCTTTTTCTATCAAAGTTCTATTCATTCGTTCTGCTGTGCCATTTTGTTCTGGTGTGTAAGGTGTGGTTGTCTGATGTATTATTCCAGCATTTTTGAGAAAGTTTGAAAAATTTCTGTTTACATATTCTAGTCCATTGTCGGATCTGAGAATTTTAACTGTGCGGTTTAACTGATTCTCAACCAACTTTTTAAATTCAATAAATTTTTCTAGGACTTCTGATTTGTTATGCATTACATATACAAATATCTTCTTCGAGTAATTATCGAGAAAAGTCACGAAGTATCTAGCCTTTCCGAATGACTGAGTGTCCATTGGACCGCAGATGTCTGAGTGTATTAATTCAAGCAGGTCTTTACTCTGAGATCCTTGTCTTTTGAATGGCAGACGTGTTTGTTTTCCTTCCTGACACGTTATACACTTCACATTTCCTGCTTGTACACGAAGCTTTAAGTCAGCAGTGTTTTCAGACAATTTGCTCAAGCTTTGAAAATTCAGATGAGCCATTCTTTGGTGCCACAGAAAATAATCTTGCTCGATAACATCTGATATGCAAGCTTGGACTGTGGGCATGTTCAAGCGGTACATATTATTTATCAAGCTTGCTGTTGCTACTATAACACTGTTTTTGTTTAGTATAATACAGCCATTCTTATTAAACTTCACTTGACCACCATTCTTTATTATTTGACTTACTGAGAGCAGGTTTGTAGCTAGTTCAGGCACATACAGCACATTTGTAAACAATATCTCATTTTGTTGGCCTCTTTCATTATGAACACTTAAGCTTATTTTTCCAGAGCTTTGAACAGGTAATGATTTGTTATTTGCAACTTTAATAGTCTTTATTTCTGGGATTGTTTCTTCTGTAAACAAATTCCTGTTTTTGGTCATATGTGCTGAGGCACCGGAATCAACATACCAGTCATCGGAGTATTCAGAAGAAGCAATAAATACAGCTGCATAAGATGATTGATTCTGTTTATTTTCCTTATTCTTCTGATACTTATTAGGTTTTGTCGTTTTGATTTACACTCTGGACTTTTATGACCATATTTGTTGCATGAATAACAGCGGGGGCCTTTTGAAAAGCTTTTGTTTTTATTATGAAACTTCTGGCTTGAAGCGAAAGCAGTAGAATCACTGTCAGTTTGTTTAACATCTTGTAGAATTTTAGATTTAACTGAATCAGAGCTAATCTTCATTCCTGAGCTTTCAATCGCTATAATCATTGGCTTGTAACTCTCTGGAAGGCCGGACAATAGAAGTGTACCGAGCCATTCATCGTCTACGTGAAAGCCAATGTTTCTCAATTTATGTGCTGTTGTCATGATCTTACTAACATATTCCTCCACATTTGAACATCCTGCTAGCAGGATGTACGCTAGCGTAGTATTGCATAGGTCTCGCAGTAGACCAACCCGGCGTGTTAGTCCTGAGTCATCAAAAGCACGGGATAAGTTATCCCAAACCTCTTTAGCAGTCCTTGATTCTTGAATATGAATGTAATTCACAGGATCCACTAGAAGAATTATCTTCGATCTGGCCTTGGTGTCACGTCTCTTGTCAATATCCGTGCTTGGATTAGTGGGTTCAATGCAGTCCCATAGTTCTTCGTGCTCCAAGTAGGTTTTGACTGCGAATCGCCAAGTTGCGTAATTTTCACGGCCTGTTAGTTTTTCTATTAATGCCAGTGAGTTATTTGACGATGACATGTTAGTTGTTTATCGGAAAACTTGAAATTTTCTTCATAAGGCTGAGCACGTTTCGGTTGAGGTTATGTGTTTTTGAATACTTGTAGAACACTGAGTTTAATAACTTTTGTTCACTGATTTTAACTAATCGGACACTCTGGGCCCATAACCTGTTGATTTTTGATGAAAATAAGTAGTTTTAACTTGAAAAATAGCAAATACTTTATTTAGTTTCTTTACAATCGTGTCTGCTAGTAATGTTCACAGAGTAGAGTGAAAAACAAAAAAAATAAACTTGACATATGAGACAGCTCCTGTCATTTTAGCAGAAGGCGCGAAATTTGAATATTACAACACGTTCAACCTAAGTGCCTACATAATTTCCCTCCTTTTGAAAAAAAAAAATAAACAAGTATACACTATAAAAACAAAAATCAATAGATTCGTAATAAGCCTATATAAATTATACATTATTTAAAAAAAATGTTAAAGATAAAAAAAATGTTAAAGATTAATAAGAATAAAAATACATAAGAAAAAAAATTGCCTATTTTACGTGTCTTGACGAGGATGACGCTGCGATGCTGCGTTCTTCTCAAACTGCAGAGGTGGGTTGAGGTTGACGGCAGCATCTTGCGGGTGATGTTGGTGGTTGGACAGCGGCGTTGTTTGTGTGTTGTTCAAACTTGTCTTCGATCTTGTTGTCAATCTTGCCGAAGACTTTCTTGTAGAACTTCTTCGTGCAATTTTTGAACAGGAACCACGATAGGAGCAGGACGACGATGGTGAGGAGTACGCCCATGGTGATGTTGGTCATTGAGGCGCTGGCGTATGAACCTCCGGAGCCCCCGGCGTTTTGGGACACCACGATTTCTTCTTTCCAGTCTGTGGTTCCCCAGTTTCCCATGATAGCAATGGTGATGGTTTAAGATGACGACGGCGCGAGAGAAATTGATTGTAGGAAGGTGAGGTGTTGGTCGATAGGTGGTGTGATTGAATATGAGCGGTGATCTGGTGCTCAGTGGTATGCGCGTGGTTGCGTTTTGTTTAGGTTGCAAAACGAACGTATGATTCTGCCTGACCGAGTTTTCAGCGGTGACGCGTTTCTGTCCGCCGATTTGATCTGGTTTTGCAGTCACTTCCGAATGTTTATAGTCACTTTTAGTGCAAGTTAATTGGTCATTCACCTCATCTTTGCATAAAATAAATGCAGGTTTTAATCTGTCCACTGTAACTATTGAAGTTTTGTTCATCATTTGTATCTTATAATACTTGCTATGTTTCTCTAAAACTTTGTATGGGCCTTCGTATGGTGGTGTCAATGGTCTTTTTACAGCATCAGTTCGTACGAAAACATAATCACAGGAATCCATGTCGGGATGAATGTATGGTTTGTGCTTAGAGTGGTGATCACATTTGATTGGTGTCAGGTTTTCCATGGTTCTTTTTAAATCGTTGGTGTAGTTTTCTGGAGACTTGTCTTGCTTTTTCGGCTCGAAAAATACTCCTGGTATGCGGATATTGGTTCCATACAGCATTTGCGCTGGGCTGACGTTGTCACCTTCTCGAATCGCGGCTCTCAAGCCTAATAAAACGATTGGTAATTCTGTACTCCAATGTATCGTATTACCACGGGCTATGATGGCCGCTTTCATGGTTCTGTGCCATCTTTCTATCATGCCATTGGCTTGTGGGTGGTAACTTGTTGTCCTTATTTTCTTAATTCCTAACAGCTTGGTGAGAGAGATAAACAGGTCAGATTCAAACTGTCTTCCTTGATCTGACGTAATCACTGCGGGGCATCCGAAACGAGCAATCCAAGTGCTCACGAACGCTTTTGCCACGGTTTTCGCCGTGATCTCTGGAACGGGTACAGCTTTTGGCCATCTTGTCGCTCTGTCTATCATAGTGATGATGTATTTATTACTGTTTGACTCGGGAAGCGGGCCGACGATGTCTATGTGCACGTAATCTAAACGTGTTGTGGACGGAAATGTGCCTATAGGTGACGTGTTGTGACGTGATACTTTACTTTTTTGACACGCCACACATGTCTTTGCCCATTGTCCAATGTCTACGTTCATGTTTGGCCAAAAGTAATGTTTAGTGATGAGTTTTCTAGTTGACCTTACGCCTGGATGTGTTAAGTTGTGCATGGTGTCGAAGATGTCTTTACGTAGCTTCTTCGGCACGTACGGGCGAAGGTTTTCCGTGGAGTTATCACAATACAGGGTCCTTCTAAACTAGTACATTCCTTTTAATGGGGGCATCTATACGGTACACTGAACAAGTTCACCAAATTTGAGTATGTGTTTTATAATGATTTTACAAAGTTACATTTTCTAACAAAAATAAAAATTCATTTCGTCTTACATAATGGAACATGCTGTATTTTTTACTCACACAACAAAGCTGTAGTGTATTCATTCTGCACAGGAACACGAGACACAACACACACAACGCTCACTGCTACTGCACACTTTTTTGTTGTTTACACTCACGTCATAACAACTCACAGCAGTCGTCACAGCTAATAGCCGATTAGCTGATCGACTGATTGGGCGAGCTATCACTTCAATGTTGCAGGCCTACTCTCATATCGTTGTCTATCCCTATTATCTTATCGATAGTGGAAATATCAATTACTGTAAGGGACAAAACACGACTTTTCAGGAGAGCCAAAAAACGATTTTTTTTTTCTTTATACCTCAATATCTTTTTATGTGATGTTACGATTTAAATAGTTTCTATGGCAAAGTTTCTTAGAATTTTTTGTTCTTTCATAATATAAACGCCAAATTTTCTAAAAATGGGTAGTTTAAAAGATAGCATGTCCCTTACATTAAAAAAACGAGCTTGACTGTACCTTACAATGTTGAAATTTCACAGTATGGAATGTCATGTATGTTGTAAGGTACATTTAAGAATAAACACGACAGTAATATTATTGTAACTTGACAATTTTAACATTGAAACCTGATGTAAGTAGAGGTAGCATTCGAGTATTCATTAACAAAACGAAGAGAAGAGATAGAAACAAGACAACTTAGTGTTCACAAATGCAGTTGGAGGTATCAAATACACATCACCAACAAAACATTTAGTCACTGATGATGCCTACGTCTGCATTTGTGAACAAGTTGTCTTGTTTCTATCTTTTTCTGTTCATTATTACGCAGTTAGGTTTTTTTTTTCAATCATCGTTCGTTCGTTTTAGCCGAATGACGTCCACTGCTGGACAAAGGTCTTCCCCCAAGGATTTCCACAAGAACCGGTCCTGCGCCGCCCGCATCCAGGCACCTCCTACAACCTTCACCAGATCGTCGGTCGACCTAGTGGGGGTCTGCAGCACATTACGTCTTCCAGCTCGTGGTCGCCACTCAAGAATTTTTCTGCCCCAGCGGCCATCAGCTTTGCAAGCTACGAGCTCCATCCACTGCCACTTGATTTTAGCGATTCTGCGGACTATGTCAGTCACTTTGGTTCTCCTGCGGATCACGTCATTTCTGGTTCAATCACTACGAGCATAGCACGCTCCATCGCCTTTGACCTTGAGTCTTCTTATGAGGCCCACAGTAAGCGACCACGTCTCAGATTCATAAGTTATCAAAGACTTTTGTCTTGAGACAGTGCGATATTTCAGACGTGAGAATATCACGAAGCTTCCTGAACGTTGCCAGCCGAGTTGGATTCGACGATTGACCTCTTCCTCGAAGTTAGACCTACCTAAGGCTGGTTTTAGTGTCACGCAGACCGTCAGTGCGGATCGCTCCGCACAGCCAATCTGTATGAACTGATAGGGAGCGAGCGATTCCTGCGGACCGCATTACTCTAAAACGCTTCCTCGAAGTTTACAGATCGGCTGTGTGAAGCGGATCCGCACTGGACGGTCCGCGTGACACTATAACCAGCCTAACTGGACTGTTTGTACTAGGTATATATAAGTGTCAACAACTGCCGAGTGTAGAGTATCCAACCTTTAGAGGAGTGGGTGCAACACGGACATTTGACATGATTTTGTCTTGTCCATGTTTCATTTTAAGACCCCCTTGTTGAGAGGCTCGACTTAGGCCATTGTGCATTGTGCCTAGATCTTCCACGGTCTCAGCCATGGCTATGATATCGTTTGCGAATCGAAGGTGGGTTATTTACTCACCGTTGATATTTATGCCGAATCCGTTCCAGTCCAGAAACAGTTTCGGTTTTCAGTTCCCCCTGTCTGCTGCTGCAACTGGTTTCCAGTCTTGATCCTGGAGACGGAACGACATTGTGGCGTTTTCGTACAAGCCTTTCAACATTTCGATGTATCGATATAGGTAGTCAATTTGACACCGTTGGAGAAACTGTAGTAGGTACTGCCCAGGTCTCGATCGAAGCTTTCTCATAGTCCACAAACGCCAGGCAAAGTGACTGACTATACTCCTCGGTCTTCTGTATAATCTGCCGTGGCGTATGTATGTGGTGTACTAAAGCGATTGAGAGATTGAGAGGCTGGAAGTCATCGAGCTTACGAGCGAGATGATTCGTAATGACTCTCGAAAACAGCTTGTAGACATGGCTCGGAAGTGAGATGGGTCTATAATTCTTCAACAAGGTTTTGTCGCCTTTTTTGAAGAAGAGTGTCACCACACTTCTGTGCCATACCGTAGGCGTTTTGCCTTCGAGGATGACGGAATTGAACAGCTTCTGAAGAGCCTTCAGCCCCTCGGTCAAAAACCCAACTGCGTAAAAATGAACAGAAAAAAGATAGAAACAAGACAACTTAGTGTTCATAAGTGTAGTAGGAGTGGGAGGCATTAAATGCATTTCACCACCAAAAAAAGGTAATTGATATCCTATATGCATATTAACGTAAGGGCCTAATTATAATAAATCAAAAAGTTTTCAATGAAGTAAGGTTCAATGAGTTCAAAAGTTAAAACCAACAGTTTAGGGTAAGGGATGAATTGTATTATTAAAAGGAATTTACGTCCTTTAAATCATTTGTTTCCCCAAAAGTCGTATTCAGACGACTAAAAATGTTTAAGGTAAGGGACATTTTTTTAAAGATATCAACATTTCAAGTATACCAATCGATAGAGCCGAAAATTCTGAATGCGTTGGTATATATAACTCATTTTGGCCAAAATGTCCCTTACATTAATTGATACTTCCACTATCGTTATGTTAATCACAGTAAAACGGATTCACGATACCATCGAAAAATCAACCAGCAAAGGCCATGATTTTTAAGGCGCGTCTTAGTAAATTTATTTGCATTTGTGCACCTGTGCGTCATAGTTCACTTCACGAGCACTACAAAACACACCTTCACACAAGAAAGCTAGTCAAAAACTGAATTAAATCAAAGCGCACGCGCCGACAAATGCCGACAAGCCGCATGCCCTTTGTTGACACAAAGACGCCGACGCCGCCAAAGCAAGAGCCGAAAAGTTGCCATAGGCGTACAGTCGACAAAATAGAAACTTATTTGTTTATTATTTTATCTGCTTGCTTTCGATTTCAATTGATTCCAATCTAAATTGTGGTGTTGAGTATTTCATGGTAAAATATCCTATAACAGATAATAATTAAAAATCAATCAAACTTATTGTTTTGTGAAGGTAATTCAATGGCCTTGTCAATTATTTAGAAACATTAAATTAGACTATTGAAGCAAATAAAAATCTTCAATTTGTTTGTATTGATATTCCATTTATCCTAAATCAAAGTCCATTCTTAAATTAATCGTTAATGTCATCATTTCTATTACAATAGAAAAGTAGATGAGGTAGGCACCTAATTAGTTAAATAAAATTTCCGAATAATTTCCGTTCCAACTTGGTATTTATTTATGACCTATCTTATGTACCTACCTGTGATTTAACAATAAACACAATTTTAATTTGAAAAGTAAAAAAAAGTTTGTTGCATTTCTTAATTTTATTTTGGTGAGTGTACATTGCGCTAGCCGGCGGCCGGCGGCCGGCGGCACGTGTCTAAAGGCGGCGGCAAGTTCGTTTGCTGCGCCGGCTAGTGTTGTACGATACGACACTCGATGACTCGAGTCTTGGAATCTTACTTATTAAAAGTTTGAAGAAAATAAAATAGCAATGAATTAAGACTGTGTGTTTATTATTTTATTGGACCGTTTTAACTTTTTGATTACGAAAATCGTCAGTCTTTAGATGGATACTAATTCGATTATTTGCGTTTAATGCAATTTTATTGATATTACATTTGTATTGTGCGATTTCTTTAATTTTCAATCAGGATATAACATACGGATGATGTTATGAAATCACTCATTATTGCCTATTAGGTGTAGCCACGACTCTGTCAAAATAATTACATCAAAATCGTTCCCCAGAATGCTCAAACGTAGCTCAAGACATTTTGTCCTGAGACCACGAACATTCTGGTAGTAAAAATTCAAATTATTATTATTAGCCATTATCGTAGACGACTCCAAAAGTATTAAATTGAAAGAACATTAAAGCTCCATAATGTAGTGACAAAATTATACTATAAACGGTTTTATTTGTACCAGTCTCCAAACATACCTTCCTCCGCAATACAATATTACAAAAACATACGCACCTACACTTCATATTTAGAGATAAATAATATTTGTGTTTGATTACTAAGACGCAAACGCATTTAGACCTATGTAAAACAATATGTGACAATCTTTCAACTCGGCCGCTGTTAATAAAAAATATTTTGGTTTTTTCTTGTATTAGAGGGTAGAAAATATTTTTTACGAGTCCGAGGTAACACAGTGGATCGTTTCTAAACCACAGAATAAGTAATAGTACAGGTACAGAAGGATTACTCCGCAAGACGATTTAAATAAATGCGAGTCTTGCTACGACGCGATACAGTGGAATTCAGCTCGCACAGCACTACGTACCTACAATTTTATTCACCTACAAGTTTTGTCTCTTTCTATCGCGTGCCTCTGAACTCTTCTTACGCTGTTAGGGTTGCTGTCTAGTGAAAAAATAATTAATCTACTTATTTGTAATGAGGTACGTATGTAGGTAAGTACGCATTCATTATGGAAAACCTTAGGAGAGGCCTTTGTCCAGTAGTGGACGTCATTTGGCTGAAACGAACGAACACATTCTGAGCAGTAGTCATGGTAGGTTAGGTTCCTATACTATCCTAAGAATTATTGATTACCTACATGGCCAACATACCTTTCAGGCTGAAAGTTTCAGCATCTTTGAGAAGCGAGAAAAAAGATAAATCCGGTAGATTTATTTTCGAATTTAAACACCCGAACGCCGCACAATATTTCTTTCTCTTTATGTCCATTTTTAAATAACACTTCGATTATAGAATTAGGTACTACAACGCACGCCAGCGTCCTCACCTGACGGGCGCGCGCGTGACACTCGACTGATATAATACCCGCCGGCGGGGCGCTTCGCTGTAGGTAATTATCGGATGTACCGCGCGGAGTGAGCCAGGCCTGTCTAAACTCAACTAATACAATCAATATAACGAAAAAGGGTGCGAGCTTTGTTAACTGTTGTGCCGTGAAATATAACACCAAAAATATACGAATATGTAAATAATATCGCGGACATGACGTCATAAGTTTTGTTTTAAAGTTAAGTATTATAATGTTCGAGGTATAATTAATTAATCTCATTATGAATTCATAGATATTCGTATAGGTACTCAGTAAGACACAGCCCAATACGACACAGCCCAATACATAAGATTCGAGATCTTCTAAATTATTTAATTGAATTTTAATTAGATCAAAATAATAGACACAGAAAAAGTAAATCAAAATACCACACGTTGCATTACATCTACAGATACTATGAGCACTTCGTCGCACACTCATCGCGCGAGTCTCTTGTACATTCAAACTGCAAGTCATTCGAACTAACGAGCATTGCTCATGCGTAGGCAAAGAATAATAAAATATAGAATCGACAAACCGAGTAGGGAACCAATGAATTGCTTTTACATTGTTTGAGTGAATATGTAAGAGATAACTTAAAAAAACAACAATAACGCACACAACAAACCTTAACCTTAACCAGGCTTAGCTCACTCCGCGCGGTACATCCGATAATTACCTACAGCGAAGCGCCCCGCCGGCGGGTATTATATCAGTCGAGTGTCACGCGCGCGCCCGTCAGGACGCTGCCGTGCGTTGTAGTACCTAATTCTATGATCGAAGTATTATTACAAAATGGACATAAAGAGAAATAAATATTATTGTGAGGCGTTCGGGTGTTTAAATTCGAAAATAAATCTACCGGATTTATCTCTTTTTTCGCTTCCCAAAGATGCTGAAAGGTATGTTGGCCATGTAGGTGATCAATAATTCTTAGGATAGTATAGGAACCTAACCTACCATGACTACTGCTCAGAATGCGTTCGTTCGTTTCAGCAAATTAATGACGTCCACTGCTGGACAAAGGCCTCTCCCAAGGTTTTCCATAATGAATGCGTACTTACCTACATACGTACCTCATTACAAATAAGTATGTTAATTATTTTTTTACTAGACACTACTAGACAGCAACCCTAACAGCGTAAGAAGAGTTCAGAGACACGCGATAAAAAGAGACAAAACTTGTAGGTGAATAAAATTGTAGGTACGTAGTGCTGTGCGAGCTGAATTCCACTGTATCGCGTCGTAGCAAGACTCGCATTTATTTAAATCGTCTTGCGGAGTAATCCTTCTGTACCTGCACTATTACTTATTCTGTGCCTTAACTTAATTTTATTTTTAGAATGTGTTTTTCCTGCGATATCTGAAGAGCCGGTGCAGTATCGTTCTTCCTGACATATATCCTTCCGTTTTTTGTCCATACATATTGAAGCTGCTTAAGTTTGGCCGTTTCCTTGCACTTCTTCAGTAAGATTTTGTTGTAATACGTCAAATGCTTAAAGGCACTTGGCCCTCATCGGTTGGAATCTCCATTGGCGTGCGGGCGTGGGTTAGCGGGCAAGGAGATGAGGAAATAAGAGAATAAACACTGTAATTCACAATACAACAAAAAAACCTAAAAAAACTAAATGTTTAAAATTCACTATGCCTAATGTCAAACAAGTTAATACTAATATTACAGTAAATAATGAACGCATTGAACTGATAAACTCTACTGTCTTTCTAGGTATTACCCTAGACTGTAAATTACAATGGGGCCCCCATATTGCTGCCTTGGCGGGAAGACTTAGTTCAGCTGCCTTTGCGGTGAGAAAGATCAGAAACTTGACTGATGTTGAAACAGCAAGGCTTGTATATTTTAGTTATTTTCATAGTATTATGTCTTATGGTCTTTTACTGTGGGGCTCAGCAGCAGACATAGAATCAATTTTCATTTTACAGAAAAGAGCTGTTCGGGCAATATACGGTCTTAAACCACGTGACTCGCTTAGAGAAGTTTTTAAAGAAATCAATATATTGACTGTGGCTTCGCAATACATATTTGATAACATTATGTATGTCCGTAAACATATACATTTATTTACTAAGAAAAGTGACGTCCACTCATTTAACACGAGACATAAGAATAAACTTGCTGTTCCATCATTTAGGTTGCATAAGATAGATAATTCATTCTTGGGGAAATGTATTACCATATTTAACAAAATACCACACAACCTTGTCGAATTGCCAATAAACAAATTTAAGATACATACAGGGTGACTTTTGTATCAGTATCCAAATTTTTTCCTGACATTAGGTATCGTTTATAGATGACATTTTTAATAAAAAATAGGTAGGTCAAATTTTAACATCAACTATTTTTTTCCTAACCAATTAATCACGTAGTGTGGTTACCGCGCTTAGCGCGTAAACATTTTGCGGGAGAGCTGGTCGAGCGGAGAGCTGGCAACGTGTGGCAACGCTCGACCGGCCGGCCTGGCCGCGCGGCGCTTCAATCAGTCGCCCGCGCAACCCATTACGAGACGCGCGTATCGCTGCGCGCGCCGATCGTTCCGTCGTGCTGTCAACGTAACGATGTATTCGCAGCGCGAGTGTTATGAAATGATTCGGTGCTACATTTTAAGTGGAGAGAGTTTGAACCGGGCCCAGAGGAATACCTAGACTTCGTAACCAAGGACTAAACCCAACAGTGCCAAACCGGTGAACGATTTTAGCGGCAAACTGAAGCGAGATCCGCGAGCAAGTAGGTAAGTACCTACACGAGACGCGAAGTGCGAAATGACACTGTAGTTTTAAATAAACTCATGTACAAAAGCGTGCAAGTCTGTCTGGAGAAAAATGGTATGCACTTTGGGCAATTATTAAAATAACTACTCATAATTTGTTAGTTTGTTGTTAGGTTAGGTAGGTTTGGTAAGCAATCTCAATTATTGCACATGAAAATAACGATAAATACCCCCGAACCTACACAAGAAAAGTAGTGTTACCGCTCTCGGTGATTTTATTTTCTTTTTGATAGCGTAATAATTATTGTCGTAGGTATTTAATTTTTCTACCATAAATATTAGTAAGTCTGTTTAATTAAAACTAATTACCACTTTGAAATCTTTTGCATTTTGACGGTCCTAAGCCCGTGAAAGTATGAAGGGAAAATCGACAACTTATAAATCGTATCGCAATGAATGAAATGCGGCGCGGGCAGGCGCGTACGTGTGTGCGTGCGTAAGCGAGTGAGCCGTGACCACGGTGTAAGTGTTTTTTCAGACTGTTTCTGGGTGCTTTATTTTGACATTTTTGTACTGGACGATACAAAAATAAAAAATACGTGTTTTGTCTTTCGCTTCATAGATTATTATATTAAAATTTGGATACTGATACAAAAGTCACCCTGTATAAAAAATACCCTTATGTCCAAAGGGTACTACAAGGTTCGAGACTATATTGATGACAAGGATGCGTGGTCAGTTCAGTCTGCACATATTTGATGTACTTAAATTTGACTATTCTTACCGTTAGATAATTCCTGGCAATAAGTGGTGACTGAGTTTGTTCCGGCGTTTCTTCTCAGCACTTGCCATATGTTTGTCTCGAAGCGCTGGTAGGGCCCAAAAGATAAGGAGACATGTAAAGTGCCCCATAAGGGCTACCTTTTCTTTTTTTATTATTTTCTATTGACGTTCATAAGTGCCACTTGTGGTCTAAACTGAATAAATATATTTTTGATTTTGATTTTGATTTTGAACGTTCCACCACAACTCAACACGCTTTTTATAAGATAACATCCAACTTTTCTCTGTTTTGCCACACTTGACAGAACACAGCTGATTGACAGTTACCTTTTTTTTTGCGCATCAGTCGGTGTTACGTTTAGGAATCACAAACTTTCAGTTCAACATATTTTTATTTATTTAGATCACAAAATTACAAAAGATTGCTAATTTAATCATTTGCAGCATCGGTGGTCGGCGCCGTCACGGCCAGCCTGACTATCGCACGGCCTCGTGCGCTTAGTCCAAGGTTTGACCATCTGTAAACGTTCAAAACATACAACTTGTCATTATCACAGCTCGTCCATTCCTGACTACAGAGCGTGTGAAATCTCTAAATATCATTCTAACTGAACCAGATCATAGAAACACAACCAATACCGCTGATCAGGGCGTGAGGACCCTCGATCAGGAAACCAATGCATTACAGCTGGCCCGGGCGTGAGGCCCCTTCGACCAGGAAACCAGGGTTTAGGTAACATGGCCCGATGCGCAAGGCTTAAGCCAAGGCTCCTTCAACCAGTTACCTCAAACCGTACCACTACTACTGCTGATCCAGGCATGCTGCCGTGTGACCAGGAAACCAATGCATTACAGCTGGCCCGGGCGTGAGGCCCCTTCGACCAGGAAACCAGGGTTTAGGTAACATGGCCCGATGCGCAAGGCTTAAGCCAAGGCTCCTTCAACCAGTTACCTCAAACCGTACCACTACTACTGCTGATCCAGGCATGCAGCCGTGTGACCAGGAAACCAACATTACAACAGCGTGGCCCGGGCGTAAACAGCCCCTTCGACCACGGCAACAGTGTGGCCCGGGCGCCTTTAGCCCCTTCAACCCACTCTAAGTCACTACTGTTCTATTAATGTCTAAAATAACAGTCAATCGCAAAGCTTACCATGGTGTACTTGGGCTAAGTGTTCGGACTTTTCAAAATTCATTTCCTGTCGATGAAGCCGTGAGAGCATCTGAGCCAGCGGTCAGATTCTCTTCACTGGACACGGAGAGTGTATCACTGTCCACATCAAACTGACTTTCTAGGCAAATCTGATCAAAATCGACCGCCGTCTCGGCATTCTGTGCCTCCTCATCAGCGTTTAGGCTTGTTGACACATCAACCAACCCATCAAAACCTCTCGGGACTGCACGCAAGTTTTCGTGTGAGTATTTGTATAAACGGTTAGATCTATTGATACTTCTAAGTTCATATCTATCGTTTTCAAGAAGTCTAACTATGATAAATGGACCCTTGAACTTCGGCGCGAGTTTTGTTTGATTGCGCTCGCTACACTTTAAAAAGACATAATCACCTGGTGAAAATGGTTTGACAGTTGCCCTTCCGCGATCGAATCTTTCTTTATCGGATTTACTAGCATTTTCGATGTTACGCAAAGCCTCGCCCCGCAAAATTTCTAGGTCGTCACGAGATGTGAATTCATCACTAGTTTTTGGAGCAATTTTGGACATGCCTAGCGACTGCGCGCGTATGCCGAACATGAGTTCAGTAGGAGTGAATCCAGTTACTCTAGATCTTGTACTATTCATGGCTAATTGGACATCATCGAGTTCTTCGCGCCATACTTTACTACTGTCATTCTCGATTATGGTAAGGAGACACTTTAAAGTTCTCATTACACGCTCTACCTGACCATTGGCTCTTGAAGAGCCGGTCGCAATAAGGTGGAGGTCTATATTATGGTCAATACAAAATTGTTTGAATTCAGTACTTACGTAACATCTTCCCTGATCTGCTATGATTCTCTTAGGCGTTCCAAATAGGCTTACTGCTTTTTTAAGAGCTTTAACTGCACAATTGGCATTGAGTGACTGCGTGTACTCTAGCAAAACGTACTTTGTGAATGCATCAATTATTACCGAGACATATTCTTTTTTGTCGCTTTTGCCGCTGAGCTTGCCGGTCAAATCAACGTGTATGGTGTGCCACGGAACAGCCACCTTAGGTATAGGATGCAGTCTGACTTGCTGAGCACCAGAAGGTCCCTTAGAAGCTTTACAAACTATACAGGACTCTACGAACTTCTTAACGTTTTTAGACATTTGGGGAAACCAGTAAAGCTCATAAATCTTATCCAGAGTTTTTTCGTGTCCTAGATGTTTGACCTCGTTATGCACATGATTTATTAATGTCCAAATAAGGGAGCGCGGAACGATGGGAAGCCACATTCGCATACGATTGCGATTAATTTGTCTAAATAAGATACCGTCTCGTACATCGTAAGTATGAGCGACAGCTTCGGGGATCTCATTATTTTCATGTTTTTTGATCAAGTCTTGGATTTCAGCGTCCCTACCTTGCTCTTCTTTTAGCCAAGTGTCATGTAGCTCTACATAATTGACAGCTTTGCTTGCGATGCTTTGTATGGGATTATTGATAAGGTCTAAGTCAGGTGTTTGGTCAGCCGGAAGAGGGTTCCTTGAAAAGAAATCAGCGTGACTCATGTTCTTTCCTTCTTTGTAGACGATAGTAAAGTCGTATGCCTGCAAGTAGGCCCACCAACGGTGCACGCGGGGAGATAGGTCAATTTTGGACTTAGAAGCCTTCAAAGAAGCACAATCCGTAAATACCGTGAAGTGTTGGCCATACAAGTAATGCCTAAAGTGTTCAATCGCGCGCACCACTGCCAAAGTTTCCAGTTCATAGGAATGATACCTGGATTCCGTGTCAGCAGTACGACGACTGAAGTAAGCTACAACTTGGGGGACGTTTTCTCGCCTTTGAATTAGAACTGCTCCATAACCATCGGAGCTAGCGTCTGTGTGTAGTTCTATTGGAACTTGGGGATCAAAAATAGTCAAGACAGGTGAGGAGGTAAGAGCGGCAACTATTTTTTTGTGTGCTTCGTTGTGTCCTTCTGTCCAGGTGATGGGACCCTTAAGTTTTGTAAGTGGATACAGAGGACCAGCAATATGAACAAAGTTGGGTATGAAACGGCGGAAATAGGAGGCTAGTCCCAAGAATTGCCTGACCTGTGTGGCCGTGGAAGGAGTTGGAGCATCAATGAGAGCCTGGATCTTTTGAGGGTTTGGTCTAATTTCTCCAGCACGTATCACATAACCTAGATAGCGAACTTCAGACTTCATGAATTTACATTTGCTGAGGTTAAATGAAAACCCTGCCTCAGATAAGGCAGCAAGAACGGCGTCTAAACGCCTTAAACCCTGGGAAATATCAGAGGAAAAACATAAGACGTCATCCATATAAGCGGAGGCAACTGTATCTTTAAGAGATGCCAAGGCTTTGTTTATGCAGCGCTGGTAAACGGAAGCTGCATTTCTTAATCCAAAAGGCATCGCAAGGTACTCATATTGCCCTTCTGGTGTTACGAATGCAGTTTTCTCGATGGAGTCTGGTTCAACCGTGATCTGATGGTAACCTGAGGCCATGTCCAGTGTTGAGAAGTAATGTGATCCGTTCAGACGATCGATTTGCTCATCAATCCTCGGTAGGGGATAGTGCTCTGGGTGTGTATTTGAATTGAGCTCTCTAAAGTCAACGCACATTCTATCCGTACCGTCTTTCTTCTTAACCAATAGGATTGGACTTGCAAAAGGTGAAGAGCTCTCGCGAATTACACCCGCATCCAATAATGCTTGAACTTTGTCTCTAACAATTTCTTTTTCCGCTGGAGATAACCTGTAGGGATGCCTTTGTACAACTTTATGAGGGTCAATTAAATCAATTTTAAGTTGTCCAGTTTTAACTCTACGGGTAGGAACTCCATCTATAAAATGTTCGCTGTATTTACCTAAAACCTTAATTAGTGCTTCTCTGTGTTCACCCTGTAAATCTGTATCTATGGAACTGAAATCTATTTTACTGTTATTAACGGAACATGAATTAACTTCTTTACAATTTAAAAATTGTATCAGGTCACTTTCGATATCGACGTGAACATCGTGAGCAAGTATATCGCGACCAATCAAAATACTTTCGGATATTGCGTTGTCTGGCACTATATGAAATAAAATAGGTAGCTCAAGATCCTGTACTTTTACAGTGCTTAATATTTGTAAGTTACATTCAATGTCATTCCCGCCTAGACCTGTCAAATAAACTAAGGAATTACGTGCAGTACCCGGTAGTTTATGAACGAGGCTACTTTTGATTAAAGAGCAAGCGGAACCGCTGTCAAAAAGGAATGGAATTGCCTCACCCGCTGATGTTGACAGTGTACCCCTCGGCAGACGGCGATCACACAAGTGGACCTCTTTCTTCGTTCGTGAATCTGTAGCAGCTTGTTTTTCTTGACAAGTCGTACTGATGTGACCGGTCTTTCCACAAGTGTAGCAGGTAATATTGTCTTTTTCAGGAAGTTTGAACTTTTGATTGGAGTTAGGATTATCACGCCGCTTGCGACATTCTTCTAGTTTGTGACCACGAATACCGCAGAAGTGACAAAGTCCAGGAAATTTGCTATCAACACGAACACGTTTGATTTCAGGTTCTGTGTCGCGTTTATCAACATCTTCATACTTTCTTTTCAACGATATACCACCTAACACACGACAAAATTGTGCTTTCGTTGTTATAACATGTGAATTTAATTCGCGTCGGATCAGTGGATCACGCTGGCTTAACACAGATATGGCAAAGCCGGTGATAACTTCTTCTGCCATATCTACCTTTGGGATGCGTTCTATTAGAGACCACAAACGAAGGGCGGCTTCCGAAGCCGTCTCCTTGTTGCTAATTTGAAATTTCATGACGTCATCAAAATAATCTTGCATGAGTTTTAATTTAGAAAACTTTGCTTTCAACATCTCTTGTATTGGTTGCCATTTTATTTCAGATGTGTTTAGCTTGGTTAGACACGTTAATGCACTGCCTTTCAATGCGTGCGTGAGGGCAAGTAATAGTTCCGGCCCCTCGAGTTTACGACAGTTCACTATGATTTCCGTCAGCCTGCACCAACCCTCAATATCTGAGTCAGCATCCTCCGGGTCAAACTTGATGAGCTGCGTAGGTGTGCCTGCTGATGTAGACGGCGCAGAACTTGCCGCTAGCAGCCGTGTCAAAAGGGCCTCCATGCCACTGAAGAAACTGGTGGCTGTTGCTTCGGGTCTTGGGTCGGTGAATCGCGAATTCATCTCCTTATTTGAATCGTGCCCTTCGGATCCCACTTCTGATAAAGGCACTTGGCCCTCATCGGTTGGAATCTCCATTGGCGTGCGGGCGTGGGTTAGCGGGCAAGGAGATGAGGAAATAAGTGTGGTAGCCGTGTCAATGTACTTAACATCTATAATAAATTGCATTGTATAAAGTTCAATGTCCAAATAGACACACGCACAGACACGTGACACGGAGCTGTAATGCATAAGTCAAATATCGATAATAAATGAGTTGAAACTAGAATCTTGTGTTGATCACTTGTTTTCCCTGCCCTACACCAACACTGACACTCACATTGGTGACCCCGACGTGAGTTCAACCGACGTGATTTCAACCGACGTGATTTCAACCGACGTGATTTCAACCGACGTGATTTCAACCGACCTGATTTCAACCAGCGTGTTTTTCTCCTATTGATTTCAACCGAAGTGAAATTCCCCCGACGTGCAATCAAGAAACATGCCTGTGATGCCGGACGCACCTGCCCAAAGTGTTTACCAGTATCAGACCGCACAACAACAAGTGATGTATTCGAGTCAACAAGACGTGCAGCCCCACGCATCTGGTTCATCCTCCACTCAACCTGAAGTCTCTTCAATAAGTGTGACTGCCAGAATTCCAGAGTTTTGGGTTGAGATACCGAGACTATGGTTTGCACAGTTCGAGTCCATCATGGCACCGCAGAAACAAGGCGACGAGTGCAAGTTCAATTTGGTCATTTCGAAATTGGGTCGCGAGACTATTCAACAAGTTGGTGATTTGTTGCTGACTCCACCAAGTGAACAAAAATACAACACTCTGAAACAACGATTGTTATCAATCTATGAAGAGTCCGCTGAACGGCAATTCCAAAAACTGATAGGCGAGATGGAATTAGGTGACCAGAAGCCGTCTCAACTCCTGAGAAAGATGTCGGAGCTAGCACGAAACGCCAACGTCGCCGACTCAACACTTCATAGTTTGTGGCTACAACGTCTACCAGGTTCGGTCAGAGCAGTTCTAACAGTGAGCCAAGATCAAAAACTAGACAACCTGGCTGCTATAGCCGACAAAATTATGGAAAACATAAGGCTTCACGAAGTCTCAGAAGTGGCAAGCTCCAGCAGTTTTCCAATGAACGAGTTGTTAACGCAAATTAACAAGTTATCCCTGGAGGTCGCTGAAATGAGGACCAGTCGTTTCAATTCACGAGGCCGCGGACGTGGTTATAACTCAAGATTCAGAAGCCGTTCCCGATCAAGACCAGGAAGAGGACCAAACAACCCGAACTGGCTTTGCTATTACCATCACCGCTTCAGAGGACAAGCACAGAAGTGTGAGCAGCCCTGCGCCTGGAAAACAAAGTCGGAAAACTCCCAATAGTGTTGCCGGAGGCGGACGTCAGCGCTATATTTCCATCAAGCCGCCTTTGCGTTACCGACCGAAAAAGTCGTTATCGCTTTCTAATAGATACAGGAGCGAACGTATCTGTGATTCCGAGGACAAGAAAGGCAATCAAATCACACGAATATAAATTGTACGCCGCCAACGGGAGCGAAATCAAAACATACGGTGAAAAGTCCCTTGAACTAGATCTCGGATTACGACGGCCGTACCGGTGGACATTCGTCATCGCTGACGTCAAACAACCTATACTTGGCGCCGATTTCTTAGAGAAACATAATTTGTTAGTCGATATGCGCCAGAAAAAATTGGTGGATGGTGTGACAGGATTATTAACACCTGCCAGGATAATTTCCTCTGATATACCAACAGTGAAGACTATCAACGCCAATACCCCATTCGCAGACTTAATAGAAAAGTATCCTGACGTCACAAAGCCATTCTGCGCCAAGGAAACACCAAAACATAACGTGGTTCACCAAATTATTACCAAAGGACACCCGGTGGTATCCAAATGTCGTCAATTATCTGCAGAAAAATATAAGCTGGTGAAGAAGGAAATCGAACACATGCTCGAAGCAGGCATTTGTAGACCATCAAAGAGCGCCTGGGCAAGCCCAATCCACGTGACGAAGAAGAAAGATGGTGGAATCAGATTATGCGGTGACTACCGGAAACTGAACGCTATCACCAAGCCAGATCGTTATCCAATCCCAAGGCTACTAGATTTCACATATCTCTTACCAAAGAAGACTATATTTTCCCGGATTGACCTAAAAAGAGCATACAACCAGGTGCCGGTCGAAGATATTGAGAAAACAGCCATAATTACGCCCTTTGGATTGTTCGAGTTTCCCCGCATGCCATTCGGATTGCGCAACGCAGGTCAAACATTCATGAGGTTCATGAATGACGTTATGAATGGCCTAGATTTCGTTTTTTGCTTCGTTGACGATATTTTAATAGCATCAGAAAATGAATTTCAACACAGAGACCACATCGAGGAAGTCCTAAGTCGATTAAATAACCACGGGATAACCATCAACACGGATAAATGTATATTTGGTCAACATGAAATAGATTTCCTGGGATACAAAATCACATCACAAGGTGTAATTCCGTTGCCAGACAGAATAAAAGCCATCGACGAGTATCCATTACCAAAGACGGTCCGTGATTTAAAACGCTTCTTGGGTATGCTTAATTTTTATAGAACAAGCATACCCCACGCAGCTGCACATCAAGCACCGTTGAATAAGTACATGTGTGGAAGTAATAAGAAACGAGATAGCAGCATCATCGAGTGGAACGACGAGACCCGGGAAGCCTTCAGCCAGTGCAAGAATGGCTTAAAACAAGCCATCGCTCTGAGCCCCCCTGCACCCGACGCACCGTTATCGATTATGACAGACGCATCTCAAACATGCGTCGGAGCCGTTCTTCAACAAAACGTCAACGATCAATGGAAACCAATCTCATTTTTCTCCAAAGCGCTGTCGCAAACACAACAAGGATACAGCACATACGACAGAGAGCTACTGGCAATTTATATGGCCATATGTCATTTCCAAAGTTATTGTGAAGGACACGAGATAATTGTTTACACAGATCACAAACCCTTGTCTTTTATGTTCAAACAGAAACAAACTGTTTCTAAGGAAAAAATATCGCCGAGACGATTACGTCAGTTAGACTACATAGCGCAATTCACTTCTGACATACGACACCTCTCCGGAACGCAAAACGCAGTAGCAGACGCGCTATCACGAGTTTCACAAGTTGACTTTCCTGATAAAATTGACTGGGCCGAACTCGCCGCACAACAAATAGCTGAACCAGAATTGATGAAACTTTTGGAAAATAATAGATTGAAATGGAAGAAAATAAAATTACCGAATAACCAAGATTTGTATTGTGAGATTTCTACAGACGAAATTCGACCATATGTACCGAGTATATTTAGAAAACAAATATTCGGTACATTACATGACGTCACGCACCCGGGAATCAGAGCAACGAGAAAATTAGTCCAAAAACATTACTTTTGGCCTGATATGAATCGAGATGCAAGCAAATGGACCAAACAATGCATAGCGTGTCAAAAATCTAAGGTTTTACGTCACAATAATACACCAATTATGCAATTCCCCGAGTCCGAACGTTTCGATCACGTGCACATGGATATAGTGGGACCGCTACCATTATCAAATAACAACAGATACGTCATCACCTTCATTGACCGATATACACGGTGGCCTGAGGCGGTACCCGTACCTGAAGTCACAGCCGAGATCGTCGCGAAGACATTTTTCAACACCTGGATCTCAAGATTTGGATGTCCTGTCAGGATAACGACGGATCAAGGACGTCAATTTGAATCAAACCTGTTTTCATCGTTGGCAAAGTTAATGGGAATTAAGAAAATAAGAACCACAAGTTACCATCCACAGTCTAATGGTTTAGTCGAACGATGGCACAGGATTATGAAAACCGCCATTGTGGCGCGTGGAAATTCCAGAGATTGGTCACACGAGTTACCCACTGTATTGTTGGGATTACGAACCACTATACGCCAAGATTGTGAAGTGAGCCCAGCTCAAATGGTATACGGCACGAATGTTCGAATACCTGGGATATTTTTTGATACAACTAAGAAGAAGGATAATATTTGTCCCGAAACCTTTGTCGACGAGTTACAGCGCTCGATTCAAAACACAAAACCTATCCCTAACAACAACAAACATAAACAAAACACGTTTGTTTACAAAGACATGAACACATGCGACTATGTGTTTGTCAGAACAGATGCTGTAAGGAAACCATTAGTAGCACCATACGAGGGACCCTACAAAGTTTTAGAACGCCATCAAAAATATTTTAAAATACAATTGCCTAATCGCATCGCTGTTATTTCCATTGATTGACCGATTAAAGCCAGCGTTCACAGTCCACGACGTCAATGAACCTGAAAACGCTAAATGTGCAGAAAAGCGAAATTGCACGGAAACGCATTCGACTGACGGTCACCCGACACCGGATCGCGTTACCAAGTACGGTCGCATCATCAAGCCAGTCGTACGATTTTGTAACTAACAAAATTCATTACACTTCAACCAGAGGTCGAGAAAACACCTAAAAGTCAACCATGGGAAGTTACTCTTCAAAAGACGAAATCGTGGTGTCGCAGTCCCAAGCCACTGCGAGTGGAGGCTCCGCATCAACCAGCACCACATTGGCAAGAGTCGAAATGCTAATGGGTGCTGTCTGCATAATCTTTATCATTATCGCCACTCTCTATTTGCTGAAGAGATGTATGGCTCGAGGACGCAAAGCCATGGCCAAGGAATTGGCGAAGATGGCAGCGGCGAGAAACATCCCATTGACTCCGACGGCGGCGGCACCAGCGGCGGCGCCAGCAGCAGTGGCGCCAGCGGCGAGGTGCATGTCCACACAAGGGCATGCTCAAACCAACCCCGCGTTCATCCCCTGAAGAAAAGTGTAGTGCAGTGTAGTGTCAATGACTGTGTTTAAATGTGAGTGCATCGTATCAGTTCCAGTGTTAGTCTAAAATTATATTAAGATTTTTTCGTGTTAATTTTTTAACCATAATATTAGCAAACAAAAGTGTCGGAAATTGTCTCTTTATTTTATAGATTTGTATACATTCATTTGATTCATTTCGTTATATTTTACTCAACATTTACATGTTTTTTAATTTGTAAATTGATTTTCAATTTTACGTTTTTAAACGTCAATTAGATATGTTTTTAATTGCCAATTTTTTTAGTTACTGCTTCATATTTTCAAAGGGGAAGGGGGAATATGTATAAAATTATTTTACGTGGGTAGGCGCGAAACCGAAAAGACGTAAATTTTTGCCTCTGTTCAAATTAATTAATATTTATTTTATTTATAAAGTAAATACAGTCTATATGTGTTGATACAACCGAATATACCTACCAGCAAATCCACGTTGATAAATCCTTCAGTTCCTGAGTACACAAGACCACTAACAACACTGTAACTATGGAGTCACTGCAACAGGCTATTGTCGACATGCAAACTTCATTTGCAACTCAGATGGCAGACTTCCAGAAGAGCCTGCAGCAGGCTACTCCATCAACCACGGTGGCAGCCTTGGCAGCGGAGTTTGCGGCGTTCAAGAAATTCACTCTGGCTTCGCTATCCAATCTGCAGCAACAGACCGACCTCATCCAGCGGGAGTGTGATAGATTGGAGATGTGTGGTCGGCGCAAGATTTTGTTGCTGCATGGGGTTCCTGAGGTGCAGGGTGAGGAGCCTTCAGCATTGGTGGCAAAACTTGTCGGTGAGCGCTTACATCTTACGCTACCTAACAACGCCATGAGTGGCTGTCGTCGCATGGGCAAGATGACCAAGAACAAGACCAGGCCCATGCTGGTCAGATTTCGGGATGTGGCCGACAGGGACAGGGTATGGTTTGCCAAGACAGCTCTGAAGGGCACCGGGATCACAATCTCAGAGTTCCTGACCAAGTCGCGACACGATACATTCATGGAGGCCCGGAAGCGTGTCGGTATCTCAAAATGTTGGACCCGGAGCGGCACCATTGTCATCGTGGCAGCGGATGGCGCACAGCACCGCGTCACGACGCTGGGGGAGTTGGACAGGGTTATCCCGGCGTCCGCATCAACAGCCCCCCAGGCTCCGAGCACAGGGGTGCTCGCCGGCGCGACGCAGGCTCGGGATGCAGCCAACGCCAGGACCAAACGTAGGAAATAATCCATGTCAATCATAATGTCCCATGCCTTAGGTTTGCTTGCATGTTTGTTTTAGATTCATTGTCCACATACTTCGCTGTTGTTTGTTTTTATGTACGATTTTTACCCTCATATTAATATCCAATTTTGACTAGACTAATTTTTGTAACGGCTTTGTACTTTACGTTTTTTACCTCACTTCTTTGCTTTAAATATAAATGTCACTTTTCTGGTTGAAATAAAAACCGGTCTTTTGTACGACGCATGTATGACAGCTTGACAGCTGACTGACGACTATTATTTGAACGATCGATTGTCACTGTCAATTTAATAACGTTCTGATTCACACTCTAATGTGTCAAAAATATTTAATTTTTATTGTATTTTTTTTTCTTCTCTTTTTCTCTTTCATCCTCATTCTTCTTTGTAAAGGCATCTCTTTCAGACTGCTGGTGGGTTGAGGTACGGGTTGGTGTGTTTCAAGCACTAACTTGTGGTTAACCCTACGTGTTATTTTACAATTATTTATTTATTTTTAATTTTATTTTTTTTATTTTTTGATACCCTATATGAATGCAATCGATGCGAATGATAGCCAACAATCTGATCACTTTCACTCTTTCTCCTCTTGTTCAGTGAATGATGACAGCTTCCACTCTACTTTACTGCCTCTCTCTGATGTACTCCACACTGCGTTTTCGGATGTGCCAAAAAATTTTAATGTTGTCCACATTAATGCACAAAGTATTCCAGCACACTACCCTGATATGCTGGCTGCTTTTGATACGAAACATTTGCACGCAGTTCTTGTCTCGGAGACATGGCTAAAACCAAATCTTCCTTCTACTTCCTACTCACTTCCTGGTTTCCAACTAGTCCGGAACGACCGTATTCTCAGAACTGGGGGCGGCATTGCCATTTATATTCGTTCACATCTCTCTTACTCGATCATTGACGCGTCACCTCCCTCCTCATCTTCTGAACTTGCACAACACCTTTTCCTTGAAATAAACTTGTCCCATACAAAATTTCTTCTCGGTGTCTTCTATAGTCCTTCCTTAAGAGTAGACTACTTTTCTGCTCTTGAGAAAATCTTGGAAGACCTGACTCCTCTATACTCTCACACAATACTAATGGGAGACTTTAACACGTGTCTCATCAAATCCGACTCCCGTGCCCATCGTCTCAGGTCCATTATAGACTCATGCAATCTGAACATTCTCCCTCTTAACGCTACTCACTTCTTTCCCAATTGTGCCCCATCATTGCTTGACCTAATGATTGTCACCTCTCTCGATCATGTAGCCAAGCATGGTCAGTGCAGTGCCGACGCCTTTTCATTTCACGACCTTGTGTACCTCTCATACAAACTCCGTCCTCCTAAACCCAAGACTAAATTCCTCTTGCAACGCAATTTTGGTGGCATAGACATGGATGCACTTAAACTCGATGCTGTGAATGCTGAATGGTATAAAATTGAGGATACCGAGGATGTGAACGAAAAGGTCTCTCTTTTTAATCAAATTCTACTTGAATTATACGATAAGCACGCTCCTATTCGACCTGTCAGAATTAAACATGTTCCTGCACCTTGGTTAACGGATGAATTAAAATCCTTACGCAACAAGAAAAACGCTGCTAAATTAAGGTTTAAACTGGACCCGTCCGATATTAACCGCGAAAAATATAAAAATCTGCGAAATCGCTGCAATACTATGTGTAGAGACGCTCAAAGACGCCATATCCACAAGTCTGTAGAAAATGGAGATCCAGCTAAAGTCTGGAAATTCTTAAAGTCTATTGGAATTGGAAAAATACGTAATGATACTACTCCCAAAGACATTAACTTCGATCTTTTGAATAAACACTTCTCAACTTCTGGTGCTCTTGATGACACAGTTAAAAATAAAACCCTAAGTCAACTTTCAGTGCTTCCAACTCCAGACTATTCAGCTTTTACTTTTAGCCCAGTATCTGATTGTGATGTTAAGAAGAACGTATTGTCCATTGCTTCGAATGCCGTCGGAAATGATAATATAAGCCGGAACATGATCGTTCCATTGCTTGACATCCTTTCCCCCATTATTACCCACATCCTGAACCATTCTCTCTCCACAAGTATCTTTCCTGCAATATGGAAAGATGCTCAAGTGACTCCTCTCCCTAAAAAGTCAAATCCTACATCTTACACCGACTACCGTCCTATATCCATACTTCCTTTTATCTCTAAAGTAATGGAACGAATCGTTCATCACCAGCTCAGTACTTTCTTGGTCGGAAACCAACTCCTTAACCCTTTCCAATCTGGTTTCAGACCTGGGCATAGTACGACTACTGCATTGGTTAAAATCATGGACGACATTAGACTCGGCATGGACTCAAAGCAACTTACTGTGCTAGCGTTGCTAGATTTTAGCAATGCTTTTAATACAGTCGATTTTGACATACTAATCGGGATACTACGTTCTCTTAACATATCTCCGACAGTTCTGGGCTGGTTCCATAGTTACCTGCACGGTCGCCGACAACGCATTCGCGCGGGGGACTGTCTCTCAGCGTGGTGTGACATCAGTGCCGGTGTGCCGCAAGGTGGTGTGCTGTCTCCTCTCTTATTCGCAGTCTTCATTAACTCCATTTCTATAAATCTTAGATCCTCTTTTCACTTGTATGCAGACGATCTCCAGATTTATTCGCAGGGGGGCCTTGGAGACCTTTCGAGAGCTGTGGAAGTCGTGAACAGCGATCTCGAAATAATCCTGGACTGGAGCAGGGCTCATGGGCTTAAAGTCAACCCCACCAAAACGCAGGTTATCGTGTTGGGTGGTTCCAGGCAGATTTCCCAGATTAACTGGAGTGCCCTTCCACCCATCATGTTTGACGGTGTCCAGATACCTTTTAGCAAAGTCGTGAAGAACCTCGGCATTCACATCGATAGTGCTCTCACATGGACAACCCAGATTGGGGAGGTCAGCAGGAAGGTGTTTGCAGGTGTTTGCGGCTGCAGCGTCAATAAATAGGTTGCGTAACTTTTTACCCATACCCACCAAAATTGCTCTTGTTCAAGCTTTACTCTTCCCTATTCTCGACTACGCCGACTGCTGCTACCCTGACCTCAACGAAACCCATTTGGCTAAGCTCGAGCGCCTCCAAAACTTTTGCATTCGTATCATCTACGGCCTGCGAAAGTATGACCATGTTTCTGAGTACCGAGCCCAGCTAAAATGGTTACCGATCCGACGTCGGCGTGACTCTCACATCCTATCCCTTCTTTTCTCTATCCTCTTTAACCCAAAGTCACCACCATACTTGAAGGAGCGTTTTCAATTTATGCAGTCGGCCCTGGGTCACGAAATGCGGTCGTCAAAAAAACTCCATCTTAATTTTCCTTCTCACACCTCACATTCCTATACGCGATCTTTCACTGTTCAAGCTATCCGTCTATGGAACGCCTTGCCGATGTCTATTCGGCAATCTGAGTCACTTCCTACTTTTAAGAAAAGACTCAAATCTCACTTCCTCACGCTACTACCTTAATTTCCCAACATCTGTATTCCTTTTAGCTTCTTAAAATTCCCACCTATTTTCTGCTGGCTATCTAGTTCGAGTCTGGAACTGGTCGCCGACATTCGTTTCTTCACATGACTGCCCGCCGACACAACATTTCGTATATCGCCGCTTCGCCAACAGAACCTTTCACCAGCGTACGATTCGTCGACAGCACAGTTCGTCATTAGATATTTCGCCTACGAACGATTCACTAAGCCGATACTTCGTCAATTAGGTAACTAATCATCTTAGAATTATTCAAATAAAGTTAGGTACTTTCGGATTTATGAAATTTAGCATTAGGGAAATACACATAATAAAACTTTTAATAGTCGATGAAAATAGAAAAAATAAAAGAAAATAGGAAAAAACATTATGATTTAATGTAATACAAACTTAAATAAGCAATACTTTTGTAATGTAACAATCGTCAAAAACTATATTAATTAATTAAAAAAATCATGGTGAACCAAAATACGCTTTCCGCCCGCGGTTTCGCCCGCGTGGAATTTTGTCTGTCATAGAAAAACTTTATCGCGCGCGTCCTTGTTTCAAAAATACCGGGATAAAAACTATTCTATGTCCTTTCTCGGGACTCAAACTATCTCTATGCCAAATTTCATCAAAATCGGTTCAGTGGTTTAGGCTTGAAAGTAAGACAGACAGACAGACAGAGTTACTTTCGCATTTTTAATAATAGGAGTATTAGTATAGTAAATACGAGTATTGCAATTATCTATTTATGTAAGTATAAAGTTTTTATTAAATTTGTAAATTTAAATAAGAAAAAAAAACAAGTTTGATATGATATATACTATACTTACCTGAATCTGTTAATATGCCTACACTCTGTTGTTACTAACCTAAATACTTAAATTAATATTAAATAAAAAATAAAATAAAATATTCTAAATGCAGTCAGTGCGATGGCACATCAGACTATACATTTTTGTTGCAGAATATCATTTAAATATTTGTTGGTATGATGGATGTGGTTGTCTACATGCGATTTTTGCCGCAAAATGGCATTTAGACAGCCGCAGAAGATGCCACAGTGTCTCCTTCGATGTGCTACCGCCTGTACCTACGTAATAAGTGTTTACTACGACCACTCTCAACACAAGTTTACAATTAACTGTTTTATCTAAACTGTGGTAAATGATGCTGGTGTTGAATTTAGATAATATTGGTATATTAGTATTATTTATTTGCTACTGTACTTCAATACTGTTTTTTTACCCAAATAAATAAATAAAATAAATAAAATGAATAAATCCGAAAGTAACTTTATTTAAATAGTTCTTTGTCAGTCTGTCTTGCTTTCACGCCTAAACCACTGAACCGATTTTGATGAAATTTGGCATAGAGATAGTTTGAGTCCCGAGAAAGGACATAGGATAGTTTTTATCCCGGTATTTTTGAAACAAGGACGCGCGCGATAAAGTTTTTCTTTGACAGACAAAATTCCACGCGGCCGAAACCGCGGGCGGAAAGCGTATTTTGGTTCACCATGATGTTTTTAATTAATTAATATAGATTTTGACGATTGTTACATTACCTATTTTCTTTTATTTTTTCTATTTTCATCGACTATTAAAAGTTTTATTATGTGTATTTCCCTAATGCTAAATTTCATAAATCCGAAAGTAGGTTCTATATTGGCTCACATACAATTCTAAATCCTATTCTTTGTCTTACTACCGATTTGTGTTCATAATAATCTCTCTTCATAATTTTATTTTTCATACTTTTTTTATTCATACATTTTTATTACTACCATCGGAGCTCATAACAGTTAGTAATCATAATTTTTTTATCAATACTGTTACTACCAAGAACCTTTTAAAATACATAATTTATATTTTCAGACCTTTTTTTCTTCATAACATTCATTGATCTTATTGTTTTAATTAATAATGTTGTTACTAAGAACATACTTCAACCAATGATATTATAGAATATCATTGTTTTTATATAATATCATTGACATCAACTCATAATGTTGTTCAGAATAATTTACTTTATAACAGACATACTCGTATCTTTAAAAAAATCATAAAATATATAATTTAATAGAGTAGATAAGCATGCAGAGCATGCAGCATGAAAGCAAGCATGCAGCATGCATTGGTATCTCCTCGTCTCCGGCGCTGCGGGATGTGCAGCCCTTCCGCCCTTGCGTAACGAGGCTCAGGCACCCACGCTTGCTTCCGCAGCTTCGGCTTTTTGGATCGCCATCGGCGCCTTCAGCGCCTCGGCGACCAGCCTCAGCCGCTCCAGCTCGCCCGGGCGCCTGAGCCTCGTTACAGCGGGCGAGGGCTGCCCTCCCTCCGCGCCTCCGGCTTTTAAATTACACTCTAGGGGTAGGGCAGACAAGACTGCGTGGAGTCGGTTTTGCAGCGATTCGTTTCTGTCACGTTAGTTTTGTGGCACAAAATATTGCCTGTTTTGGACCATTTCAAATTAATTTAATGTTAATATACGATTTAATACGAATATAGACATCATGATTTTCAATAATATGGATAAATACACTTATGAGTAATAAATTTATGAAAACAAATATTAGGATACATCACATTTATGAATATTATAGTTATTTAATCGAATGATTATGAGTTTCGATCATTAGTATAGAAAAATATATGAAAACAAATATTAGTAAAAACTAAGTGTATGATTAGTGATATTATGAATATCAATGATTATGTTTTTAAATATGTAGGTTTTAAATTTTTTATGAAGAATGATCATTATGGTATCAAATTGTATGAGAAATATTTTCGGACCTCCAATGATAGGAATTGAAAAGTTATGTAAGAAAATGCGCTACCCCGAAAGTACCTAACTTTATTTGAATAATTCTAAGATGATTAGTTACCTAATTGACGAAGTATCGGCTTAGTGAATCGTTCGTAGGCGAAATATCTAATGACGAACTGTGCTGTCGACGAATCGTACGCTGGTGAAAGGTTCTGTTGGCGAAGCGGCGATATACGAAATGTTGTGTCGGCGGGCAGTCATGTGAAGAAACGAATGTCGGCGACCAGTTCCAGACTCTGAATGTTGTGGCATTGAGATTAAAAATAGTAATTTGGTTGTACTGTCTATCTATCGCACCCCAGATTCAGACTTAGATATTTTCTTCTCTAAACTTGAAGGGTTATTATCTAGGTTGATGAGAAAGAATAGAAAAAAAAACCGGCCAAGTGCGAGTCGGACTCGCACACCGAGGGTTCCGCCGTAAAAACGTAGCGGTTTACAATTTATGACGTACTAGCAGCCGCCCGCGACTTCGTACGCGTGGATCCCGTTTTACCCGTCTTCATCTATCTTACGCGGTTTAGATTTTTGCATACAAATGTTTTTTCCCGCTAACTCCCGTTCCCGTAGGAATTTTGCAATATCCTGTTGTAACTAAGCTTTAAGTTTACTAAGGTACATGCATGCCAAATTTCAAGCGTCTAACTTAAGCGGTTTAGATTTTTCATACAAAAGGATTTTCCCGCTAATTCCCGTTCCCGTGGAAATTTCGGGAATTCCTTTCTTAGTGCACCTCTAAGGTACCTAAGCTACGTCCCTTCCAAATTTCAAGTGCCTACGTTTAGCCGTTTAGGCTGTGCGTTAATATGTCAGTCAGTCAGTCAGTTTCTCCTTTTATATATTTAGAAGATTAAATCAAATTACTTACTAAAACCCGGTCCGTGAGCACATAGAATTTTGTCCAATGACCCCTAGCTACCCATCATTATCGCTCGCGCGTAATTATATTGCTGTCACGATTGTGCTACTGACACCCGCAGTGAGTATGCGAGCGCGATAGCAACATAATTACGCGCGAGCGATAAGGATGCGTAGCTAGGGGTCATTGGACAAAATTCTACGTGCTCACGGACCAGACTATAGATATCGTAGTAGTCTTTAAGTTTTGATTACGTTGCGAGTAGTGGCGAATTTCAAAATATGCGGTATGATTATAGGTAGGTACCTACCTCAGCGTTTTGAATTTTTGCGTTGATTTAGAATTTTTCACAGTTTAGAGGCAATTAGATTTAAGAAGTGTTTGATATGAATTTTAACTTTAATATCTCTACGCGTTCATGTGAAAAAGGGTGGGTAGTAAGTTTATAATTATTAAAAAAATATTTTATTGCATGTAAGCAAAAATAATATTGTAATATTTTATGTAACTTCAAATTTATCATTTTGGCAATTTTTCCTTTATCTGTACTATACAGGGTGGAATTTTGTAATGCCACCTGGAGGGAAAGTACTCTTAATATTGTAGATAGAAAATTTTACTCAAAGAAAACATTCCTTTATTTTTGAAAACAAAGAGAACTCCATTCAAAGATTTTTGAAAATTTTTCGAAAATTCACTACCATACCATACAAATTTTTGTAAATAATTTAAGATTTCATGGTTTTCCTTTCATTTAATTTATCAAGTTTGTTTGAGAGATTTCATCCATAAACTTAACCCTAACGATCGATGCAAAAAATACAGGCTGTAATTTTTAACAAATTTTAGTTGGTTCGATTCCCGGGTGTGGCATGCAAATTTTTGGAAATCTTTGAATGCAATTCTATTTCTTTTCAAAAATTAAGAAATGTTTTCTTTGAGTAAAATTTTCTATCTACATTATTAAGAGTACTTTCCCTCCAGGTGGCATTACAAAATTCCACCCTGTATAACGTTGCTTCGTGCCGAATTTCAAGATTCTGAGTTCACGGGAAGTACCTTGTAGGTTTTGATTCCCTAGCGTGTGACGGAAATTCGTCTAAGGTGTCGGTATAAACTGCTGTATCTTTTGATCGCGTTAACTTAGAAGTTTGATTTTTTCACTGCTTAAAGGGACAATAGACCTAGGTATTTGGTATAAAGTTCAATTTCATACCTTTATTCGTTCGTGAGAAATAAGGTAGTAAGTTTCATTTTATTAAAATATTTTTATTATATTATATAACTAAAAAAATGTGATTTTCGCAATTTTTCCTATATTTGCATTATCTGAGAATGCTTCATGCCAAATTTCAAGATTCTGAGTTTACGGGAAGTATCCTGTAGGTTTTGATTCCTTTGCGAGTGTCGAAAATTTGTTGAAAATATCGACATGTAGCCGCCAGCGACCACAATAAAAATCGTCTTCGAATAGAAACAATGAATGTTTGCAGCCGAAGCCACAAGCAACTTTCAGCACAGAAACACCACATTGGTAATCATAATAGAAACAGGAATGTGGCCCTGACAAGAGCCGTTGCATAGCTCTGAGAAGAGCTGTTTTGTTGTGACCACTGCACGTCGCACCGTCCCTCATCGCAGCACCAGCACCGCTCGCACCACTGTCACCAAGCAGCATCACCAACGCCCACGTGTGGAGCGGCGAGCCGCGTGGGCACGCGCCGCGTCGCGCTCCGGTGCACACGTGCGTCCTGCGCCGCTGCCCACCGTCGAAAAGATCGAGGCTGGGCAGCGGGCACTCCAGTCGACACCTCCCCTCGCACTGCGCATGGGATACCTAACGGTGTTAACGAACAAGCGTAGTTAAACGCCTTTCTAAAGGCGGTTCGGTTCGATTGGGAGCGACCGACAGTGCCTTTTTCAAGGCGCTGAAATTTCCTGCCGCCGCCGGTATATTAGGCTGTGAACCTTGGCCTCCTGGAAGGCACGTTTGAGAGGGTGAGGCGTTCCTCCTCGCCCTTGAGACACTCGGTTTCACAGTCTTTTCACTGCCGGGCGTGACCCCCCCTACCCCTCCCTACTTTCCATCCCTGAAGGAGCGTATCCCTGGTTGTTTTTGCGACCGGGGCCCTCCTGAAGGACTGCTAGGAGTAGGTACTCACCCTACGTCGCGGCGTTGCTACGTTGCGGCGTAGTTACATTGGTTAGGGCACACTTTTCCCACTCACCCCGCACGGTTTACACCGACTGTGCGGGAATTACACACCGCTATAACCACCGAGTTTCTTGCCGGCTCTTCTCGGTGGTTACGACTTGCGAACCGGCGTAGATTCACGCGTCGCGAAACTCAACTCTATGCCATGGACACGGAGGAACTCGTAAAGTTCCTCCGGGCCACTCACCCGGAGGTCCTCTCCGGGTTTAAAGCCCACATACGGGCAAAGACCCTCGCAAGCTCCGTCTATCAGGAGCCTGCTTCCCCGTCATGTCCCGAGGACGCCATGAGCGATCCTAACTCGGCCCCGCTACCAATCCCGCTCACGAACGAGCACTCTATTATCATAGAGCACCAATCCCATGCCCCCAGTAGGGACATGGAATGTGACTCTGTCTCAGACGCCGATGACGGTGGCTTCACCACCGTCAGTCGTCCGAAGAGGACCCGCAAATCCGCGGCCTCTCCCCCTCCTTCCCCCCCTGCGAAGGCGCTGAAGGCCAACTCGGGCCTCTCTCAGCCCTCGCAATCTTCCCAGCCATCCGGCTCGCAGTCGAGCACCGGGCGGACTGTCAGAGTCCCCCCAGTCTTTGTCCAGGACAAGGCGTCCTGGAACAAGATTTCCGGCGCGCTCAAGGAGCGTCACATTAACTTCTCGCACGCTAAGTCGTGCAACGTAGGAATTAAGGTGTCCTTGTCCACCTCCGACGAGCACCGAGCCCTAACGCGCTTCCTAGATGAGAACCGTATCGGTTATCATACTTTCCCCCGCGAGGTTGTTATCCGTGGCATTCCCAAGGAGCTAGACTCCGCCTCCATCTTGGCCGACCTCAAGGCCCAAAACTTCCCCGTCAAACAGGTGCATCGTCTGTACAGGACTCGTACACGTGAACCTTTTGACCTTGTCCAAGTAGTCTTGGACTATTCCGACGAAGCGAAATCGATTTTCAACTTGAAATCGGTTTGCTTCATCTCCGGGCTCAAAATTGAGCCACCCCGAAAGCGCGGCGCTCCCGGCCAGTGCCACCGCTGTCAACATTACGGGCACGCTACCCGTAATTGTCACGCCCGTCCTAGGTGCGTCAAGTGCCTAGGCGATCACGGCACAGCCGACTGTGTCCGTGACAAGGCCACAGCCACCGAACCACCGAGCTGCATACTGTGTGGTACCCAGGGTCATCCTGCGAATTATCGCGGTTGTCCCCGGGCCCCACGCACTCAGCCGCGTGCCCCCATCCCCTCTGCCCCCAGGCAGATCAATGCTACTCGCAACTTTGCGGTAGCAAGTGAGGCTCCTAGCCTCCGTCCCAATAGGCCCAATGCTTGGGCTAGGCCTCTGGCCTACACCCAGGCAGCCAGCCTTACACCCGCACCCGCCCAAACAGCTGTGGCCCCACCCGCGCCCCAGCAGGCTCCTCAACCCCACCCAGCCCCTAAGGCTACGCCAAAGGCACCTACCCATCAGGCGCCTAACCCTAGTCCCCCTGCCCCTAAGGCACCGGCCCACAAAGTCCCGGCCCCTCAGGCCAAGCCCCAGCCTACACATTCACCTGCGGCTGACATTAAATTGGTCAGAGACTTCTTTGGCCAAATTAATGTCGGCGAGATGTTTGTGATCGCCGCAAAACTGCGCGCGACTAATGGCGAAGGCAACATCATGGATAGGTTATCTATCCTCGCCGAACACGTAGACTTTTGCTACGCTATCTCTTCTTTCCACGCTCCGTAATGGCTAATCCCACCGCTAGGATCAAACCCCGGTCAATCACCTTAGCTTTTTTCAACGCTAACGGTCTTAGACAGCAGAAGGACGAGGTTACTCAGTTCCTTACCGACCACCAGGTCGACATCTTTCTGGTTCAAGAGACCCTCCTAACACCCTCTATTCGCAATCCTAGGATAGCGAACTACAATATCATTAGACACGATAGGCCCACACGTGGCGGCGGCACGCTTATTTACTATAAGCGTTCTCTGCACTGTGCTTTAGTCGATCCCCCTTCTCTCTCTAACCTAGAAGTCTCACTCTGTTGGCTAGCCATGACTGGACACGAGCCCTTTCTCATCGGCTCGGTTTACCTCTCCCCGAACAAGACTCCCTTAACCCTTAATTCGACGACGTGCGATAAACTTCCCATTGAACGAAAATAAATCTCCGTAAAAAAATTAACCGTATATCTTGAACTCAAGGTGTTTATTTGCTACCTGAACTATCTAACTATGCTGTCTAAAATCAGCAAGGCACCAATATCGATGAGACGCGAGCAATCTCCAATAATATGACGGGGAGGAAGGGCCCGCTGCGCGGGCTCTCGGTAAATTGCATTTTATTCATTATTTTACGGCTTAATACTCTTGTAATATTGTTAAAAACTATAGATAGGATACCTGCGAAGCTACTTACAATGTATTTACTGTCATACAGAGTTTTGTTTTCGTTTTACGACACCTATAACTTGCATGTCCAGTATACTTCCCGTCGTCGAATTACTAGTAAAGTTACTGCTAAATACTATGTCCAGTATTCTTCCCGTTGCCAAATTGTTAGAAAATTAACTTTTGTGGTTTTTGATAATAATATTTTAGGGATCCACACATAATATGTTTTCTGCCTCACTATGTACAATTTTTCAGAGTTTCAACTCTAAAAAACAAGCCTTAGTAGCATTGGTGCCGCCTAACACTACTCCTTTTCATATAAATACTGGTTTTCATCAGAAAACTGTTCTTCTCACCCTGCTTTTCCATCAGTTCTTGCATAGAACGCATGAATATAGACAGCTAAATCTTTAACTCTGTCTTACTCGAGGGAATAATGCCAGAGGCATGAAACAGAAGCGTGGTGGTACCCTTATTCAAGAAAAGGGATAACACCTTACTGAAGAATTATAGTCCCATCACGCTTCCGAGCCATATCTACAAGTTTTTATGCGAGGGTTATTACATGCCGGTGTCCGAGAAGTCTTTGTAACCATAAACCACATCCATACGCTGCGGCAGGGTATACAAAAGACCAAAGAGTATTACTTGCCATAACGCTTGGCGTACGTGGACTATGAGGAGGCTTTCGATTTGATTGAAGCTTGAGCAGTGCTGTAGTCTTTCCAGAGAGCTTTCGTATTGACCCTTGGTGCTGAAGTGCTTGCACAAAACGCCACCTTGATGGCGGTCCAAGTGCAGGAGAAGAAATCAGCAACAGGTCCAAGTGTTTTACCAGTAATCACATAATGATACCTACTGAAAGGTTACTTCTCACAATAAACCCTCTCTATATCACAGCATGACATGGAGAGGGCTGTGCTTGGTGTTTCTGTGCGACATCTAATGAGGAGATCCATAAAAGAACTAAAATCACTGATATAGCCTTATGGATTAGCATGCTGAAGTGGCAATGGGCAGGGCGCACATCACTCAGAACTGATGGCTGATGGCTACAGCAAGGTTCTAGTATGGAGGCAACGTGCCGACAACCGCTGCGTGGGAGATCCACCCACAAGGTGGACAGATGAACCCGTAAAGGTAGCAGGAAGGCGCAGGATACAGGACGACTATCAGATTGGCTGCTTGTTAGCCCACTTGCCAACCTGATAATCATTGGGGGAGGATAATGTTCATTAGTGGACGTCATAAAGCTGAAATTATGATGATGATAATTAATATTTTATTACGGAACCACTTGTTTCTTTTTTCTGTCTCTTCGACAACGGGAAGTATACTGGACATGGTTGGAGAACGTCACTTTCTTATGAACTTGGCAATGTCCAGTATACTGGACATAGGTTTTTCAGGAAACTGAAATAGTAAGATTTTTTTGGGTATTTTTTCTGGGGTCCCATACAAGCTAAGAAACGAAATCTGTAACTGTTTTATAAATTAAACTAAAAAAAAAAACCCGTCGAATGAAGGGTTAAGGAGCGACTTTGAGGCCCTGTTTGCTATGAATAGTGCAGTCATTCTTGGCGGCGACTTTAATAGCAAACACACTCATTGGGGTTGCGTAACATCCACTGCCAACGGCATGATGCTAAGCGAACTCTCTGAGAAACTCATTTTTGACATCTTAGTCCCTATGACGCCCACTCACTATCCTTACAATGTCGAGCATCGGCCCGACATTCTTGACATGGCAATTCTAAAGAATATAGGCCTCCGCCTACACTCTATAGAAACCATGCACGCGCTCACTTCTGACCATCGCCCGGTCGTACTCCAACTAGGCTCTCCTGAGTCTACACCCACTATGAAGACAGTTGTGGACTGGGACAAACTCAAGGTAAAACTTGGGAACTGTCAGAGCCCACAACTGTCCTCAATCCCCGACGATATAATTTCGCCTCACGAAACTATTCACGCGATCGATGCCCTCACTAGTCACATCTCGGTCGCCATCGGCGACTCGTCTAGGCAAGTGCCTGCGATGGCTAACCACCGTCTCAGGTTGCCTGACGACGCGCGAGAGCTATTGAGGGCAAAGAACGCAGCCACTCGAACGAAGTTGACGAGAGCCTTTAAGTCCGACACCGTAGCGTCCACGCCACCGCTTTTACGTCCCGATCAAACGCTTGCGTTTGACGACGACGCCAAAGCCGAATGTCTAGCCGACAGTCTAGAAGCACAGTGCTCCCCCAGTACCCTCCCAGTAGACTCTGCCCACCTCCGCATGGTGGACAGCGAAGTCGAACGTAGAGCCACCCTCCCTCCGACCACAACCCTAGACCCGACCTAGTATACCTCTTAGTTGCTATTTTCAACGCGGCCATGTCTCACTGCATCTTTCCCGACGCGTGGAAAGAGGCAGAAGTCATTGGCATTCCGAAGCCCGGTAAGAAACTGGCTGACCCCACAAGCTACAGACCCATCAGTCTCTTAAAGACCATGGGTAAGTTATACGAACGTATAATTGTTTCTCGATTAAGAGATTATGTTTTTTCTAATAATCTCTTAATAAACGAACAGTTTGGCTTCCGCGCCTCACATTCCTGCGTATAACAGATGCACCGCTTAACAGAGCATATACTTAGCGGCCTCACTGCTAAGCCACCCGTAGGGACAGGAGTGTTATTCTTCGACGTAGCGAAGGCATTCGATAAAGTCTGGCACAACGGCTTGATTTACAAGCTTTACGAACTCGGTGTGCCGGACAGTCTCGTGCACATCTTACGTGACTTTTTATCGAATCGCACCTTTCGTTACCGAGTAGATGGCTCCCTCTCCTCCCCCCGCCCCATAAGAGCCGGAGTCCCCCAGGGCTCCGTGCTCTCGCCCATCCTCTTTTCATTGTACGTCAATGACATCCCCAAATATCCGAATACGGATTTAGCCCTCTTTGCGGACGACACCGCACTCTACAAGTCCGGACGTAATCGGAATTACGTCATCTTGGCGCTCCAACGCGCAGTCACACAATTAGGCGAATGGTTCAGGAAGTGGCGTATCGAGGTAAATCCCGAAAAAAGTACAGCAGTGTACTTTTCTAGGGCTTTGTCTGCGAAACGTCCTCCGGTTCGCACTCGTCCTAATGTCCCCACCCATCTCACCTTATTTGACCAAACTATTCCTTGGAAAAGTGAGGCCAAGTACTTAGGTGTCACCCTCGACCAGAGATTATCGTTCGCTCCGCACCTCAGACGCGTCTTGAGCCGTGCGAACCACTACATCCACCGACTCTACCACCTAGTTGGAAGTAAAAGTAAATTGTCACTTAGAAATAAGTTGACAATTTACAAAACCTGCATCCGTCCAGTGTTGACTTACGCCAGTCCGGTGTTTGCTCACACTTCCTGCACAGACCTTAAGAAATTCCAAACCCTCCAAAACAAATTCTTACGCCGAGCCGCGGATGCCCCGTGGTTCGTGCGTAATACGAATCTCCATAGAGATTTCGAGATCCCATCGATTGATCACTTTATGAAAGAAGCCTCTCACCGCTACTTTGATAAAGCGATCAACCACAAGAACCCTCTTATCGTTAGCGCCGCCACGTATACACCCCAGAAAGATGTTGCTGCCCAATACCGACGACCTAGGCATGTCCTAGACGACCCGGACGATCCTATTACCGAATTTCTGAACACAGACATCACTGCCTTAAGCACGCCAACTACTCCACAACACAGTAGCTCGTTACACCGTACTCGCCGGCGAGTACGAGGCCCTGCTTTCCATTTCGGACGGTACAGACATGTACCAGGCCGGTTCTCCCCTATCCGTCCCCCGGACACGGCCTGAGCCGAGGTCCGAGCCTACCGTGGCGCCCTCAGGCCGCGTCCGTAGTCCCCTCGATCGGGCCCACTAGAGTGAGTTCGCCGTAGGCTGGACTTGGGTCCAACACCGCGGTGGGCAACCCTCTAGTTGGGTTCGCCACTGATCGGGCGCCTTATGCGCTCGATACGGCCTGATCGCGAACGTCGGTCTGCGACCGACGCGGACGAGCCTGAGCTTCGCTTCGCTAGAGTACCTTCTGTACTCGCCACTCTGCCCGGTGAAGCTGGAAAAGCTCCTCAAGCTACCAGCGCGCGTCCCTTCAAAAAAAAAAAAAAAAGGTTAAAATATATGGTTGCTTAGGTAGTCTCGTTGTACATAAGATTTGTAAATAAATATGGCATTGTTTCGACAATAAATTATTCCCTTCTGAACCAGCAATTGAGTTTTACTTCAACTACCTCTCCTCAACACTGAAAAGTAGGAAGGCTAACCACTCACCAAACCTAGACGTCCTACAGTGGTGACCCCGTCTGAAAACAGAACATGGAAGAACAACAAGCAACAACGGCGCAAGAAGTATCGGGCATTGCTTTGTCCATGCGTGTCCCACCGTTTTGGCGCGACAGACCTCGGCTCTGGTTCATCGCTTTCGAAGCAGCAACCAACGACCTGAAGAGGAGCGAAGCCCAGCGAGCACAAATGGTCATCGCGCAACTCGAGAAGGAAGACATCGAGCAAGTCTGCGACCTGCTGTACGACCCGCCCGCAGAAAACCAGTACACAGTACTGAAGGAGCGACTGGTGTCCGTGTACGAAGAGTCCGACGGCCGCCAACTGCAGACACTCCTGTCCGACATGGAACTCAGCGACCAGCGACCCAGCCAACTACTACGCCGCATGCGGACACTCGCCCGCAACAAGGTTCCGGACAACACGCTGAGGCTGATGTGGATGAACTTGCTGCCACCTCACGTCCGCTCCGTACTTGTTGTCAGCGACACCATCAGCAAGGACACAGCGCTGGACGAATTGTCATAATTACTAATTACCTACTTATTTATTAGGACGAATTATTAATATTTATGTAGGTATACCATGATTGATACTTCTGGAGTCGGTGCCAAGATTATGAAACATGTAAAGTTTGCCTGCACCGACTCCAAAAGTATCAATCATGGTATACCTACATAAATATTAATAATTCGTCCTAATAAATAAGTAGGTAATTAGTAATTATTTTTCTACGTTTTAGTGTAGGTTTTTTGGAGTCGGTTTTATTTTTTTTTATAAAATTTTACTTATTTCTTGCTTTTTAGTTAACTAATTATTACCTTGATGTTACCACTGAAGGTAGGCAGTACACTGAGACCAAAAAAAATTGGTTCATAATCGGCGGAGATATTGCGTATAAAAAAGTTCATCCCCAATTTTCCACCCTTGGGGGTGAAATATTTTCTTCAAATTCGCATGAAACCACCCTTTTGATAATACTTATTCAACAAAAAAATAATCGTTCAAATTGGTTTATAATCGGCGGAGATATTGCGTATAAAAAAGTTCATCCCCAATTTTCCACCCTTCGGGGTTGTTTTTTTATTATTAAATTTAAATGGGACCACCCTTGAGGTATTACCTATACGCTGAAAAAAGATTCGTTCAAATCGGTTCATAATTGGCGGAGTTATCGCGTAACAAACATAGAAAAAAAAAAAAAAAAAAAAAAAAAAAAAAACATACGGGTCGAATTGAGAACCTCCTCCTTTTTTGAAGTCGGTTGAAAACTCGCCGACAAGATGATCGAGCAATCTCATCAAGTCTCTGCAGTCTCCGCTGCCGCCCACGTACCGCCGCTACGCCAGCAAGACCAACATGTCGACATGCATTTTCTCGTCGAGGAAATAAGAAAATTACAAATCGAAGTTGCAGAATTAAGAGCCTACAACTACAGCAGAGGTAATTACAACAACCCACGATCGCGCTACCAACAATACCATCACTCCCGCGGCAGACAAGGAAAGCAGACATCGCCCTCTCGCTCGCACAGCCCGTACCCGGGTGAGCGAGATAGCACGCCTTCACCGTACTGCTATTACCACCGCAAGTTCGGCAAAAATGCAAGTAAATGCACATCGCCGTGCAGTTTTGTCATCGAGAAAACGGAAAACTAAAACAAACGTTGGCTGAGGCGGAATCCAACGTAGGAAACAAGTCTTACCGCCTATTCGTCACCGACAAAAACTCAAGATTATCATTCCTGATCGACACCGGCGCCAACATCTCAGTCATACCAAAGAAGAAGGGATCGTGTGGTAAACCATTGCCATTCAATCTCTACGCTGCAAATAACACCATCATCCCTACCTACGGAGAGAAGACACTAGAACTCGACCTCAACCTTCGAAGACCATACAAGTGGAAGTTCATCGTAGCCGCAGTAAGCAAGCCTATAATAGGGGCCGACTTCCTCAAACATCACAACTTGTTAGTTGATTTAAAGAATCAACGACTCATCGACAATACCACGAAGCTACAAACCAACACGGCAAGATCATTCAACAACACGCCAACAATTCGCAGCATCGATGTACGACAGTCATACCACGACATACTCGCTGAATACCCGGGTACCACTCGGTTAACATCAATGAAACTCAACGCGAAGCACAACGTCGAACATTTTATCGAAACAACTGGCCCGCTGAAGACTTCACCCCAAGGTCAACGCTACGTGTTAACCTTTAACTACCGACCTATACGTCTCTCAGACGTAATAAATTTTCATTTTGAAATATTTCTAAAATCACGCCACCTTTGGCGTCGCCTCTCCCGCTACCTTCCTCCCTCCGCGTCGCAAGCCACCAGTCGACTTCGCGTCCGTGGCAAGTTCATATGTCTCTGTATCGAAGCGATCGACGTCTCACAGACGTAAGTACGGTGTTTAAGTAACGAAATTTCGTACGCATAAACAAGGGCGAGATCAGTCGTAGCCGATTTTTATCCTCGCTAGTACGTGAATTAGTCATCCCAGAAATGAACTACGCGTTTACAATGATATAATCCTATCGAGCGAGTTTTAGGACACGCCGATATGCCCGAGCCTCTACCACCAAAAAATTATCTAAATCCAGATCCAGGTGTTAGAAAGACGTGTGCAATCTGTCCCGTACGGTTGAAAAGACGAACGAGTACTGTTGCTGCAAATTTAAGAAACTAATGTACCTTACTTGCTGCCTACAAATATGTAGTGACTGCAAACGTACGTAGTGAATGTACCAATTATTCAAGTGCTGTCATTTTTTTTATATTATAACTAAGAAGTAAGATTTGTGTTTTATTTTGATAATTGTTTATAGAAGATAACATATTTTAAGTTCATTCGTTGTTTAATATTGAATTTTAGAGAAAAACAAGACTAAAGTAAGTCCTTAAAATTAGGTGCCAGATAATCGTGACCTCTCGAATAACTGTTGATTTTACCTAAAAAATAACGTGTATTTTTTTGAAATGCTGTAGTTTACTTACCTCAAATAACAATCTTTTTAATGCATAAAATAGAAAACTGTAGCAGGCAAATACACTTGTAATTTCATTACTTAAATTTTTACGTCTCTCAGTCGTCACATCGGCGTAAGTGCTGTGTTTAGACCAGGTCGGCAGCTAAAGGTTAACAATGATCGACCGTGCTACACGATGGCCAGAAGAACACGCAATACAAGAGATCACCGCTGAAATAATTGCTAAGATTATTTATGAACAATGGATTGCAAGATTTGGATGCCCGACACGAATAACTACCGACCAAGGCTGACAATTCGAATGTCACCTGTTCGGAGAGCTCACCAAGCTGTTTGGCATCACGAAGATTCGCACCATGCCCTACCATCCCCAGAGCAACGGCATCGTCGAACGTTGGCATCGATGTATGAAGACCGCACTTCGAGCTCGCCTATCAACCACCAACTGGGTCGAAGAACTACCAACAATCCTCCTTGGACTCCGTGCAGTCGTCAGGACCGACGACAGTGTGAGTGCAGCTGAACTCACGCTTGGGCACAACTTACGGCTACCAGGCGATTTACCGACGCCAACGAGTTCGCATGGAAGCACTCGTTCAATCTTCGTGCACCCAGACCTGAAATCGTGCAAACAAGTTTTTGTACGAGTCGACGCCGTGAAAAAACCGCTACATCCACCCTACGACGGACCCTACACCGTACTTCGAAGAAACGACAAGTATTTCACACTACAGTTAACTGCAAGAGAAGCCACGATTTCGATCGATCGATTGAAACCGGCCTACACTATGAACACTGAAGACACCGCACTCGCCGCTCCCGCTCAGCAACCGGCTCCCGCCGACTGTTAAAGTGTCAGGGACGGGGCGCGTTAGTGAAACAAGCTGGCTAGAACAAGACTGATTTATTTCTATCATTCGTGGTTTACACCTACCTCACATTGAGCAATATAAAAATATAGAATTACCCACAACATCCTTCCAAACAAAAACTATATAAAAATATGTTATTGTGGAATGCAACAATATGAAATGTGTGAGCACTATAGTTAACACGTTTACTGCGGGAGCTTAAAACTAAGGTCTCTAAACTGGTGCGTCACGGGGAATATTGCACCCCTTTAATGTACTACTTCAACGTGCGTTACGGGTATTAAAATGCCCCGTACACCTACAGTGTGTTAATCACCTATAACTTTATGAAATTTTACTTTTTTTTAATTTTTATTTTTTTATTAAATAAATTATTACATAGGCTATGCTAATCTCGTTTCGTAAGTAGATACGAAGTATAATAAATAAATTAAAAACCAAAGAAAATTCGGGACACATTGAACCCCGTATTGCACTATTCATATTAAAATACGAGTATTTTGTGCCCCGTAGCGAACAAAAACATTTTTTATCGATGAAAATAGTAGTGATGTGAGTAAATAAAAACGATAACTTTTGTTAAAAAAAAAAGTTTAATCAGTATCCAACATGGGTCAAGTTGAAAAGCGGTTGAAAAGCCGAGTCTGCTTTTATCTATACTAATATTATAAAGCTGAAGAGTTTGTTTGTTTGTTTGTTTGTTTGTTTGGTTGAACGCGCTAATCTCAGGAACTACTGGACCGATTTGAAAAATTCTTTTTGTGTTGGATAGCCCGTTAGTTCCTGAAGGCTTTAGGCTATATATCATCACGCTAAGACCAATAGGAGCGGAGCACCAATGAAGAATGTTTCAAATCAGTGATTTTTTTCCTTTTGAGAGCTGACGCTGCGTAAACGGTTAAAGTTTCGCAAAAATCATGTATCACAGGATTGTTCCCCTTTAAAAGTTCTAAAAAAAAGTCCGCGATAGTATATGTCTATCTTTTAAGGTTGGCTCATAGTAACCCTTTTTATGCAAAAAGAAATCTGTTTTATATTAATGCATTATTTGCGGAGGTTTTTTCATAAACATGATATTAATCCTTATCCAAATAAATAAGTTATTCATCACAAGTATTTAATTTTAAACATACTTGGCCTTTACACCATTCAATTTCAATAAATATCTTAGGAGATATCGCAGTTTTAAAATATCATCGCAGCAAAATAATGATCAAGTACTGCGCGCGCCACTGATGGATCAATGCACAGCCTAAACCGCTGATCATAGAGACCTGAAACTTGGACGGTGTGTTCTTTGTAAGACGTAAGCATCTGATAAGAAAGGATTTTCCAAAATTCTACCCCTAAGGAGGTAAAAAGGGGAGGGCAAAGTTTGTATGGGATAACCAGATTCCTTCGTTCAATCTACTTCAAATTTCGCATAAGCATTCTATAACAGAATTAATGGAAGACGTGTTTCGTATTTTAGTGAAATGCATCCCCTAACTATGTTAAAAAGGGGTAGAAAGTTATTTTAGTGGTGATTTGCTTCAAAGTTGATATTAATTACTCATTAGTGCATTTTTTTTACAATCATGTCATGTTAAAGACTATCATACTCTAGGGGCCTCCACTTAACCTCGGAGTGGGTGCCCGCTGCGTGCGCTCGCCTAACAATGCATAGTAATGCATGACGGTCAATTCATGCCGCGGGCACCTGCTTGCGCTGTATACATAAACTCATTTTCGCGCGAGAGTTTTTGCGGAGGCCCTTGAGGTAGTGGGAGTAGTCTTGAGGAAAAGCTCCTTCTCCCACGGCCAGTGGCATGCTAGAAACTTGGTGATTCTAGCACCCGTAGGAAAATAAAAAAAAATAAAAAAAAGTTTACCAATAATACTGCGGTAGGTGTAGTTTTCGATTTCGTTGTAAAAAGATAATACCACCGATCAAAGGCCGAGCTGCATATTCATAAAATATAAGAAAATTTTATTTTCATGTTTATTTAACCTTTAAGATTTTTATTTTTATATTTTATAAGTATTCAAACATTTAGATAATAACGTTAAAACGAAGTTAAAAAGAAGACGAAGTCGCGGGCAAAAGCTATTTGTAAAATAATTAGACTAAATTATTAAAAGTGCCTACCCAAAGTCATTATTCCACGCGGACGAAGTCGCGGGCACAGCTAGTGACATAATATTCTTCAAAATTGTGAGCTTAAAATTTTCTTTATTTGGACTTCTAGGAAAATTTACTTCTGGGACTTGTCCTTCACTCTGATTCACATTACGTAATTCTTGATAATTTTGTCCGGTGTTAAATGCCGCTGGAAAACTTTTCGCAACATTGGTGAAGAAGCTGACTGTCGGTGGGATGACCTTGGTGGAACGGGAGTTTCGTCATCGTTTTTGTTACGTGACATTTCTAACATACATCGTGAGCGCTTCATTATCGATATTTGACGTCACGTCTGTCACTGCACTAATGCAAATAAGCCTACAACCCCGTACGGGCGCACGATAAATTCGTACGGGGGTTTTCAGCCCCGTATCGCACTAAAAGGTAATTTCTACTGTCTGGTCGGTACGGGGTTCATTAGACCCCGTATATTTTTATAATGTCAAAAAGCTTCATAATTCAAAAACAACACAAAAATATAGTTATCTCTTTCACACTGATGTAAACACCAGAGATACAACTCCCGCACCAGAGTGAACAAACACTATTTCTAGTCCCGCACTGAGGAAAAGTCGTGCATGGGGCTGAAAGGGCCCCGTAACGCAGTGAACGTGTTAATTGACTTTGGATGAAATACATAGAATGCATTCTTGTGATTATATTATTATAGCCACAGATGCTAATTCACATTAATATTATGATTGAGTTTACAACGAATAAATTACACCTTAATAATTTATAAATTTTTCTGGTTATTACTTTCAAACTAGTTACACATTAACAATATCACAAATATATTGTACACCTTGATTTTAAATCGAATGAATAAATAATACATTACAGAATTTGCTTATTCATCAAATTATAATATTAAACATGCAATTATCACTATATACATATTATTAAACAATAACGCTTAAATTAAGATCATGCAATTTTATTACAACAAAATTAATTACAAATAATTAGTTAACGGTAATTAACTCGTATTTATTTGAATGTTAACTTATAGTATTGTTTCTAGATTTTATTTATTATATTAATTTTATCACATTTTTGGAATTTTCATTTATTAAACTTATTTACTATCACTACATTATTATTATTTCACATTAATTTGTGTTGCCTCTTAAGGCAACTTTAAATAACTTATTATTTAAAGTTAGGAGACGTCTTGGTTTTGTGATACATAAGATAAATTGAAACATTTCATTGTAAGCAGATTGTATTGTGAACATAAGTGATGCTTTATGTTAAGTTTTGCCCTTTCTTTAACATCTGGCGACCGTGCGAATGGTAAAAACACATTAGAAAATCACACGCACAGCAATATCAAAATAATGGCGTCAAAAGTAACCGATGATAGGACTTTTCAGAAAGCAAAATCCAACAGATCTTGCTTAAGAACTATTATAACAAAGCTATGTAAGAAGATCTCGGAAGAATTGGAGGAAGTAAGCGAGGTGACGGACGAAATCGCGGCGAATTTCGAAAATGCTCAGGTGAAAGCAAGGCAGTTGGCCATTTTGGATGAGGCTATCATTGACTGGTACTTAGAGCAGAAAAAGGACGTCGAGGAGGAATACGACACGGCAGATAAGTACCAGCATGACTTTCGTCTGCTCAAGAAAAAATTTGACAGAGCCTGTGCAGCACAGAAATCAGCAGACCGTGAGGATCGACAACCCAAACGCCAATTCAAACTCCCACAATTGGAATTAGTGAAGTTCGACGGAAATATTAAAAATTGGCTACCTTTTTGGGGTCAATTCATCAAAATTCACAGTGATAGTTCTATCGATAACAGTGACAAATTTCAATATCTAGTTGCCGCCATCCCCAAGGGTACACCTGCGAGGGAATTGATTGATAGTTTTCCTCCTTCTAGCGACAGCTACCCAATGGCCATTGAACACTTGAAGCAGCGATTTGGTCGTGAAGACCTTTTAATCGAAGTGTATATTCGTAAGTTGCTAAACCTTATTCTTTCACAGGCAAAACATGAATATGAGCTGCCACTCAGTTCGTTGTACGACCAATTGACGACTCAGCTTCGGGCCTTGGAAACCATGGGACTTACCAGCGACAAGTACGCATTATTGTTGTTCCCATTGGTTGAGTCAGCATTGCCGTCGGATACACTAAAGGCATGGGAGCGTTCGCGAACAGGTACTCTGGCATATCAGGGCAATAATTTAAACAATTTGCTTTCATTTCTGAAACACGAAGTAGAGAGTAACCAGCGAATTGTGTTAGCTAGATCCGCGTTTAACAAAAGTGATGTTTTGGATTCAATTTCAAAAGAAGACGCGGTACCTACTACTTCATGTTTCGTCAGTAACGAGCAAAAGAGCGCGAAATCTAAAAAGAATTGCATTTGGTGTGATAAGGATTCTCATATAAGTGCTCATTGTGCCAAGGCAGTCACACTCAGCCTTGACGATAGGAGAAAACACATAAAAAAGGTCAAGGTTGTTCTAACTGTCTTAGACTAGGGCACAGTTCATTCAAGTGTAGAGCGTTTATTAAATGTGTAGCATGCCATAGGCGTCATAACGTATTATTCTGCACTGAAATCAAACACATTCCAAAACATTCTGAGCAAGAATCAAAACCAAAACGTGACAGCCAACTGTCAACAAGTCATTTTAAAAGTGACACTTTATTACAGACGTTGCTAATCAAAATAATTATAGACAGCAAAGAGGTGACAGTTCGTGCTTTAATTGACAGTGGCGCACAGAGGTCTTATATTAAGCGGAGTTTAGCTCAGAATTTGAATTTAACCCCTGTTAGGCAGGAGGAATTAGGACATGTTGTTTTTGGTGGTCTTGAAACCAAAAAGGAGATGCATGCCATGTATAACATAACGGTTTCGAATTTACAGGGTTCCTTTAAGATTTCTATGGAGGTATTAGATGAAGATCGGATTTGTGGTTATTTACGTGGGGCGCATGACCGTGCTTTATTGGAGCAACTTCGCGCTCTAGATATTAGCTTGACAGATGTCGGACATGACATTCCGGAAATAAGTTTGTTAATTGGTGCTGATTACAGTGGATTGCTGTTAACAAGTAAGCTAGTGCAGTTAAATAATAGACTTACAGCAGTTCAGACCAAGCTAGGATGGACGTTACAAGGTGTAACTGATATTTCAGACACTAGTTCATTTATGACGAACCTTTTAATAAACGATATTAACGATTTATGGAACTTAGAGTCTTTAGGGATCAGGGATCCGGCGGAAACAAAGAGTATTAAACAAATAAAAGATGAGACACTTTTGAGGTTTGGAAAAACTGTCACTATTAATCAAGAGGGCAGGTATGAAGTTAATTTACCATGGAAAGATGAAGGTTTTTATCAGGATCCGCTAGGTAATAATCATGAATTGGCTTATAAGCGTTTAATATCAAATTCCAAACGTTTATTACGGTTAGATATTTATGAAGAATATGGAAAAGTTTTACAAAATTGGCTTGAACTCGGGATAATTGAAGAAGTCCGCGATGATGACAAAAGTGGCCATTATCTATGTCATCACGGTGTAGTAAAAAATACTAGTGCTACCACCAGACTTCGTCCTGTTTTTGATGCGTCCGCACGGGATAATTCAGGCAGGTCTCTTAACAGCTGTTTAGATAAGGGTGCTAATTTGATAGAAAAAATTCCAGAGCTTCTAATCCAATTCAGATTACGATCAGTAGGAATTTCTGCCGATATAGAGAAAGCCTTTTTGCAAGTATCACTAAAAGAAGATGATCGTCAGTATTTAAAATTTCTTTGGTGGAAAGATATTGCCAAAGAAGAGACTGTAACATTTAGACATTGTCGAGTTGTGTTCGGTTTGACATGTAGTCCCTTTCTGCTTATTGCTACTATTCGATACCATCTCAACAATTCACCACAGGAATTACGTCAAACAGCTGGTCAATTACTCAAAGCATTCTATGTTGATAACTGCATTCTTAGCCTAGAGGAAGGTGACGTAGATCGTTTTGTTAGTGAGTCTGTTTTATTAATGAGAGGAGGGAAATTCAATCTGCGAGAGTGGGTAGTTTCACCTATGGCAGGATATGTTTCACAGAAGCCAATCGTTTCCGTTCTTGGCATGCTGTGGGATACACAGGCGGACCAAATTTTATGCAATTTGAATTTACCATCCGTTCAGAAAGAAAAAGTCACAAAGCGGTCATTGTTGTCAATAGCTCAAAAGGTTTTTGATCCTATCGGTTTCACGTGCCCTACATCTTTAGTTCCAAAGCAAATTTTGCAAGAGGCATGTGTGTTAAAATTGCGCTGGGATGACGAGTTACCTTGTGACATGGTGAAAATTTTTAACAATTGGTTAACTCATATACACCTTCTGAAAGATTATAGAATTCCTCGTAGATTAACGGAATTTCCTATAGATCAATGTGAAATTAGTTTACATACTTTTTGTGATGCAAGTCAGAAGTCTTTCGGCTGCTGTGTATTTCTGAGGACCGAGTTTGAAAATCACGTGACTGTACGATTGGTGTTAGCGAAAGCGAGAGTTGCACCATCAAAGGCAAAGGTTACTATTTCTCGGTTGGAGTTGATTGGTGGCGTAATAGCCACGCGTTTTAGTCGCCAAGTACTAGATTCTTTAGGATTTCACTGTTCAACTTATTTCTGGAGTGATTCTACAGTAGTTCTCCCTTGGATTAAAAAACAAGCTCCGTGGGCTACCTTTGTGCAAAATAGAGTAAAAGAGATTCGTAACTAATGTAGATGATTGGTTCTACGTTCCGAGCCATCTTATTCCAGCCGATTTACCATCAAGGGGTTGTGACGCGAAGACTTCTTGAGTCGCAATGGTGGAGAGGTCCAGAGTGGTTAGGACTTCCTAAAGATCAATGGCCGAGGTGTGATACGGGAAGTATAGAAGACAAGGAAGCTTTCACAGAGTTAAAGCGCACAGCGGTCTGTTTAAATATATTAAGTACTTCGACCTTTTTACAGGATATTATTTATTTTTCTAAATATTCCAAAATAGTGAGAATGGTTGCATATATTTTACGGTTTATTCACAATGTTAGAAATGCTAACGTTCATAATAGGAGGGTTGGTGCTTTAAATGCTGAGGAATTGGATCAGGCAGAAATATTGATCATGAAGTTGATCCAGCAACAGAACTTAGAACGGATTAACAGTAAGAATTTAACGATTTTAGAAGATAGCGAAAATATTTTGCGGCTTAAAACAAAATTGTTACTTTTAGATACGACACAAGGTGTTAAAATGCCAATTGTGTTACCGAGTAGTCCAATAGTTCGTAGACTTGTCGAAGAACGTCACATTTTATTGCAGCATGCAGGGTTGAATATCCTCATAACAGATCTTCGACAACGGTTTTGGATTATAGGTATTCGCAAACTAGTCAAATCAGTTTTAGCCAGTTGTGTAATATGTAGACGTTATTCTGGAAAACATGCGAATGCGCCGACTGCACCTTTGCCAGTTGATCGTTTAGAAGCGGCGGCTCCGTTTCAAATTACAGGCATTGATCTGGCAGGTCCTGTAATATTGCGAAATAATGAAAAGTGTTGGATAGTTTTATTTACTTGTGCCGTTTATAGAGCTGTGCACCTTGAATTGACCAAATCCTTATCCACCGAAGCATTTCTTATGTGTTTTCGTAGATTTATCGCTCGCCGGGGTCGCGTGTTAACTGTTTATTCTGATCACGGGACCAATTTTGTCGGGGCAAAAAATCTACTTGCTTCTTTAGACTGGGAGAATATTCAACGCGAGTCGTCAATTGGTCGCATCAATTGGAAGCTAAATATACCTACAGCCCCATGGTGGGGAGGTTTTTGGGAGCGTCTGATTCGTTTGATGAAGGATCTGTTGCGTAAGGTCTTAGGTAAATCTTGCGTGACATATGACGAGCTAGCTACGATCCTTTGTGACTGTGAGGCGACAATAAATGCCAGGCCATTAACGTATGTAGGAGATGACAGTTGTAAGGAATTGGCTCCTCTCACTCCTGCAAATTTTTTAAGTCCACTTTCACATTCAGATGCGAATCCTGATCTGGATCAAATCGACGGCAATTATTTGGGCACACGGGTACAATATCTAGCCAAATTAAGGGCAGCTTTCAAACGTCGGTTTGTGGCAGAGTACCTCACTACTCTGATTCAAAGGGGGAACGACAAAACTACGTCTCCTAACATAAGGCTGGGAGACGTAGTTTTAATTGAAACGCCGGAAAAACGAGTGAAGTGGCCATTGGGTAGAGTCGTTGAAATAAGATGCGGCAGGGACGGAATCCCGAGGACCGCCACTGTAGAGACGGCCACGGGAAGAAGGGCACGTCCTTTCCAGCGGCTGTATCCTTTGGAGGTGTCGGCAACTACCCCTTTATAGGAAGTTTTAAGTTTAAGCAGTTTGTTCTTTTTATTGTATGTTTTTATTTTTATTTTTTAAACATGCAATAGAATGTAATTTGTTTTTTCATTTATGTTTGTTTAAACTTAATTGTCGCATGCGGAAGATGTAGACAAACCTCCTTTTTAATTATTTATGGTTTTGTCTATTTATTTTACTTTTTTACTTTTGTCTTTTGTTGCATTACAATAGCGTAAAAAGATTGCTGTGTTTTAATTTCTATTCACATTTTACATAAGTTTTGCCCTTTCTTTAACAATAGGTACATTTTTGAATATATTCCGATACATAAGATAAATTGAAACATTTCATCGTGAGCAGATTGTATTGTGTATATTGGTGATGTTTAGTAATAGGTACATTGTTAAATATATTCCATTTTAAAAAATTACATTTACATAACTAATTTCAATAATTCAGTATTCCATTCAAAACATTACATTTACATAATTAACTTTTAATAGTGTAATATTTTATTTAAAATATTGCATTTATACATAATTAAATTTCAATAACACTAAAATAATATTTTTCAGTTATAATAAATGTCAACAACAGTGAAATGTGTTGCGTGTAACATTGTAATAAATGAAGTGCTTGCTTTCATAAGTAATAAAATTGACATTCTGGACGAGGAAAGCATCAGTCGCATCTGTGTTACTGCGTTTACTGAAAGTGACATTGTGACTGCAAAGCGGCTACTCTACGAGTCCTTATCGAAGTCAATGAAGACCCGAAAACGCGAAGGGAAGACGCTACGTGATATTGATGATATTCTCTGTACGCTGAAGGAAGCAGATCCTGAAGTTCTACCGATCTTTGTTGCGCGGGAGTTGCAAAAACTACCGCCGGTTCTTTTCGATCATGTCGATGTAACACAGATCCTAAAAGACCTAGTTAAAATGCGTGAAGAAATCAGTAAAATCTCTCAAGGCTATGTGAGTAAAGAGCAGCTAGATTTATTGAAACAGGATGTTGACAATCTTAAAAAGGCGTCTATTGTTAATAACTTCTCTCGAGACGTTAACCCAAAGAGAGGAGCCTGTTTAATAGACAGCTTCGAATACAACAGTGGACCTATGGGTTTTCATCCTATTAGTTGCGAAAAAGATTTATACGTAAGTCATTGCTCATCATCTTCGCCAAATTCAAAAACCCGTTGCCAATATCAGTTTGCAGACGGGGGTAGAAATGAAAATAAGTCGCCGGCCGTACAGCTGTTTAGCGAACCGGTATCAGCGCGCGTCATCGAGTCAGCGGAGAGCGGGCCGACCCAAGTAGGCATCGTACCGGCAGCGGCGAGCGGCCGCGTGACTCACCTCGACGCGTCAACTATTATACCTGAGCCTACACCGCCCGGGCCGTGCTACAATGACCGCATATCTGAAACTAATGGAAAATCTTACACACAAGTTTTGAAACAAGGTGAATGGAAACCACAAACAAAAAGTGAGTCGTGGACACTAGTACAAAAGAAAAGATTAAGGAATAGATTTGTTTGTAACAAAGGGAAAGCAGATGTTGAATCGACTATCAATTTCAAAGCGGCAGATGTACGAATTCCGTTGTATATTTATAATATAGCGAAAGATGTAACAGAGAGTGACATTCAGAGTTACATAAAAAATAAAACAGAACTCCACTGTCCGTGGAGCTGGAAAAAATGAATATGAAGACAAGAAAAGAATATGATTCTTACAAAGTTTTTGTCCCGAAAAGCAATATATCTGTATTTTTACAAGATGAATTTTGGCCAGAAGGAGTTGCATTCAGACGTTTCGTAGATTTTAAAAAGAAAACCAGAGTGCTCAAGGAACAAATAGGATCTCAAATAAAAATTTGATGGCAGCCACAACTAAACTAATAAGTTTCAACTGTAAAAACTTGCATCGGTCGATCGACTGCCTGAGGTTTCTCTGTCAGACTGCGGACATCATTGCCCTACAAGAAACATGGCTCTTACCACATGACTTGCCATCTCTGGGGACTATTGATGACAACTTCGCCTTTACTGGAAAATCAGCGGTCGATACTTCTAAAGGTATACTCAAAGGGAGACCGTTTGGTGGAGTGGCACTATTGTGGAGGAAGTCTGCGTTCCCGTGTGTGTCAATAGTGGAATGCCATAGTGTGCGTTTGGCGGCTATTAAGATTCTCCTTGGCGGTGGCAAATCAGTGTTAGTGATTAATGTGTACATGCCTACTGACTCGGCGACTAATCTTACGGACTTCGCGGAGTGTATGAGTGAAATAAGTGCGTTAGTTGAAACAAACAATATAGAATCGGTATTCGTATTAGGGGACTTCAATGCACATCCTGGTGAGCAGTTTTCGCATGAACTATTGAACTTTTGTACTGAACAATCGTGGTCGTGTATTGACATGGAGTTTTTACCTACTGATACCTATACTTATGTGAGCGAGGCACACGGTTCCCGCCGATGGCTCGATCACTGTATAGTAACTAGCGCCGCGAGGCATACTGTGGTCAATGCCTCGGTCTTAAATCATAATGTATATTGGTCAGATCATTATCCTTTGTTAATTGAGTGTAATATAAATAAAATCTTGTCAAAAGTTGTCACCTCAACATCAACTTATAATAAAGTTAAATGGGGTGAAAGAGATAATGACCAAATAAAGAGATATTTTGACGCATGTAATAGTAGGTTACGTCTAATAGATTTTCCTGCAGATTTTTCTAAATGTGGCGACAAAACATGTTCTAATATCGACCATAGAACAATACTAACGTCAATGTACCATGATATATATGTGTTTTAAAAGAATCAGCAGAGAGTACTTATAGGGAGAAAAAGCGTAAAAGACATAAATGTATAACTGGTTGGAATAAACATGTGAGTGTTGCTCACAGGGAGGCTCGGTTTTGGTATCAGTCTTGGTTACAATATGGTAAATCCAATTACGGTTTTATTCATGATAAAATGTGTGACTCTAAAAAACTGTTTAAAGCTAAATTAAAATATTGTCAAAACAATGAGCAACAAATTAAGATGGACATTATCGCTCAAAATCATACTGAAAAATGCTTTAGTAAATTTTGGAAAAATACCAATAAATTGAACCCGAAACCGAGTCTACCGGCGAGTGTAGCCGGTATGTACGAACCGACCGACATAGCAAATGCCTTCCGGAAGCACTTCAAAGTGGAGTCCCCTCTCCTTCAGGTCTAGGGTGTTCGATGCTGGATGTCGTGTCGAGGATTTGTCTGTCAGGTTTTCAGCGCGAGAGGTCGCCTCCATAATTAAAAACATGGTCAGAGGTAAGTCTCCTGGTCACGATGATCTCAGCATCGAGCATCTAAAGTATGCGGGAGTCCATTTGCCGCGAGTTCTGTCTATGTTCTTTAATCTTTGCATAAGTCACTGTTACTTGCCGGAAGAGTTGATGTTCACAGTTGTAGTGCCTATTATAAAAAATAAAACTGGGGATGCCTCAGATTTGTCCAATTATAGGCCTATATCTTTAGCCACGGTTATAGCTAAAGTGCTGGATAGTCTGCTTGATAGAAGATTAGGTGAGCACATTGAGCTTCACGATGCATGCACAGTTTGGTTTCAAACCAGGTCTGTCCACAGAGAGTGCCATCTTCTGTCTCAAGCAGACTGTGCAGTACTATACAGCTAGAAAAACCCCGGTTTATGCTTGTTTTTTGGACTTATCGAAGGCATTCGATTTGGTGTCGTACAATTTATTATGGAATAAGCTGCATTGTGAAACTAATGTGCCCACTGAAATCATATCCATATTTAAATATTGGTATGATAATCAGAATAATTGTGTAAAAGGGGGCTGGCTCGCGGTCCGACATGTATGGGTTGCAGTGTGGGGTGAGACAGGGAGGGTTGAGCTCGCCCAAGCTCTTCAACCTATACATGAACGGGCTGATCGGGGAGCTCAGCAGCACATATATAGGATGCCATGTAGGTGGCGTGTGTGTAAACAACATTAGTTATGCTGACGATATGGTGCTGCTGAGCCCGTCGATTGGAGCATTAAAAAGACTTCTACACATGTGTGAAGAGTATGCGGTGGCTCATGGGCTTAGATACAACTCGCTTAAAAGTGAGTTTATGTTGTTTCAAGCTGGTGCGGCCGGGAGTCAGCGGAATGTACCATCTGTTACTCTCGGAGGCTCACAACTAAAAAGAGTTCACCAATTTAAGTATCTGGGTCACTGGGTCACTGACAGCCTGTCAGACTCTGTGGATATTGAGAGGGAGCGTAGGGCTCTGTGTGTTCGCTGTAATATGTTGGCTCGTAGATTCGCACGTTGTAGTAAACCAGTCAAGCTGACGCTTTATAAAGCATATTGTCAATCGTTCTACACGTGCGGCCTATGGGCTAGCTTTACGCAGCGGGCTTATAGTGCACTACGCGTCCAATACAATAACGCGTTCAGGATGTTGTTCGGCCTGCCGCGACACTGTAGTGCATCAGCCATGTTTGCTGAGGCGCAGACTGATTGTTTCTACACTATCATCAGAAAGCGCTGCGCCTCGCTGTGGGCGCGGGTGCGCGGCAGCTCGAACAGCATTCTGCGCGCGCTGGCTGACCGGTGGGACTCCCCGCTGATGCGCCGCTGGCTGCAGCTTCATGCTCCGGTCACTCGCTATGAGTACCTATAGCGCAGGAGTCACACTGAAAGCCATATTACATAAATAATTATCTACCTACTTGTCATTAGCTTATTACTAACACTAGATTAAGATTATCATGTTACTAACACATATGGATGTAATGTCTGAAATAAACGTTTTATTATTATTATTTTTCTAAATTTTCATATCTCAGCTCGGGGCTGGTATTTTTTAAAACTCATTTACGGGCGTTGCCAAGTGAATGATTTTATTAATTTGTTGTTTCTGCTAAATCTGGTGAAATTGTAGAGTCATCCTGAAGGAAGCGGCGTACTATTCGGCATGTATTTAAGATAGCTGCTTTTTGCATGGTAATATAAGTGTGTTCTCGGAGTTCTAGTAGTTGTATGCTGTGATGCAAGTGTTTTGGTATTACCCCGGTACTAGAGAGCACCAGAGGCACAATATATACTTTTTGTAAATTCCAGATCCTTTGTATTTCTTCTTTTAATTCTGAATATTTGTGGATTTTATCTGATATGGATTTTTTCAAATTGTGTGTGTTAGGGACGGCTATATCTACTAGGTAAGCAATTTTGTTATTTTTGTCTACTATGGTGATGTCTTTTTTTTTTTTTTTTTTTTTTTTTTGCGCAGGAAAATACTTTGCGTATACCCGCCGCCTCGGGGGAAGCGGCGGGTTATGTGGGACTCCCTTGTCGGATGGCAGCAATAGCGGCTGTCACCCGGCAAGTATACCCACTAAAAACCTGCGGTGCACCCTCTGCGTATTACTGGTACGACGCGGGTTGCTTGCGATTCCAACCACGCCGTACCCACGCATAGCCCAGCCTTTGCCGGGCCTCCCGCGCTAAAGAGGGGGTCTGCCGGTACACTGGTAGACCCCCCCAGACAGGGTGGGACCGTGCAATGTGGGTGATGGGCCCCCCGGCCTAACACCCACTGGTCTCACCTAGGGAGGGGGAGGGAGGAGAGCGAATCTCCTCCTTCTTCCTCCCGGCCGTCTGCGCCGGAGCGCGTGGGCTTCGGGATCCTCTTCCCGAGCCCGTTCCGCGGTCTCCTTCTGCAACATCACCTCTTCGCAGAAGGAGACCATGGCGTCCCACGCGCTCTCGCCCAGGAGCATCGCAACTACGACGCTGGGGAGCGCGAGGTCCGGACCAGTCACCGCAGTCAGAGCCCGGCGCTGCTGGACCCAGGCCGGGCACACCTCGAGGGTGTGCTGGGCCGTATCCTCCGCAGCGCCGCACTCGTGACATACGGGGCTCGGCTCCCTACCAATCAGATGCAGGTACCAACCGAAACATACTATGGTGATGTCTGGTCTGTTACAGTATATTGTTTTATCGGTTAATATGGCGCGGTCAAAATATAATTTGTGACTGGGGCTCTCTAGGACGGCTTTAGGTGTATATTGATAATATGGTTCTACTTTAGGGGGCAGTAATTTATATTTAATAGCAAGTTTTTGATGGACATAGTATGCGATTTGATTGTGTCGGTGAGTATAATCGTTTTGGGTCAAAACTGGACATGCGTTAATTATATGCTGTATGGTTTCTGGTTGTCTATGACATTTCCTGCATCGATCATCTAGTGCACTTGGGTCTTTGATTATGAATTTCCTATAATTTTTGGTTTTTACTACTTGGTCTTGTATTGAAATTAAGAAACCTTCTGTTTCGGGGAACAAGTACCCTAATTTAAGCCATTTATTTGACGCTACAGGATCTACATGTAGTTGTTCTAGGTCTTGAAGGTGTCTTACCTTTCCTTCCATTTGGTGCAGGTGTTGACCGGGCACGGATGCTTTGGCTCATATCTGCACCGCATTGGGAGGGAAGAGACGCCGTCCTGCCACGCGTGTCGTGGCGGTGCGGAGGACACGGCGCACCATACCCTTGCGGTATGTGCGGCGTGGGCTCCGCAGCGCAATACGCTTATCGCGGCGGTAGGCCGGGACCTTGTGCTGCCCAGTATAGTCAAAGCTATGCTGGACAGCAACGAGGCCTGGGTGGCAATGGCATCCTTCTGTGAAGACGTGATGTCTCAGAAGGAAGCCGCGGAGCGAGAGCGCGAGGATGATCCAAACGCGCCCTCGCTCCGGCGACGGCGGAGGGGTCAGAGGAGGCGACAATATGATCGCCTCCAGTTTCCTCTCCTCGGTGATGGCCAGCGGGCTGGGGGCGTGGGGGCGCCCCCGCCTGCATTGCACAGGCCACCACCACCGTCGGACGGGAACAGCTGTGTGCTTCCAGCTGTTCCTGTCGCCCCCCGTCCTGGGGGGCTTGTAGGGCCCGCCGTGTAGGCGGGCAATCGCCGGGAGGGGCTGTGGTAGAGAAGGCTTTGTCCGGAAACCCACAGTTTCCTCCCACTTATGGCGAGTGACGGAGCACCGGGGTCTTTTTAGTGGGTATGCCTCGTCCTTCTGACTTGGTGAGCCCCACATAACCTACCCTGTCCCCGCAGGGTAGGTATGCGATTCAACGCATTTTTTCCCCGCAAAAAAAAAAAAAAAAAAAGGTCTTGAAGGTGTCTGCCATGAAGTTGTTTTTGACGCCAAGTGTTTAGCTTCTCCCTAATACTCTGCTCTTCTGAATTAAAAGTTAGCTCTCTATGTTTTAAATTCAATGGTGTCATGTTGTCGTCTTATTATAAATAGATTTTTGCAAGTGAGATTAAATGAATATCTACCATAAATGCTTGCATCATTACCTTGGTATTGGAATTCCAGGATGAGAGTATTCCAAGCGATCAGGTGGTCTCACTATCCTGCCAAAACGAGTTATATATTGATTATTGTTATTATCACTGAATATCGGTGACAGAGATGTTAACTGAACGCTGGAGCCTATGTTTGTGTTTATTTGTCTTGGGGCTTGCGCGGGCTGGCCTTCCCTGCGCTGACACGGCTGGGACGCAACTGAGGAGTTGACAGTTATATCATCATAGCTATGATTATACTCATTACGTGCACGCTCCTGGCAATCGATTATGATATGTTTCCTATTTCTACGAATTACATTGTTAGTTTCTAGTCTAATTAAATATGACTGTCTAGTAGTTAACGGTAACATTACTTTGTGTCGGTGTCATAACCATGGCATTATTAGCATCATAGACAAATTTGAAGTGGCGCCACTGAGCCGCCCCACTAATTTTAAATATTTTGTTTTGTCAATGCATTATTATACAGTGTGTCCGGGCATGTAGTGATCAAACTTTAAAGGCGTAATCTATGAACAATTTTATCGATGAAAATACTTCAAATTTGGGGCTTGACCCATTTCTCGAAAAATTACATCGATTTAAGTTTTTAATTTTTAGTTTACACCTCTTCTTTAAAAAACAAGTGAAAGCGTGAGTAGCTTAACATTAATAGGCAAATATTTTATATCATGCGATAGCCAATAAAATTATCTATTAGTAGAAAAAGAAAACAGACACAAATTTCATACATTTTATGGGAGTAAGAATGGATTGAATTAGAAAAATACATTACTTTTTTCACTTCTTTTTCAGTTATTTTCCAACACAAGAAAAACCAGGTCGTTAAGGTATGTTTTATTTGCATTGTATTATTAGTATTTGAGCTATTCTACAAAACGAATGTAAATTTATTAGTCTACGTCTATTAGTTTCGACGTAATTGTTGAACAAAAATACCTCTTCCCAGCGGTTTCCATAGCGCACGCGACATGCGAAAATGCACTGCCTGAAAGAATCACACAACCTATTCCGATTACTATGGAAACCGCTGGGAAGGGGTATCTTTGTTCAACAATTACGTCGAAACTAATAGACGTAGACTAATAAATTTACATTCGTTTTGTAGAATAGCTCAAATACTAAAAATACAATGCAAATAAAACATACCTTAACGACCTGGTTTTTCTTGTGTTGGAAAATAACTGAAAAAGAAGTGAAAAAAGTAATGTATTTTTCTAATTAAATCCATTCTTACTCCCATAAAATGTATGAAATTTGTGTCTGTTTTCTTCTTCTACTAATAGATAATTTTATTGGCTATCGCATGATATAAAATATTTGCATATTAATGTTAAGCTACCCACGCTTTCACTTGTTTTTTAAAGAAGAGGTGTAAACTAAAAATTAAAAACTTAAATCGATGTAATTTTTCGAGAAATGGGTCAGGCCCCAAATTTGAAGTATTTTTATCGATAAAATTGTCCCTAGATTTTGCCCTTAAAGTTTGATCACTACAAGCCCGGACACACTGTATAATACGATTTCGCTTTCAAATACTTGTAACGACTTAACGCTTTAAATTAACTGAAACTGAGAATATACGCAATTTTATGAAGAAAAAGCATTTCAATTCGCAACATATCAACACGCCTCTTCGAGTTACGAGCATCGCAGCAACATTGTGTTCCTTCGCGGCCGAATTAACTACAGAAAAGGCTCGGCGACCCTTGGACTTCGTGCAACTTCACACATCGCAAGCTGAAGAAAAGCCATCCAAAACGTGCATAGAGGACGAAGACTGAGGAAAGGCACCCGGTTAAGACGTCGTGAAAGTCTGCAGCAGGTCTACAAACTACAAAGCGCATTTCGGTACGGCCAGCCATTCTTTCCCTAACCTGCCTCCCCAGCTTCTCTTGTGTTGATACTGTGCTTAATTTCTCATTCCAGTGCTTGCATTCATCCATTCAATCTGTGCTACGGCATCTAGCATCCGCCTACACACCAGGATTAAACCGTAAGTGTTTCCACAAATCACCATAATGACATCAGAAAAGTCACCGTTTAAACTTGCTCTCTCTGAGCCAAGTGACAATAATGTGCTTAAGGAGTTAGTCAAAACACGGGGAATTCTAAAGGGCAGGTTAACGAGAATGTCAAATTACATAAATACTCTCGTTAATCAAGACTTACCCGTTCAAAAACGCATAGATTTAAAGTTACGCATGAAAGGCATAAATGACTTGCTCACTGAATTCAGCACTCTTCAAACACGAATAGAACTAACTGTATCAGACTCAGGATTAGAAGAACAACTAACACAACGCGATCAGTTTGAAGAGAGCTGCTACAGTATCCTAGCCCTATGTGAATGCATTCTAAGCTCATATTCAGAGGTCAGTGAATCTTCTAAGGTGCCTAGTGGTTCATTACAATCGATTAAATTACCGACCATAAATATGCCTACATTTGACGGTGTGTATGAGCATTGGCTCGAATTTCGAGATACCTTTGTTTCCCTAGTGCATAACTCTAATGAAATCTCGAACATACAGAAATTTCATTACCTGAAATCCTCATTAAAGGGAAGCGCAGAGCTGGTTATCGATTCCTTAGAGTTCTCTGCAGCTAACTATTCAGTAGCATGGGAGCTACTCCTAAACAGATACAATAACAATCGTTTGCTAGTGCACAATCATGTAAAATCACTGTTTTCCATCACCAAACTCCCTAAGGAGTCTCCACATTCACTCAGACGTCTCATAGATACAATACTCAAAAACTTACGCGCATTAAAAATACTAGGTGAACCCACAGAACACTGGGACACTTTAGTTATTTACATAATAACCTCCAAATTAGACGAGACTACTGAGCGTGAGTGGGAACAGTACAAAGGCACAAGTTTAAATCACGCAGATTCTAAGAAAGCTCTCAAGGTAGACGATTTAATCAAATTTCTTAAGGATCGTGTCGACATGCTGGAAACATTGCTGGTATCACATAGCCCTAGTATATAGTTCAATAATGAAAATAAAAAACATAACTTCTCATCGCACAATAACAAAGTTCACTGCAATGTTTCCACCAATAAGCCGCATCAACGTTTCACTTCTAACAAAAAATGCCTAATGTGTAGTGCCGATCACTCATTATAAAGTTGCGTGCTGTCTTCGATGCCAGCGCCGCATCCAGCAGCGGAAAATCCTTAAATGATATTCAGCTTGTAGGACCGCCATTACAGAGTGACCTAGTATCTATTTTACTGCGATTTAGGCAACATAGGTATACTGCATGCGCAGATATCGAAAAGATGTACCGACAGTGCTTAGTGCATGAGTCACTGCGCGACCTGCAGCTGATTCTATGGCGGGACAATCCATCCGAAACGTTAGGTATTTATCGTTTGAACACTGTGACCTACGGGACAGCCTCCGCACCATTTCTCAGCGTGAGGTGTTTAAAACAAATTGCGCTGGATTGCATCGACCCTGAAGTTAAAGGTGTCATTTTTTTTTTTTTTTTTTTTTTTTTTTTTTTTATTATGAGTTCTGCAACTTGGCAATCTGTGTTAACACAATAAGCCATTCAGATGAGGTATCTTGATCTTGTCTTGACAGCAGAAGGAATTCCTATGAATCCCTTTCATCTGGTTTCCCCAAATCTCACTGCAAGTGTGGGGACACTATGCCGTTTCAATCTGGAGTGTGTGATACTTCCTGTGCCCACCAGTTTCGATGCCAGTTCATTGACGTGGGTTGATATTCTCGTCTGATAGCTTTCGCTGTATTTAGCGATCTCTTTTTTGACGGTGTCGAGCTTCAGGTCCTCGTGTATATATTTGTTGCTCACGTAGTAGGGTATGTCTAGCATGGCTCTCAATGTCTTGCTTTGAAATCTTTCGAGAATCTCTATGTTGCTATTGCTAGCAGAACCCCACAGCTGGATTCCGTAAGTCCAGATTGGCTTAAGGATGGTCTTGTAGATAGCTATTTTGCTTTCATGTGAGAGGTTCGATTTGCGGCCTATCAACCAGTACATTGATCTGACTTTCATATCCAGCTGTTTACGCTTGGTCCAGATATGCTTTCTCCAGGTGAGTCTTCTATCAAGATGCATACCCAAATATCTGGCATCTTCGGCCTGAGGAATTTCCTCGTTATAGAGTTTTATTGGGGGATAAGTCTGCCTTCTCAGGGTGAAGGTCACATGGACAGATTTTCCTTGATTGATCTTAATACGCCATTTATCCAGCCATTCCTCCACCTTATGGATGTGGGTTTGTATGTTGGCTGACGCCGTGCCGGGATCCTCGTGAACTGACAGAAGGGCTGTGTCATCTGCATAGGTGGCAGTTATGGTATCAGCATATGTAGGAAGATCCGCGGTAAAAAGCAAGTACAGGACTGGTCCCAATATACTCTCTTGTGGTACTCCTGAGAGTATTTCATTTAGATGAGTAACTTCGCTATTGAATTTCACCTCAAAGCATCTACCGTATAGATATGACCGAAGAATCGGAAAGAATGAGTGAGGCAGCAGTTTTTTAAGTTTGAAAAGAAGTCCTTCGTGCCACACTCTGTCGAATGCCTGGCTGATGTCCAGGAAGACAGCAGAGCAGTATTGTTTGCATTCTAGCGCTCGACTTATAGTATCCGTAATACGGTGTATCTGCTCGATGGTTCCATGTTGCTCTCGGAATCCAAACTGGTGGGGAGGAATAACTTCCGGTAGATGAGGGCGCATCCTGTTTAGCAATATTTTTTCGAGGAGTTTACCCAACACAGGGAGCAGGCTTATGGGTCTGTAGGAGCTTGCTTCGTGGAGAGGTTTGCCTGGTTTGGGTATCATTATAACCTGCGCAATTTTCCACTGAGCGGGGTACACCGCTAGTCTTAGACAGGCATTGAAGATGGCCGCGACGTGGGTAATGCCCTTTCTGGGCAGCTGCTTTAGTAGTTGTGCGTCGATTGAGTCGTAGCCTGGCGTTTTTCCCTTCTGTAGTCTCAGAATCTCCCGCCATAGTTCGTTAGGGCTTACACTTTTTAGTGGTAAGCTCATCTGCAGTGGTGCGTCTAGGTATTCAGAGACTTCTTTGTCGTGTCCAAGGTTTTTGCTTGGTAGGGGGATGAAAATAGTTTTTAGGTGCTCAGCGTACACTTGGGCCTTTTCAAGTTCTGTTTTTGCCCACTTGCCATCTGGCGCTTTTATGGGTGGTATGTGTTCTTTCGGTCGTTTAAGCTTTTTTGTTATCTTCCATAGTGAATAGCTAGTATCTTTGTTAGGAGTGAGTTCAGCCAGTTGCTTTTGTAGACGCTCGTTTGCTGCCTGGGAGATCATGTGTTTGAGTTCCTTAGAGGCCTTGTTGAAAGCTTTTTTGTCACAGGGGTATTTTGTAGAATGCCATTTTTTTCGTAGCAGTCTTCTTTCATTAACCTTATCTTTTATGAGTTTGGAGTAGCGGGCATTTTGTGTTGCTTTCGGACTTAGAAAGGGTGTAGACTCTTTGACAGCTAAGTGAATAAGCTTATTGAGAGTTTCTATAGCTGTTTCAACGCTATCTGTGTTGTTCAATGGCAAGTTCAATTTGATGGATTCTGATATTTTGATTCTGTATTTGTCCCAGTCTGTTTTGTGGTTATACAGCCTTTGTATGTACTCAGTAGGAATGAACATGCAGTGAATATTTATAATTACTGGTGTGTGGTCGGACGACAGGTCAGTACATTCTTCCATGTTCATTTGTTGGAGCGGGATATTTTTGGTGATGAAAAAATCCAAGAGGTCCGGCACCTTTTGTGGGTCCGCAGGCCAGTATGTAGGAACACCATGCGAAGCACAATGAAGGTTAAGGTCGTTCGTAGCTACATATAGTTATCGACCTCGTGTCGTGGTTAGCCTGGAGCCCCAGAAAACGTGTTTAGCATTCCAGTCTCCACCGCAAATAAATCTGTTTCCCAGTGTGTTAAAGTAAGTCTTGAATTCATCACTTGTGATGGTATGCCTAGGGGGACAGTAAATAGCAGCCACTGTTATTTCCGTCTTGTTATCTTGGATCCTGATCGTAGTTGCCTGTATCTTCTCAGTTTTATGTTCCCCAAAATCATAATGTTTGATGTTTTCCCTTATTATTATCGCAGTTCCTCCGTATGAATTACCAGACGGGTGGTTTGTAGTGTACACCATGTAGTTTTTAAGTTGGAAGTGGGTTTTTGGTGTAAACCTTGTTTCGGAGATCAAAGCTACGTCAACTCTTTCGAGTTTCAAGAAAAGTTCAAGCTCCTGTCGACGTTCTGTCAGTCCGTTGGCATTCCAGGTGATTATTCGAAGATTTAGGGGAGCTTTATAAGGCTTGTGATTAATTGGATCATACGATCCATCATGTTGTCTAACATAACGTTTATTATGTTTTGGAATTTGTTGAACATGGCGTCTAGTACTTCCCCGAAATTATTTGGGTCCTTGATGTCTGTTGTCGATCCTGTTATGTTCTTTTGTTTTGTCGCTTGTGCGTATGTAATATTTGGTTTCGAATGGTTGTAGTTCTTGGTTTGCGGATTTGCATTTGCGGTTTGTGTTGGATTCTTGTGGTAATGATCTTTTGCTGTGTTATTTGTGTTTTCATTGGTTTCTTTACCCTTTCCTGTCTTGTTTTTCGTGAGTAGTTCTTTGTACTGCTTGTATTTTGTGCAACCCTTGTAGCTAGCTGGGTGCTTTTCTTGGCAGTTGGCACAAGTTGCCTCGGTGTCCGGTCTTTTTAAACAGCTTGCTGTTGGGTGTTCTTCCCCACATTTAACACATCTAAATGGTCTGTTGCATTGATTTTTTGCATGTCCAAATCTTTGACATCTTTTACACTGCAAAATGTCTAGCTTTTTGTATGGCGCTTCAAATGAAACTTTTACGTAGTTCACTTTGTTGATTTTGAAGATGTCTTTGTTGTTATGTTTCGGCTCAAGATCCACATAGAATAGGGGTAGAGGCTGTTTAGTGCTTTTATGTCTTACATTTGTGATGTGCCGGACTTCATGTCCGAGTTCGAGAAGCTCTTTTTTTATGCATTCTGTGTCTTCTGAAGAGTGTAAGCCCCGTAAGACCACTCTATAGGCTCTCTCGCTTTTGAGTTTGTATGTATAATGGCTAACATTATTCTCCATAAAGTTAGCTCTTATGTTTTTGTACGTGTCTATGTCACCAGGCATTATTTTAACTATGTGTCCTGACCTCAAAGTTGTCATAGTATATTTGTCGGTGTTTTCAATTGTGGAGAGAAGTTCTTTTAATTTCGTTATGTCTATGACTCCAGTAACAAATATAGGTTCTGGCTTTGGCGGTTTAGACTCCTTAGGTTGTTGACTGGGTTCGTCAGTACTTTCTGACTCCAAGATTTGAAATCTGTTTTCTGTGGTTACTGCATATGTTGTCTTGTTTAGTTTGCTATTTTTCTTTGCCCATTCAGGGCTGGATTCCGCTTTCCTTTTCATAGGGACCTGATCATTTTGCCAGGGTTGATTTTGTTTTTTACTTTGTTCATCGTTCCTCTCAGATGTGTTTGATCTCTCATTCACTTCATCGTTTGAACTTGTTATTATTGTTGTTTCAGTCGGTAGATTTCCAAGTGAGTGACTCCTTGCACGAACAAACATGCTTTTCTGGAGTAATTGTTGTGTCATCTTTGGTTTGTTTTGGTTTTCTTTATCATTATTCATCTTGTTCCCACGAGTAGGGTCGATATAAAAGGTCACTTGAAGGGTGACGCCCATTCCTCCAAGAAGGCGATCTCCAACGACGTTTGCCATGTCCGCCGAGGTTGGCGCTCGATACTGATCTCCCACCAGTCATGCATTCCGTTGGCACGTGTCCCACCGTGGAATTGGGGTGATTGTTTTATAGAGAGGTGTTCTTCCTCTCAGCCCGGGCAATTAAGCCTAGACTTCCAATCGCTGAATTGCGGTTGCGGGCGTGAGTAATCATTTCCTAATACCCACTGTTAACTGGCTGGTTAGGCCAGTATTGTCGGGTTAGTTGACCGCCGCCGAAGACTCGGCGTTGAGGTTCGTTTAGCACCACCCGGGGGGCACGTGTAGGGTTTTCTTCAGGTAATCTTCCTACGGACGCGAACCACTTCACACCCCGGTGTCATTAATGATCATTTTTACGTAGATGACATGATTTTAAGTTTGGACAATAAATTAGATTTATTAAAATTATGCGAAAAAACAAAAGACGTTTTAAAATCAGGTTGCTTTCCGTTACGAAAGTGGGTTTTTAACTTCAAGTGTGATCAACATTTAACTTCATTCGGTGACTGCAAAGACTTATCATTAGGAGATAACGTTCACAGCAAAACTTTGGGTTTAGGTTTGTTTCACACTACAGATGAATTTCATTTTCAAACAAAATTAAATACTGATATTTCTAAATTAACTAAGCGTACTATTTTATCACATGTGTCAAAGATATTTGATCCCCTGGGATTGTTGAGTCCAACTATAGTGATGGTTAAGGTTTTATTACAACGACTTTGGTTATTACAATTGGACTGGGACGATGAGGTCCCGAGTGACGTCGTGCGCGCATGGAATCGTTTCGTGAATGGCTTGTCTGCGCTCAATACAAAACGCATACCACGCCAGGCTATAGCTAGCGACGCTATACGTATAGAATTACACATCTTTACCGATGCATCGCAGACCGCGTATGGCGCTTGTATTTACGTACGTACAATAACACAGCAGGGCATCACGGTTAGATTGTTATTTTCTAAGGGCAAGGTCGCACCCATCAAGCCAGTTAGCATACCTAGGCTCGAGCTATGTGGTGCTTTACTGGGTGCAAGGCTTTACGACAAAGTACGTACATCTCTTCATTGTCACTTTGAGAACATAATATTTTGGACCGATTCAACGATAGTGTTAGAGTGGTTACACATGTCTCCAAACTTACAAAAAACCTTTGTGCAAAATAGAACTGCTGAAATACATGAGCTAACAAAGGGACTTCCGTGGCGTCATGTCAGTGGGAAGGAAAATCCAGCTGATTTGGTTTCGCGTGGCGTCAGTATGGATGACCTTTCTACTTCATCTTTATGGTGGGAGGGCCCTGAATTCCTGAGTGATCACAGTTTTAGTTGTACAGAGATGCCAGTAGAATCACACCCCATACATGATGACGGTCTGAAAGAATTAAAGTCAGGTGCTACGTACTCACTTGTATCCGAACAGACAGAGTCTTGTAACGTTTTTCCATTTGTTAGATTCTCTCAATTCGCCCGCATGAGACGTGCCATGGCGTATGTACACCGCTTTATCTATAACGCGCGCAATAAAGTTGAAAAACGCACAGGCGTTCTCACTGTTGACGAGTTGAGGGAGGCTGACTTAACTTTGGTAAGACTGGTTCAGCTTGAATCGTTTCCGAGCGAATACGCAACGCTTTCAAAGCACAAGTCTTTGAATAGTAAACATAACCTGTCAAAATTAAATTTGTTTATGGACGAAAATAACATTCTACGAGTTGGCGGGCGTATTAAACAATCACCTGAGTTCACCTATAGTAAAAAACATCCGATTTTGCTTTCATCCAAACATCATTTTACGTTGTTGGCTGTTCCGTCACGAACATAAACAGTTATTACACGCAGGCCCTCAAAACCTCTTGTACAACATCAGGGAGATGTGGTGGCCTATAGCTGGTAGGAATATTGCAAGATCGGTAGTACATGATTGTGTAATCTGCAAACGATTGAGAGGCAAAACTCTGGCTCCTCTGATGGGAAATTTACCTGAGGAGCGCATAACTCCTAGTTTTCCATTTAAATGCGTTGTGGAGTCGACTATGCGGGTCCAATGTTCATACTCAATCGCAAGGGTAGAGGATCCAGGGTAACAAAATGTTACATATGTTTATTCGTCTGTTTTGTCACGCGCGCTATGCACCTGGAACTAGTCACTGACCTCTCAACAGATGCATATTTGTTAGCCTTAAAGAGATTTATTTCTCGCCGTGGAAAACCTAATGAAATCTTTTCGGACAACGGCAAGAATTTTATTGGTCTAGCAAATGAATTTACAAGGTTTTTATCAAATTGTTCATCTGAAATAATTGAATTTGCCACTAGTCAAAACATTAAATTCACTTTTATACCTCCTTATGCGCCTCATTTTGGTGGTTTGTGGGAGGCTGGTGTTAAATCCTGCAAGTATCACTTGCGTCGCGTGATAGGGAACTCGCACATGACATATGAAGAGTTTGGCACAGTACTAACTCAAGTAGAGGCTGTCCTAAACTCTCGTCCCCTAAGTCCTATGTCCTCAGATCCGCAAGACCCATTAACTCCATCTCACTTCCTGGTTGGTCGTCCGCTCACTGCGCCTGCCATCGATGACCTGAAAGATGCACCTGCTCATCGGCTCTCACGCTATCAACGAGTGGAGCAAATTCGCCAGCACTTTTGGGATCGATGGGCCAAGGAGTACATATCCGAACTTCAGACGAGATCGAAATGGAGGAACAACACAAACAAGCTTCAACCTGGGACATTGGTTGTCATCAAGGAGGACAAGCAGCCACCTCTCAAATGGAGCCTTGGACGCGTTGTGAGGTCCATTCCCGGGAAGGATGGCGTAAGCAGAGTTGCTGACATCCAGACGTCTTCAGGAATCGTTCGACGCGCCTTCGTGAAGATTTGTCCTCTAGTGGACTGTTAGTTCATCTTTATGATTAGGCTGAAAGAGGGTACTTTCAGGGCCGGGGGTATGTCTAGTAGTTGGGGGGTAGAAGTTGCTCGCGTCCGTAGGAAACACCACCTTTTCCGAGGCCCACCCTACACGTGCCCCCCGGGTGGTGCCAAATGAGCGACAACGCCGAACAACAGGCGGCGGTTAAATAACCTGACCATCTGGTGCACCATAAACCAAGGAGGACTAAATCCCTCCTAAAAGCATGGCCATGTCACCTTGGGAAAGCGACATGTGTAATCCTCCCATCCCCCTCCACTCCCCCCACACCTCAATAATCCTCACTCCTCCCCATCAACCCACTCCTCTCCAGTCTCCCACACACCACACCCTACATAGCCGAACTGTGGCGGCGCATAACCACACCGGGCCCGCAAAGCCCTGGGGCACTAAATACCCCCTAAAAGCTCGCACCACACTTTCACCATGGGCAGGTGGCAGTGTGCGTTACTATCTTCCGCCCGCACACCTTATGATGGCAGACTCGAAAAATGTATTGCCCCAGGAGGGTACCACCGAAGGTGGAGAATCCCTCACCGGACCCAATCCGGTCTGTCCCACGTACTCTGGGGGGGACAAAGAATGCCACAAGCCAGGATCAAGCCTGGACTTAACATGCCTAGCAGAGGCGATCCCATCCACCGCGCCGGTCGACACCCTGTCGCCCTGGAACGTGGTGATGCACAAGCGGCCCAAGAAGGGCGATAAGCAGAAGCAGCAGGAGCAGCAACAACAACAACAGCAACGACAGGCAGGCAAACCGGCTCGCGTTCGTCCCAGCAGGCGAGCGAGACAGAAAGCCCGCCAGTCGCTAAACTCAAGAACACCCCACGTGGCGGAAACGCAGCGTGAGAATCTGCCGTCCACCTCCAAGGTGTTGACCGATTCGCAGGGCACCACGAATCATAATCCTCCACCCCCACCACCGCCACCACCACCACCACCACCACCACCATCATCACTACCTCCTCCTCCCCCACCCCCACCTACGTTACCCAGTCAGGCGAAGGGTAAGGCTCCGGGAGGTTATCACGGTCGGCGGACTGCAGCGACGGCAACCCCTGCGCTTGAAAAGGCGCAACCTGGGAAGTGTGAACGCGCTTCAGCGAAGCGCGCCCGCCTGGACGAAACCAGGTCCCCCAGGGGGGAAGCCAAGCGTGCAAAAACCGACGTGAGGCCAAAGCGGACGATGAGCTACGCGGATGCGAGTCAATCGCATCTGCAGATAGCGGTGACCACCGTCCCGCCGAGGGACCTCACTATGAGCCAAGCGGAGCGGATCCGTATTGCTATCGATGATAGAATCACGGATACTGCTCTAACCCCAGGCATGCGTGCTCCGTCTTTGCGCGGTCGTCCCTATCTTTATGAGGGGGCTTTCGCGTTTTGGTGCGAGGATGCAAGGTCCCGCGAATGGCTGGAGAACCAGGTGAAATCCATTCCCTCACCTATCCCGGACACAACCCTGACAGTTGTAAAGCTGTCAGAAGTAAGGAGGAGGCTGAGAGCGGGACTCCTCCTACACAGCCACATTACCGACCCGGTGACGCTGCAAAAGGTCATCAGCAACCAAAACCCTTGGTACAAGGTGGACACCTGGCAGTGCATCAGCGCCTCGGTGACAGAGGGAGCAGAAGTAGCGGAGGAAGGTCCGTCATCTAGGTACAAAGCTGTGTACCTGGTCCTGGGGATCCCTGAGGACCAAAAACAGACCATCCTCGACAGAGACCGTCGGGTATCACACCTGTCTGGTGGTGGCTACATCAGATTCTTCAGTAGCAAGGAGGAAGAATCGGAGGCCACCACCACAACCACAGCAGCGACGAAGGAGTCGTCGACCCCAGAGCCTTCCACCTCAGCTCCCCATCAGGGTCAGAGCGAGTTGGAGACAGCCTCGCCACTAAAGACGGAAGGAGGGACCAGTGAAGACGAAGATGGCCTCCTTAACAGTCCTTAAATCCACCATCGACGTCATAAAAACCAACCTCCAGCACAAACAAATAGCGGCGGCGTCACTACACAGGGTGCTGGAGGTAAATAACAATAGGACCGTCGCCCTGATCCAAGAGCCCTGGATCAGAAACAACAAAATCTGCGGCCTAAACAACACAGGAGGTAAGTTACTAGTAAACACCTCCATTGATAAACCAAGAACGTGTATTTACATGCCGAACACGTTAAGCTGTACCATGTTAAATCAGTTCTGTTCCAGAGATGTCACCGCAGTGAAAACCGTGACAGAACAACAAACCCTAGTGCTAGCCTCAGTGTATATGCCAAGTGAGGATGCAGTTCCCTCACAAGAACTCACCGCACTGGTACAACACTGTAGAGAGCAGGCCTGGGGCTTGATCATCTCCGCAGACTGCAACGCACACCACCCGCTGTGGGGAAGTACGGATTCAAACAAAAGGGGTGAGTTACTAACTGAATATTTATTCCAATCGAACCTGAATATTATGAACAAAGGAGCTGAACCCACCTTCGTAAGTTCAAGGTACCAAACTATAATAGATCTGACGCTGGCAACACATGAGGCGGCGGAACTGATTGAAGGCTGGCATGTGTCAAACGAGCCATCCTTTGCGGACCACCGACGCATATGTTACCAAATAAAAATGAAACTAACAGACCCTGTTCCATATCGTAACCCCCGTAAAACCGATATAACAAGGTACACTAAAATACTAACCAAAACACTAAACGATACACAAATGACAGATGTAACACTTAGCACTAACAATATAGAGCTAAACATACAATACCTCACAACTGCTCTAACGAAAAGCTACGAAGAGTCATGCCCAGAAGTTACTCCCAAAGTTGCGAACAAAGGTTCCTGGTGGGGGCCGGAACTTGAACGCCTTCGGAAAAAACTCAGGACACTTTTCAACCGAGCGAAAAACACCAGAACCAATGAAGACTGGAACAAATACAAAGAAGCACAGAAGCACTACAAGAAGCGGATCAGATTCCGTAGTAGAGAACACTGGCGCAATTTCTGTAGTAGCATAAACTCAACAAGCCAGGCTGCTAGGATTAAGAAAATCCTATCAAAAGGTGATCTCAATCTCCTGGGCTTCCTAAAGAAGGAAGACGGCACCTACACGAACACGGAAGATGAAACAAGCACAATGCTGCTAAAAACACACTTTCCGGGTTGTAAGATCACATCGATCGCAAGGTGGCAGGATGAACAACAAAGCACACCGACAAACGAAGAGTGGAAAATCGCCAATAGTATAGCAACAGCGGATAAAGTAAATTGGGCGCTAAATAGCTTTCAACCCTTTAAATCCGCAGGACTGGACGGAATCTTCCCAGCGCTATTACAATGGCAAACAGCCCAAATACTAAAGTACCTAGTACAGATATACCGGGCATGCATAGCTTTTAAATACATACCCAAGCCATGGAGGGAAGCAAAAGTAATCTTTTTACCGAAACCGGGAAAAGAAGACTACACACAGGCAAAATCCTTCAGACCAATTAGTCTAACATCGTTCCTACTAAAAGGACTGGAAAGATTGGTAGACCGGCATCTCAGGGATGGCGTGCTGAAAAGCAAACCACTACACCCCCAACAACACGCCTACAGGAAAGGCAGATCAACAGAGTCGGCTCTACACATGGTAGTACATAAAATAGAGTCGGCCATCACAAACAAAGCGTCAACCCTTGCTGTCTTCATAGACATAGAAGGAGCGTTTGATAAAACTATGCACAACAGCATAAACCACGCCCTGGAACAATTCAACGTAGAACCAGCCGTAAGAAGCTGGGTCACTGAACTAGTTAGTAAAAGGGCGGTTCAGGTGGTGGCGAACACGACTACCAGAGCAGAGGTTGTCAGAGGATGCCCTCAAGGAGGCGTCCTATCGCCACTACTATGGAACATGGTAGTGGACAGTCTGTTAAGGAAACTAAATGACAGAGGGTACACAGCCATTGGATATGCAGATGACATCACCATACTGTTAAACGGAGGGGCTGAAAACGTGCTATGTGAAATAATGCGTTCAGCCCTAAACATTGTTGAAAACTGGTGCAACGACCACCAGCTGTCAGTAAACCCAAACAAAACTAAACTAATCCTTTTCACTAACAAAAGGAAACTACCAGAGCTCCAGCTACCAGAACTCTTTAAAACAAAACTCTCCCTCTCAACACAAGTGAAGTATCTGGGCATCACCTTTGACCACAAATTGAACTGGGCGAGTCACATTGAAAACAAGACAAAGAAGGCCTGTATAGCATTTTATCAGTGTAAAAGACTCATTGGTAGCAGATGGGGTCTTAACCCTAAGATAACACTTTGGCTCTACACATCAGTTATCAGGCCCTCTGTCACTTATGGATCAGTTGTCTGGTGGCCCAGAACAAAACTATCCACAGTAAGATCAAAACTCCAAAGCCTGCAACGCCTAGCAAGCATAGCGGCCACTGGTTGCATGAGAACCACACCATCGGCATCACTTGAGTACCTTCTGAATCTTAGACCCTTAGATCTCATCATTCAAGAGGAAGCGCAAGCAGCCGCTCTAAGACTTAAAGGAAACGGCCTATGGAAGCAAAACAAGGAGACAGGACACTCTGCGATCCTGCAGAAAACCATAAAAGAAATACCTCTCACTGAGGCACCCATCGACAGGATACCCTGTGAACACATTTTCGACCGAAGATATAATATCCAACTTACAGCGGAGACGCGAGATTACTCTGGAATCAATGAAGTTAGGATATACACGGACGGCTCCAAAACTCAAACGGGTACAGGAGCTGGTGTCTTCTCGAATGATCTTAATATAAGAATATCAACAACATTAGATAAACACAATACAATTTTCCAAGCAGAATGCATTGGAATTACCAAAGCAGCACAGGCGGTAACAGCCAGAGACATCCGAGGTCTAAACATAAGAATTATCTCGGATAGTGCATCCGTACTGCAAGCGCTAAAAAGCAACACAATAACAACGGCCCTTATATTGGAATGCCATGAAGCGCTCCAAGACATTGCAGCTGTAAATGGAGTTACCCTGCAATGGATCAAAGGGCACAGTAACTCTTTAGGCAACGACGCAGCGGATGAACTGGCAAAAAGAGGTTCGGACACAACAGTATTTGGCCCGGAACCAATACTGCCGATACCACAAGCACAGATCAGGAACTGGCTGCGTTCCAAAACAGAAGAAAAACACCACACAGAATGGAAAAATAGCGAAGGATGCAGGCAAACAAAAGATGCGGTTCCGGACGTATCGAAAAAGTTCTCCCGCAGCCTCATCAGACTAAACAGGGACAGCATCCGCAAGGTCTTAAGTGTCATAACCGGACACTGTATGCTAAACAAGCACCTATACAATATAGGTGTCACAGACAGCCCACTATGCAGGGGGTGCATGGAGGCAGAGGAAACACCGCAGCATGTGCTCATGGAGTGCAGTAGCGTGGAAGAACAACGGGCTCAATTTCTTCGATCACCGTCGTCGCTACAGGAAGCCTGCAGCAGCCTGGACGGGCTGCTCGCCTTCTGGGGGGATCTGAGGTGGTTGGAGTAGGAAGATAAACCACAAATCGCGCACAATGGCCCTATCATGAGGCTAAGTGCGGTATTCGATTGCCCTGCAAAACTAACATGTCTAGTAGTTAACGGTAACATTACTTTGTGTCGGTGTCATAACCATGGCATTATTAGCATCATAGACAAATGGCAATGCCAGATTTTGTATGGAAGGTGGCGTCTTTTTTTTTTCGCGCGGCCATCGACCAAACTTTGTTTTTTGATTACAAAATAGTGTAATAAACCAAACTTACTATGAGATGTATACCTCTAAACTCAGTCTGAACTGAGTTACGAGCATTAGAAGTTTGATGATTTACATACTAGATTTGCTTTTTGGGCGCAAGTTTTGTAAGAAATTGCAACAAAATATTGCGCTATTTTTTATTGCGCTGATTCTGCTCCACACTGATGTCTGGAGCCTTTAATGGATGGTATTGTTTGTTTACACATACAATGTCACTATTTTGTTGCAATTTCTTACAAAACTTGCTCGCAAAAAGCAAATCTAGTATGTAAATCATCAAACTTCTAACGCTCGTAACTCAGTTCAGACTGAGTTTAGAGGTATACATGTCATAGTAAGTTTGGTTTATTACATTATTTTGTAATCAAAAAACAAGGTTTGGTCGATGGCCGCGCGAAAAAAAAAGACGCCAATTTCCGGCATTGTCTTTTGAAGTGGCGCCACTGAGCCGCCCCACTAATTTTAAATATTTTATTTTGTCAATGCATTATTATACAGGGTGTTTCTTGTAAGGTGTCAAGCCGAAGGCAGGTGATAGGTGAGGACTAGACCTATCGATTTCACCCCCATGTATGTTCTACGATTTTTCATAGTTTAGAAGTTATCGTTAATTTTGTGATTTTTTCAAATTGTATGACCCATTAGGCTTTAAATTTTTTTTATCTTTTTTTTGGGTAGACTTTTCTCAGATTTCTTTTTTTTGATAGATTCCCTATTAATTGCAGATTTTTGAAAAAAATAATCAACTTCCTATCTTTGATGCAAGATACAAAATTTTTGCTAGAAACATAAAAAATATGCTATTAGCGGAACATTCTAAAATTTTCAACTTAAAAGTTAAAAAAAAAAAAAGAAATTCCATAGGTCCAAAATAATTTTAAAAACTGCGCAGTTTTCTGAACTTTTATAATAACACAAAAAAACATGTACTTAATAGGCCATTATTTTCTGTAATCGCTCCACTAAAGTGGTAAGTCGGAGACTCCGTTACATGTTTTTGACTTTCTTAGGACTAACTAATGATTGCAATTCTCTAAGTTTACGTTACGTAGAACACATTTAAAGACAATAACTGAACAGAACATTTTTTTATCCACAACGAGGAATCTCTTACCCTTCATCTGACCTGATGAAAACTGATGGATGATCAGCGAGCTTCACTCGGAATCCTAATCCACAGAGGAATTGGCTGTCCTAAATAGGTGGCCTTACCACTAGACCACAGTGGTGGTTGTTACTTTACGATTAAATTCGATATACCTACATATTAGAGTGTGAGAGAAAGGGAAAGAGTTTGTGTGTGTGTGTGTGTGTGTGTGTGTGTGTGTGTGTGTGTGTGTGTGTGTGTGTGTGTGTGTGAGAGAGAGAGAGAAAGAAAGAGAGAGAGAGAGAGAGAGAGAGAGAGAGAGAGAGAGCAAAAATGGGTGTAATGATTTAATTTAAAGTAAATGTTCATAATGTCCGCCGTTGACCTGAATGCACATTCGACAACGACGCAAAAAAATTCTTCGTAAAACCTTCTTCATCATTTTGGTTTGGTTTTGTGCTTCAGTCAGCTTTGTCCGCAGTTCATCAATATTTTCATATTCCCTATTGTATACCAGATGAAGGGCAAGAGCTTCCTCGTTGTGGATAAAAAAAAATCTGTTCAGTTATTGTCTCTAAATGTGTTCTACATAACGTAAACTTAAGGGATTGCAAACATTACTTAGTCCTAAGAAAGTCAAAAACATGTAACGGAATCTCCGACTTACCACTTTAGTGGAGCGATTACAGAAAATAATGGCCTATTAAGTACATGTTTTTTTGTGTTATTATGAAAGTTCAGAAAACTGCGCAGTTTTTAAAATTATTTTGGACCTATGGAATTTCTTTTTTTTTTTTTTAACTTTTAAGTTGAAAATTTTAGAATGTTCCGCTAATAGCATATTTTTTATGTTTCTAGCAAAAATTTTGTATCTTGCATCAAAGATAGGAAGTTGATTATTTTTTTCAAAAATCTGCAATTAATAGGGAATCTGTCAAAAAAAAGAAATCTGAGAAAAGTCGACCCAAAAAAAAGATAAAAAAATTTAAAGCCTAGTGGGTCATACAATTTGAAAAAATCACAAAATTAACGATAACTTCTAAACTATGAAAAATCGTAGAACATACATGGGGGTGAAATCGATAGGTCTAGTCCTCACCTATCACCTGCCTTCGGCTTGACACCTTACAAGAAACACCCTGTATAATACGATTTCGCTTTCAAATACTTGTAACGACTTAACGCTTTAAATTAACTGAAACTGAGAATATACGCAATTTTATGAAGAAAAAGCATTTCAATTCGCAACATATCAACACGCCTCTTCGAGTTACGAGCATCGCAGCAACAATGACCTATTATCCAAAACACATTCCACGGTGCCAGAAATCCACTGATTGTTAACTCTGGCTTTTACTTTTTGTGCTATTTTGAGAGGTTTTAAGTTTCTAGCACCCCTGTCAAAATATTTCTTTTGGTATACCTGACGCTCTTTTAGTTTATTTGATATATCTTTATGTACCTTAGGTAACAGAAGCCGTGGTGAACAAGGAATAATGCTGCGTAACTTCCTATTATACAACAATTCAGCGGGGGAGGGCAAGTCGCTATTAATTGGTGTGTTTAGGTACTCTAATAGTGCTAAATTGAAATCTGAATTATCATAGGCCGTCTTCCTCATCATTGTTTTAACAGTTTGAACCGCTCGTTCTACTTGCCCATTTTATTGAGGGTATCTGGGTGAGGAAGTTATGTGTTTAAAATTCCAATTTATTGAAAATTCTCTAAAAGTTTTTGATGAGTATTCAGGACCATTATCTGACATGACAATTTGCGGTATTCCTTGACGCCTAAATATTTGTTTTAACTGTTTTACAATTTCTACTGACGTTGTCGAACGCAATTCTACTATTTCTATAAATTTACTGAAATAATCTATGACTATTAAATAACATTTCGTGCCAAAGTGAAAGAGATCCGTTCCAACTTTGTACCACGCCCTGTTAGGTATTTCATGCGATATAAGTGGTTCTTTTGTGTTTTGTTTTTTATAAGTTAAGCAAGCTTGACAACGTGATAAATGATCTTTTAATTGTGATGACATGTTCGGCCAAAACATAATTTCTTTAGCTCTAAGGTTGCACTTTTCTATTCCTAAATGACCCACATGAATGCTTTTAATCATTGCACTTCTCATAGACTTAGGTATAACAATCCTACTACCTTTCCACACCAGGCCGTAATTTATTGTGAGATCTTGTTTGCTATCCCAATAAGGTTTTACAATATCACTTACTTCACTTTTATGTGTAGGCCAACCACGTTTAATGACTTTAAGTAATTCTTGTAGTTCCCTATCTTCTTTCGTGTGTTTTTGGATGTGAAGTTTTTTTTTTTTT